>NC_134577.1:126866228-127166228 GCF_050947875.1 Dermacentor variabilis | reverse complement strand
GGTGATGTGCACCCAGCCGAAGTCACTTTATTTCACAAGAGTGTAAATCAGAGTGGGCTCGATTTGCGACGTGAACCTACAAACGTCGTCACTCCAGTAGATGCCACTTGAGTCCAGCAGATCGTCAATAACAGCAAGCGTGAATGGCAAGCTGTACGATGTATGAGGCCGAAATTACCTGCTTGATCACTGCTGCAACCCTTGCTGCCAAATGACTGCCTGGCGATCGGACACCTCTTTTAGTAGGCAATCATAGATGAGGTGACTCCGGCAGAGGTCGCTTTGCTCCACAAGTGTCTAAATCTCAGTGGCAGATACATCACTCCTGCAGTTGCCACTTGAGCCCACCAGATCGTCAATAACAGCAGGTTTCAATCGCAACCTGTACGAAGTGCAAGGACGAAATTAGCTTCTTGATCGCTGCGCAACCCTTGCTTCCAAGTGACTGTCTGGCGAAAAGACACCATTACTAGGCAATCCGACAGATGAGGTGACTCCGGCAGAAGCAGCTTTCGTTCACATGATTTTATATCCCAGCGGGCGCGATTTGTTACTTAGCCGGCGAATGACATCACTGCAGTAGATGCCACATGATTCCCCCATACCGTCAATAACAGCAGGCGTGTATCGCAAGCTGTACGAAGTATAGGTACGAAATTACCTGCCTGATCACTGCCGCAACGCTTGCTGCCTAATGAATACCTCGCGAACTGACACCTCCTCTAGTAGGTAATCTGTATCCAGCTTTTGTGGACAAAAGGGTTTAGAACTGAGGTGAAACAGCGCGTAAAAGCCGAGGACACAAGGAAACAAATACCACAGATCTTATTAAGGGTTTAGTTCGCGTGAATGCCACCACGTGGCGTACTCACCTTAAATTTTCAAACTTCCCGCGGTGACGCGTGATGTCAACCGAACAAAAATAAAAAAAGTAAAAGCTATCCCTGCGCATTGAACTTCGCTACAATGCTTGTCCCGCCGGCGTTATCAGCGTTCTTGATCAAGCGTATTCGCTCGTCGCCTGGAAATTACTCGTCATCCAGCGTTTACTCGCGACGAGCAATTGTTGATTCTGGGCTTTTGATGCGGTTCTTCTTTCTTTCTCGTCTTTTCTTTTCCTACTTTTTCTTTTTTTTTCATTCTACGGAGTAAAGAAGCTAGCCTAACCGTCAGAAACACTTCGGGGCAGCCTTTCTTCAGTCGGCACACATTGTTAACGTCCGAACATCGCACAGCGCCTACTAGAGACGCCGTCGTGGACGGATTTTGATTTTACCCTGTCGAATCGGTTAAGGTGCGCAAAATTATTTCACTAGCCACTTTACAATGCGCACTCATGGGCTACCACCGCAGCTGCAAATCTAGATGTGCTTAAGTATATGTTGGTTTTTCACCTTGACACAAAAGTCACGAAACAAGAGTTGAGCAAACTGTCCCTGTGTCGTCGCAGGGTGTGAGACCGAGCTAGTTGGTATTCCATGCTAAAGTGACTAGAGCAAGAGTGGACACGGGACACTAAAGAGGCGACAAGGATAAGCGCAAACTTCCAACTGGGCGCTTGTCCTTGTAGCGTCTTTAGTGTCCCCTGTCCACTCTTGCGCTAGTCACTTCAGTCTGTGTCGTCATCCGTTAGCATGCTATGGCCGAAGCTGCTCGCAATATCAGGTCACATTTACTGGCCACCAGGCCAGGTACACCCTTGGGTGCGACATAGATCGTACTTGCAGCTAGTTTCCAAAGTATTCTCCTATGGCGGTTATCCACGTGCATGAGGCAAGAACGCTATTTAATATTATTGTGCAGTAGTATATGCGGGATTTGTATGTTATCCACATTCTGCACCATGTCGCCGTTCCACCTTTATTATATAGCCGCAATGTAGACTAGCAGCTATCGAACGCCATAAAGGCAATCCACATATTCAACCCTTAATGACCATCGGTTATCTTCCCTCTTCATTACATGTCATGCCCGTGCCCCCCCCCCCCATTTCTTTTTCTTTATTTCAACTAAGATGTCATTAACTCGCGTTTGTTCGCTCACACAACATGCTCTTTTCTTATCCCTTAACGTTACACCCATCATTCTTCTTGCAATACCTCGTTGCGTCGTCCTCAATTTAAGTAGAATCCTTTTCGTAAGCCTCCAAGTTTCTGCCCCGTAGGTGAGTACTGGTAAGATACAGCCATTATACACGGACTGGATTCCAAGGGAAGGGAAGCGCAGCAGGGGGTGGCAGAATGTTAGGTGGGCGGATGAGATCAAGAAGTTTGCAGGGACGACATGGGCATAATTAGTAGATGACCGGGGTTGTTGGAGAAGTATGGGAGAGGCCTTTGCCCTGCAGTGGGCGTAACCAGGCTTATGATGATGATGATGACGATGATGATGACATATTCAAAGACTTAACGCGCAACTCCTGACACTTAATTGTATTCAAGAGTTGTGCAACTGCCCAGGACATCCTTAACGAATGTCACAAAACACATTACGAGGCTTTACTTGCCAAAACCACGATTTTATTATCGGCACGCCGTAGTGGTGGATTCGGGAATAATTTAGACCACTTGGCACTTTTAACGTGCGCTTAACCCTAAGTACGCGCGTTTTCGCATTTCACACCTATTGAAATACGGCTGCCGTGGTTGGGATTCGATCCCGAGACCTCGTGATTAGCAGACGAACCCAATAAAAGCTAAGCAACTACGGAGGGCAAGGAAAGTTGGCAGTTCGCGGAAGGTGACAGCCGGCACGTGAGACAATTTGTTCCCATCCTCATTGCGCGAGAATCGGTGCCAGCTGTCGAAGAGTGACACCGTAAAATGCACTGTATTCAATGTGATGGAGTCCGCGTCCAATATTTCAGACCCGAATCATACAGTAACTACTGACGACCAGGCATCTGGCTAATACGTGCAGTCGCTTGACAGCTGCCTAACGCTGGCGTTGGCCACAGGACCTACTTGACCTTTGCTCAACTCTTGCCGACATTCTCGCCTTATTTCGCACCATTGCGTTTGAGCTGAACTGCTTCAACAGCCGATTTATTTGTGCCAGAATTTGGCCACCCTGTCAACGTTATGGTTGCTTATTTTTAAGTCATCTTTTATATTTAGGCTAATGCTGTCCTGAAATTTGCAGCGGTTTCACCTTTCCCAAAATGCCCGCATTTTTGTCAGCATCTGTTCGTATTTTGGTGGATATTTATTAGACGTGGAAACCATTGCGTGGCCCCCTGACCAAGCTGCTCAAAAAATCATCTTATATTCCTGAGGTCTTGTGCAAGCTTCCGCCGTTCTTGCCGTTCATCTTCTTTCCCGTTCATCTTCACCTTCTTGCCGTTCATCAACTTCCTGATTTCCCTGTCAACTATATCCCATTTTGACGACTCTGATCCCACGGCAGTTGGCAACGATATAATGTCCACGGGATTAAAGCCATTTAAATCAATTCTACTGTGGATACGACAGCCGCTTCTGCTCAATGTGAATGGAAATATTGCGTTAATGAGCGCCATTCTTAAGCATTTAAATTGACAGCAAAAAAATTATGCGGGTCCGATGTATGTGCGAATCGATGTAAGCAAAGCTTTCTGTGTTTGTTGTCATTGTCATACGTAATCTCCACAGAGTAGGCAGGCACTCTCTAATGAAATGCTGTCAATGTTTGCCTGATTGCGCCTGCCATTGTAATGTAAGTAAACGGAACTTCAACTAATTTTCTCAGAAATAAACGCTGAATGAAATGCTGACGTCATCCTAAACAAGTTGAACAAGCGCCGTAGTGCTCGATCTTATGATGTCCCTATTCGTAAGCTTATATTCGTGATTTTTTTTGGGGGGGGGGATGTGCTCTTGAGCCCTAGAAATGTCCTCTCATCGCTGCAACTTCATGATATCCTGGTGGCAGGCCACAATGGCCTGTCGCGCAAGTATGACCACGCTGATTCATTTGGGTTGACATATACTATTTCGTTCGTCATACTTCGCCACATTCATTTTCAAACTGTGCCAGAGCTCGAAAAGGGCGACCAACTCACTACGTCCCTTTCCTCTGTTTACTTCCGCAAAGTGTGTGTTTATTGTGGTGGTTACCAAATACGCCCAGCGGTATGCTACCACTGAAGCCTTTCTGGCGGCTGAGCAACTGAAGTCGCAGGCTTTATTCAACATGGCGTCGACGTTCTATATGGCTATCCCCAATTACTTTTCGCGGACTTCTCTCACCGCTTTCTCTCCAGTGTCATCTCTTACACTATTCGCTCCTGCTAGACACAACACAAACACGCAACGACCTTAATGAAGTATCAATTACACGCTAGTTGACACGCTGTCGATGTATACTTCCGCTGAGCACCGGGATTGGACCGTGGTCCTGTCTATGGTGACATTATCCGTCTACATCCTCGCTCAACAACACCGTTGTTACTCATCACGTTTTTTTTTGTTGTTGACAAGAGCATAGTGTATTTCCTCTGAATGAGCTTTCGGCTTTAGGGGTGACCTTGCACGCCCGCTTATCCTGTTACGTTGACGGCGACCGTTGTCGTCAGGATGCCGCCTCATTCTGAGCTTCGCAGTCACCAGAGAGCAGAGAAAGCTGTCTTCACAAACAAACCACCCGGATTCGTGCCCATCTCCCAAATGCACCATCTTGCATTTGGGAGATGGGCTCGCTAACCATTACGCTACCACCTGCCTCCACCAATTTCTGTTTATCTGCCTTCCGACTTCACGTTTTTGCCGCAGACGCAGGCAGAACGGATGCAGAAACGAAAAGTAAAGGTTGCTTGAGCCGCCAGCTGACACATGACCTTATCTTTGGCAGGTTATTCTCATTGGAGCGCATGTAGGCTTGCTGCTGTGTGCTGATTGTGGGTCGCCTTAGCGTTATTGTAAATTTGCTTTCACCGACTCTTTTCAGCTAGAACTGAAATGCTGGACAAAAATGAGACCTACCGTTGAATATTTTTTTCTTGTTTGCTAGGTTTAAACCCAAAACGCTCATTTACACAAATAGTGATCTTTTTTTAAAAAATGGCATAAGGGTACTATATTTCGAGGTCATGTCGTTTTGTCAATACGGGCCGGCACCACGCATCGACGAAACGGCATCATAGTGCCGATGTACGCAGCAGGTTACTAAATTAAGCAAACAGGAAACGAGTGTTTTTCAGTTCTAGCAACATATTGTACATAGAACACAAGGCACCCGCCACCATGACACATTATTTTTGACAACGACGACACACAGTGGCAGACTGATATACTTCGTAAAATGGTTTCTGATATGAAGTGCTGTGCCACACGTGTCAAACACGATTTGTTGTTTTATGTTACGTCATAGGCAAGCAGCCTATGTATATAGTTTGCTGTCATTGAAATAAAACAGTGCGGTACGTGCTCTTGGATCGTCTCCGTCACTCTGTCACCCGCTACAACAGTGGCGACGAGGCTGACCACCCCGCGGAGCCCCCGCCAGGAACAGTGGCGTCTCGGTAGCGCTGGGAGTCCTGCTGGGTACTGAAAGCAATCGAGTCTACGGAGCATCGGCGGTCATGGCCCTGGCTACGAACCTCGGTACCCCAAGTTTCGACGAAAATCAAGATAAGTGGGATATTTACTTGACTGGACTGGAGGCATTTTTCAAGCAAATGATATCAAGACAGATAAGAAAAGGGCGCTCTTGGTTCCGACACTGTCAACGAAGACGGTAGGCGTTCTTGCGGGACACTGCGGCCCCCAGAAAGTAAATGGCCTGAGTTACAAGGACGCACTTACCATCCTAAATAACTACTATGCGCCGAAGACTAATGAGGTTGCCGCAAGTTACAAGTTCTTTACGAGGTACCAGGCTGCAAACGAATCTGTCCGGGACTATATTGTTGAGCTACGCAAGCTTGCGGATAATTGTCACTTCGGCACCAGTTTGGACTGTATGTTACGGGACCGCATTGCTTGTGGCATCCGAAATCTGGCGATGCAGCGGACGCTGCTTGAATAAACTGAGCTCACACTTGCTCAAGCTGAAACGATTGCCGTAGCGGCAGAGACAGCCGCACTGGAAGTAAGCGCCATGACTAGACCTGATAATGAGGCAGCGGTGTGCACTGTAGCGAGTATATCGCGCCGATATCAGACCTTCACCAAAGATAAGCAAAGCCATTCTGAGTGCGCACGCTGCGGAAGCTACGTTCACGAAGCAAGCGACTGTCCGCACAAAAAGGAGCAGTGTTTTCGCTGTCGGAAGACTGGTCATTTCGCAAGGAAATGCCGCTCCCAATTGGGGGCTCCGGGCTTATCGTAGGCGCGATGGCGTCGCTAACGCAGTTCATTATGAGAGCGCTGTATCCGAAACGGAAGAAGGCGATATTTCATCAGTCTTCACATTGCAGGAATCGCGGGAAAAGAAAACTGTGCTCCGGACGTTCAGCAGAGTTATCCGCTGGGGTGGCGTGGCCTTGATAATGATTATTGCCAAGGGATCACCGTTTTCTATCATTCCGCAGGAGGTGTATCTAAAGCACCGCCTGAGTTGGCCACGCTTATCGAAATGCAAACACACGCTCAGCTGTTACTTGGGCAAGCTACCCATTGTCGGTGAACGGCACCTTGAAGCCAATTTTGCGGGGAAGACTGTACCTGCCACACTGATAGTTACAGGCTGTTCGGGTCCCAGCCTTTGCGGAAAGGACTTAATCCAAGCGTACTCGCTTTTGCCGTTCGGGTTTCTCGCTACGGTTCAATCGACGTCAGCAGATCCTGACAGCCTCAGGACCGAGTTTTCTGCCCTTTTTGAGCCAAGACATGGAAACATTCAGGGGCCACCTGTGAAATCCCACATTAGAGAAGGCGCCCAACCGAAGTTCCACAAGGCGCGGCCAATCTTTTATGCCCTTCGTGAAAAAGAGGAAACTGAGCTGGACCGTTTAGTAGAGCAATGCATATTATCGCCCATAGCACATTCTGAGTGGGCGGCGCCAATCGTACCAGTACTGAAGAAAGACGGGTCCTTTCGCATCTGCGGCGATTTCAAAACCACAATCAATGCTGCCTGCATAACTGAGCAGTACCCTTTAACAAACATTGAAGACATTTTCGCGTCGCTACGTGGGGGATGATTTTTCACAGCACTGGACCTTAAGGATGCATATAACCAACTCCCTTTGGATGAGGAGGCGAGGAAGTTGGCCGTGATAAACACTCACAAGGGGTTGTTCTGCTATAACCGTCTTCCGTTGGGAGTTGCCTCGGCTCCCGCGATTTTTGAGCGGCGCATGGAAATGGTCCTGGCCGGTCTTCCAGCCGTGCAGGTGTATTTAGATGATGTATTGATAGCGGAACGTCAAGACGATAATGGCTCAGTGCTTGGGGACGTTTTGCGCAGGCTTCAAAAAAATGGTATCAAGCTGAAGGCCGAAAAATTCTATTATCGCAAAGACTCAATCGTCTACCTGGGCCATCGCATTGACAAAGACGGCTTGCATCCGCTTGAGAAGAACCTAGCAGCAATATACGACTCGCCACGGCCTACGAATGTTGGCGAACTGCGCTGGTTTTTGGGTCTGTTGACTTATTATGACCGGTTCTTGCCACACACGTCAACGATGCTGGCCCCGTTGTACCTTCTGCTTGAAAAAGAACATAAATGGCACTGGGGAACGGCGCAGGAAAATTCATATCTCAAGGCTAAACAGACAATTCTGAGTTCGCCTGTTCTGACGTATTTCGATGCCAACCAACCAGTGCGCTTGGAATGCGATGCGTCACCTTCGGGTTAAGGTGCCGTAATCTCGCACCGAATTGGGAAATTGGATAAGCCCATTACCTTCGGTTCACGCACGTTAACACACGCCGAAAAGAATTATTCTCAGCTCGAGAAGGAAGCGCTAGCACTGGGTATTCGGAGTAGCAAAGTTTCGAGACTACCTGTTGGGCCGCGAGTTTGTATTGGTCACGGACCACCAACCACTGGTGGGACTTCTACGAGAAGATCGACCTGTGCCCCCAATGGCGTCGGCACGTATTCAGAGATGGGCTCTGTTTCTAAGCCAATATAGCTACCGCATAGAGTACAAGGCCGGCAAGGAAAACGCCAACGCGGACGCACTCAGCCGCTTGCCCGTGCCGATAACAGATGATTGTCAATCGGGCACCTTACCAGAATACGGGCTTTCTTCAGAGACTCTTGACAGCTCAGTCGTGTCAGCGGATGCCATACGGGCGCTGACGAACGGAGATGAAAACCTTAGCGTTGTGCCGCACTTTGTACTGAATGCATGGCCTAAAAGCTTGTCACCGTGTCACAATCACCTTCAACCTTATTTTTGCAGAAAACTAGCTGTCAAACGTAGGAGGCCTGCTCTACTGGAGTCTTCGCATCGTCGTACCCCGCAAACCACGAGTCCATGCTCACTGAGCTACATCGGTCACACCAGGGTGCATCTGCTATGACTGGCTCGGATGCTGTTCTGGTGGCCTGGATTGGATGGTGAGATTGAAAGCCTTGCACGTTCGTGCATCTCGTGTGTACAAGCCCAGCCAATGTCCCATCGACAGGTTCCTATCTGTTGGCCATAAACGGGAACCAAATGGTCAAGGCTTCACACTGATTATGCCGGACCAATAGAGGGACGCATGCTGTTGATAGTCGTCGACTCTCATGCTAAATGGATTGAGGCACTTCCCGTCAAGTCGGCGACAACAGAATTCACAATCGCGCGGCTTCGAGAATTGTTTGCTCGTTTTGGCTTGCCGCAAACAGTTGTATCAGATAACGGGCCTCAGTTTGCAAGTCAGCAGTTTTCCCAGTTCATGACTGTCAACAACATAACTTATCTGCGTAGTGCGCCGTACCACCCACAATCTAATGGTCTGGCAGAGCGTGCGGTCCGCACAATAAAGGATGGCCTTCTTAAGCACTCGATGGTGAACGATCTCGAAACAGAACTAGCGCGAGTGCTGCTAGGCTATCGACGTACCCCACTACCGTGCGGCAAGTCTCCTTCAGAGATGCTGCTGAACTACCAAATTTGTTCGCGCTTGGATACTTGCGTCCCTTCTCTATCTCGAAGTTACTCGCAGCCTCCCAGATTCCAGTCCCACAACCAGGTGTGGGTGCGCAACTTTGACCAAGAGAAGCGTTGGCGTCCAGGCATAGTCAAGAGCACAGAGAGTTCACGCCTGGTAACGGTCGACACTCCAGATGGCCTAGCCAGGCGTCACTTCAACCAAATTTTCCGTCGCGTGCCTATGCCACCCGTGACCCCGAAAGCGGAAGCTCCCGACTCGCTTCAACCCAGCCCGGACTACAAGAATCGGCCCAAGTCAACGCCTGGCCACTCCAGAACCAACTGGCACCGCACCTGTTCCTTCGACAACACCTCCAACGTCCCTCCCAGCCATACAGGTTCTCTGTCCGCCGGTCTTACGGAGGTCTACCCGACAACGAAGACCCGTGCAATGACTGCAGTTTTAAAAGAACGGGAGAAGTGATATGAAGTGCTGTGCCACACGTGTCCAACACGATTCTTTCATTTATGTTACGTCATAGGCAAGCAGCCTATATATAGTTCGCTGTCACTGAAATAAAGCGGTGCGGTACGCGCTCTTGGATTGTCTCCGTCACTCTGTCACCCGCTACAACAGTTTCATTTTATTTTTTTATCGCAGAACCGCAAGGAAGGGTTGCGTCGTGCGTATATCTCAGCCACGTACGGTGGCCGCGCTCCTTTTCCTCTAACAATGTGGTCCCCGGCGGCTTCACGCGCTCCCGTAGGTGGCGGATTGGAATGTCTCTCCAGAAGTTTAAATACACAACCTCTTTGCATAGAAACGACGGGATGATTGTTACCATATTGTTGGCTTGAACATGTTTGGCACGAGGCCCAAGACCCTGTCTTCTAATGCGTTCTTATGTTTAAATTCCCGTCTCTGTCTTGAAGGGACGCGTATCGTCACATGATGCAATAGTGCTTGCGTTGAGCGTATTTATGGCAAAAAACGCGGTTCTAAAATGTCTGTTCACTAACTTGTGCAGTAAACCCATGTTTATAGTATTCGCGCAGTATAGTAGTATTATAGTAAGAGTCACGAGTATGGCATCCGTAACCGCCAGCGTCACGTTATGGTCGTAACTTGTCGGGACAGCGTAGTTGTAATCCACAGACCCTGCCACTAAGAAATACGGGGCGAGGCATGGCTGATGAATAAGTAATTGCGAAGATTGGTTTACAGTAAAGGTTATATACTTCTTATATATATACTTATATACGTCCTTTGCGGCTTATACTGCCGCAAAGGAGGGATGCTGGTCGGTGACTCAAATCATTTACTCGGCACATCAAACATCTACACTGGAATTCAACTGGTTTCGCCAACTCTTGCTTATATTCTCTCTCCCCTAAGCTGCGACTTCGCCCGCCACCCGGGCCCCAGCTTTTCTTCTTTGTCCTCCGCTTCTTTCCCAATCTGCTGAGACGTGCTTCCACTGATGCTTGCTGCTCCTTTTTATCAATACATGAAGTCATTCATTCATGCATTCCTAAGTTACTGCAGAAAATAGCGTGTCTTTATCTCCATAACCACCCTGCCCCTCACCTGGACTCGCCGATAGCAAAACAAAGTTGCTGTGTGTTGCAAATGGCTGGGCGTCACATATACAATTTTCTAGGAATGGCCAGTAGCATGGCGGGCAATTTTCGGTGGGTGACGAGACAGTACATAGATCACGTTCTTTGATTATCCACACTCAGTGCTTTGCTTCGTGAGCTAGTATTAGCCGCTACGACTAAGCACGAAATGAAAGAAACCTA
This sequence comes from Dermacentor variabilis, assembly GCF_050947875.1. Classification (NCBI taxonomy): domain Eukaryota; kingdom Metazoa; phylum Arthropoda; class Arachnida; order Ixodida; family Ixodidae; genus Dermacentor; species Dermacentor variabilis. The sequence continues at coordinate 127,155,415 of NC_134577.1, read as the reverse complement.
GCTGGGCTGGTCGCGGGCAGCTCTTTTTATATTCGTGATGCGTCGATTCAAAATATATTTCTTACCTAAGCCTAAATGGGGGGCGGGGGGACAGCGATATAGACAAAGCGAGTTACGGTAGCTCGTTGGCTTGGACTAACGACACTCTTCACGCAGCACTTTCGTCTTATGCGTGTTTGCGAACGGGAATAAAAGGCAGGAGGGTAACACGCCTTCCTGAAATGAAACATTCAGAATAACCCTTTGTTTGGTTGTGGGACATATGTCGGGAGTCCCCGATACGAACCACCTGCAAGTCTGTATCACATTTCAAAGGGGAACTCAGATGAAACGTTTTCAAACGGGTAGGCTTTTAATTATCATAATTATTTCTTTATTAGAATTTCTTACCATGAGCTGAAAGCCGACTAATAAGCGTTTAAATTTTCTGTGTTATTAACACATCCTGTTAATAAAATGCTGCTGTGCATTATACGGCCCCCTAAATTAAAAAGTAAATTATGAAAAGTAAATTAGTGCGGTAAGTGTGTAAACGCAGACGCAAGAAAAGCCTAGTCCGTTTCCCAGTATTCACTCGATGGAGATAGAGCACCTCTATACTCTCACGTTGTAGTAATATCAAGAGCAAAACAATTCCAAAAGAGTCAGTTACGAATGTTATTCATTATAAGATGAGCTTGCGCTGGAAAAGAAAATAACACTCAAAAATAACGATGGCTGGGCGCAAAGTGCTTCCTCTGATTCCGATCTGCGGATCAAGGCGTCGGTTCGTCAGATTGGAATGCTCGTACATTGCAGCGCAATCTCGGGTCGTCAGATGTGATTGACAATGTACGTCAGTATTCGCTTCACGCGTGCAATCTGACAAGATAGCGCTCTTTCGCTATTCAATCCGTGACAACATGCTGGATATTAGAAACACATGCAAGCGCATCTTGAGCTAACTGATAACGTTGGAACTGTGGTTAGACGCTCAAGAAAGCCCCCCCCCCCCCCCCTAAAAAAAGAATATATTTGCTTTCAATATTAGCTGAAACATAGTGCCTGTGGTTTAAAAAGAGCCCCCAACACTGCACAGCGGCGCCGACATACAGAAAATTCAAGAGCGAACCACTTTCCTAGTACTGGTATTTATCAAACCAGCATATCGTGGTTCAATGTAGCCCTGTAGTACAGGGGCAAGTTCTACCACGGCTACTGTGTCGGAGCTCCTATTTCATGTCGGCATTAATTGTCACAAAATCACAGTATTTTTTTCTTTAGATCTTATTATTAGACAGCTAAAATACATCCAGCGAAACTCTCACCTTAATATTTCAGTACTTTTCGTTCTAACCTACATATCCGTGCAGATCCATATGTTACAAAGTAGTGAAAGTGTGCCCAATGCTTTCCTCCAGGAAGCTGTTTTTATTCCTTATGATGCCAGGAAACCGAGCCTCATGCCACCAATGCTCAGAAACCTAATCGGGAGCGCGCAAAATGTTCTCGCACACCTTGTGGGATGAACCGTAGCGCCGAGGTGCTTCTTGTATAATGTATGAGAATCGGTTGTAAAGACAGAAGTGCAAGGTTGGGCCATGTGCTTAAGCTCATGAAGTTGATTTGTGCCAAGAAAAGCCGGCCAAGCTTTCACACTTTATAAGAAGCCTACAACACCTCCAATGTGCCGGCTGCTTTTAACTGCACCAATGAAAACTATTAAACCAATGCAAGCATTGGTGACAACATTTTATTATTCGAGTGTTCAGATTGGTAACCTCTGGATGCGCAGTAAGTTGAGAAGTTGTTTCCGTGATTAACGAAGCTATGTTAAATAAATTTTGAGTAATGGTTCTTACGTGGCTAAAGGAAATGAGCAGTTTGGAGCCCGTCCTCGAGATTATGCAGCCAAGCGAAAAAATTTCGACTAAACGTGCTTCTGTAAGAGCCATGCGAACAAAAATTTTCCAAGTAAACACCCTTGGAAGACGTAACTGATGCAGAAAAAGAACATCTGTAAAGTCACAGAAAGACGGGACACAAAGGAGGAACACGACGGGACACAAATGAGGGACCACACATAAACTGAGCTAACTTTAAGCGCTGTTCTTTATGTGATATGAAGCAACTAGGCCGTCAATCATTCCTTCCAAACCTGTAAAGTCAACCTGACCACATCTAGCCTTTTGTGATGCTGTCATCAATAGTATGGCCACGTGCGCATGTTCCCCATGGCCACATAGTCGCTTTCCATCTCAAAGGCAAGCATTTTAATGTTTTAGTGTTAATACGGCAGTGAACGTGTGCCTCCGACAGCTTGCTTGGTGGCAGAAGCGATGCATGACGGAATGATGGTGCAGATTTAGCGCGTCGCTGGCATCAAGACAATGGGCGGACGCCGAGGGAAGGAAGATAACGAAAGTGAACAGCTTGTTAGCTGCACACGGAACCGTACCGATGGCGGCGGTGCCATCATGACGAAATCTGAGGCGGCGATATTGAAGGCTGAGGCGTTTTTTCTTTTATTCTTTTATTCCTTTTTTTACAACGAAGTCGTTAAGAGTAAGCTTTGGGGTGTTGGGCTGCTGAGCACGAGGTCGCGGGGTCGAATCCCGGCCATGGCGGCCGCATTTCGATGGGGGCGAAATGCGAAAACACCCGTGTGCTTAGATTTAGGTGCACGTTAAAGAACCCCAGGTGGTCAAAATTTCCGGAGTCCTCCACTACGGCGTGCCTCATAATCAGAAAGTGGTTTTGGCACGTAAAACCCCAAATATTATTATTATTATTATTAGAGTAAGCTTTAACTCGGGCCCAACTCCGACACGGCCTATTCAAATAGATGTAAAATGCCGAAACTCTTTTCTGAGATAACCCTTGGGCCGATTTTAATGAAATTTGCTGGATTCGGGAGAGAAAGGTAAATTCTAGTGACTATTGGAAGCGGAATTTACATTTAAGGCTTGAATTCTGGTAAAATATTTTCAAAAATTCGAAAGCGCGAAAAACATAGAAGCACGAAGTTTACAAATTAATAACTCCGCATCAAGAACTTATATCGCGGTTCTGTAAACAGCATCCTTTAGACAATTCAAAGCGGACAAATCCAATATGCATATTTATATCTTACGTGAAGTCGTTACGTTGTGAACAAGGGTTGTGGAAAAGCTGTATTTCCACATTATTAATTTCTTTAGATTCATGCGTAATATATCAATCTTGACCGCTTTAGTTGTGCTGTTAGATGCAAGGTACAGAATTGTGATAATTTTCATTGCCGAAAGACAGAGTTGTGAACTTGGTGGTTTCGTTTTCTGAAAATTTGCGATTTTCGCCAATTTTGAACAAACAAATGATAACCAAAATCAAAAATGCTAAACCAACAGTCACTAGATTTTGTTTTTCTTTTAAGTGCAACAAACCTAGTAAAATTTGATGCAGTGGTTGTGGAGAAAAACGAATTCTCCTTTTACATGTATTTAGATAGGACCACCAGAGCTAAAGGTTCCTCTTAAGGGCTACTTTCCCCACTATCGCGTCCGCGTGTGGAGCAAAATCCCGAAGATAGCGTAATACCGGCCTGACCCGCAGCGGAGGTGAAGCAAGCGTTCAGATCTGCCCATACGTGGGCTCATCCGGAATGTAATGCCATGCCAGGCCGACCTGCGGCGGAGGAGAAGCAAGCATTAAACACTCCCCATAGGTGGGCCGATCCCGAAGACTGTGCAATGCGGGGCCGACATACGGCGGAGGTGCAGTTCGCCATAAAGGGGCGCACATACACAACTTTGCTGGTCATCTTTCTTCACAGGGTGGGAGAGCACTCAGATTTTTTACTTATCAAACATCAGGTCATCGACGGTGAAACCAGGGACACCAAAGCCGTCCTCGGGCTCGACCTAGAAAGCGCCTTCGACAAAGTGACGCACTCTGCCATCCTCGCGCAGGTGTCCCATTTAAACGGCTGAACGGCGGACCTCAGAGCCGGCGATCTGAAGACGGAGGAGAAGACATTAGGGAGCCAGGGCACTCCCCAAGGCTCCGTTATCTCACCCATGCTATTTAACCTTGTTATAATTCGATTTGTCAAAAGGCTATACCAGCTTGAAGGACTGAAGCACACGATATTAGCGGACGACATAACGCTGTGGGTGGAAGAGGGCTGTGATGCCCGCATAAAATCCACACTACAGACAGCCGACGACACGATCTAAGAAAGCCTGGAAGGTACGGGACTGCGTTACTCCCCAACTAAGTCGGAGCTCCTGCTTTAACAACCAAGCAAAACGCACCGAATCAAGAAGCAAAGAAAACACGAAAAGATCAAGATCCTCACCAGGGATGGTAACACAATACCGACGGTTGGCAAGATCCGAGTCCTGCGCATGACGATCGAAGCGCTCGGCAGGAACGAAGACACCATCACCCGCATCATGGGTAAGGCGGCCAACGCCACCAGACTGCTCAAGCACGTTACCACCAAGAAGGGAGTCATGAAAGAGGAAAACTTCATCAGACTTATACACTCTTTCGTACTCTGCCACATAGGGTACGTGGCAGCTTTCCACAAGTGGGTGAAAAGCAAAAAGAACAAGCCAGACATCCTAATCCGGAAGGCTTACAAGACACCACTGGTCTACCCGAAACTACCAACACGAAACGTCTCCTTCAGCTGGGCATATACAACACGCTCGACGACATCGGCGAAGCGCAAAGAGCCGCTCAGTTGGAATGAGTGTAATCAACAAAGGCTGGCAGAAAGATCTTGTGCAGTCTAGGCATAGGTTATCACGAACAGCAAGGACCAAAATGCCCCGTCCTCGACCACGTACGACGGAACGTGCGGCTTGACCCCTTGCCGAGGAACATGCACCCGGAATTCAACGAAGGCAGAAGACGCGCTAGAGCCAAGACACTGACGGACCTGCACGCGGAAGACACCGGCGCCAGATACATGGATGCAGCCGAATATGCCGGCCGCAACGGCTTCGCGATCGCGGTGGTCGACTCTAGAGCCAACGTGCGGGCGACCTCCAGCACATCGAGCAAGCAAGTGAAGGAAGCAGAAGGAATAGCCATCGCCCTGGCCATCGTAGACCGAGAATGCCACATGATCCTCAGCGACTCCAGACAGGCGGTGAGGAACTACGCCAAAGGAAGAATTGCCCCAACGGCGGCACGCGTCCTGCTCCGACAGGCAGACCGCGACAAGAAAACTCGAATCAAGTGGTTCCCGGCGCACGCAGGACAAGCGTTGGAGAAGCATGCCAATCGCAAGGAAACGGCACATGCCCGAGCGCGAGGACTAACCGACCGCGCCCAAGGCAACGGCTGTCCGCTGTGGTTCAGCGCCAAAGACCGGATGACCAGCTATAACGAACTGACCAAGACATTCGGCTGGCCCGCAGACTTCTCCCGCCGCCCTGCAAAGAGCTGAACAGGTCGCAGGCCGTGCTATTCAGGCAACTACAAACGACAACGCTTCCAAGCCCGGCGCTATTGCATAGGATGTACGCAGAATCGCACCCCCATAACAAGTGTAGATGGTGCTGCAGGGAGACGGCCACATTCAAGTACATGCTATGGGATTGCTCCAAACAACCAAGCGAAGCTAACTCAGGACGTATACCGCCGCAGCTTGATGAAGCAACGTTGAGCGACGACCAAGAAAAACAACTCCAGGCTGTCCAGCAGGTCATCGAGGCGCTAGCTAGGCAGGAGCCTCGCGAGCCCGAAACAGCGAGCGGGGATCCTCGCAGAGCACCCACCACGATGACGACGTAGGCCACGTCCGAAGTGCGCCTTCGCGCTTTACTGCAGGCTTAATAAACGTTTTCCCAATCCAATCCAATTACTTATCCGCGTTTGTCCTGCATGCTTCTGCGATGAAAACAAGAAGCAGGTATGCATAGAAAATTTGAGGTGGCGGCGGCAGGTGGTAGCGCAGAAGTTAGCATGCCCAACCCCTGCACGTACTTATATCTGCATTGACATGGGTTCGTGGTAGTGATAGTGACCAAAGCTCTACATTTTCTGCGTGCTCTAGCCATTGTGAAACTAAGGATGTAGTTAGCATGCCCTGCCACTGAATGCAAATTGCAGCAGTTACGAGTGCTGGAATCCCGCTGGCGCTGATTGTGAAGAAAGCTTCCTTTTCTGTCCACTCTCGCGATGGTGAAGCTAAAATGAGGAGGAGGCCTGACGTACAGAATGTTGATGGTCGTCATAACAGAATGGATGGATGACCTGCGGAAAGGACAAAGCACCCCAAGTTTTTAGCACTTGTCCTACAGTAAAGCGCTACAATGCCTAGTATGCTTTGTAAGGATGGTAGACCGAAGTGCTTCTCACTGCCAACACTGGACTGATAATAAGGAAATATTCCGTTCGTAGACACCACGTTACACTGAAATTAGGAAAACCATATCAGTTTATAAACTGATAGTGTCAATTATCTCGTGTCCTTGTATGTGTGGAGGGCATAAAGGTCCTGGCAATGAAACGGTAGTATCTTTATTTTTGCTGCAGTTGCACACAAACAAAATTCGTTGAAGTGATCGGACAGCGATCTACCAGCGGAGAAGACCAACCCGCAAATAAAAATAATTGCTGGTTTCAGATCTTCCAATGTACTTTGCGCTTAGCTACTATCTGTAATATTTTTTTTTCTTTTTGTGCTCTTATTAAGAGGAAAACTCCACATTACTACAATATCAACAACAGTACACAGTACTGGGTAACAGTAGTAGTACTACAATACTACACAATAGTATTGGGGCAACACGTTTGAGCAAAATGATTAGGTTTTCGGTCAAAGCACTGTGACAGGCGGGAAGAAACCGTTGTCATGCCCGGTAGAAACAATACCATCTGAAATCGTATTTACTTGTACATATTTTTTGAAAAATCACTATAATCTTTTATACATATGCTTCGTATGAGTTATATACTATCTTGCCTCGTCAATCTCAATCATGTATTCTTTTTGCGGGAGAAGGCTTTCGTGAAAAACGAAGCAACATAACAGTAAAACATCCAGCAATGTTCCTATCCAGATGATTGACGAAATTGTGCACTGAGAACGTGTAGACTAGCGTGCGATTGAAAGTTGAATTATGATCGTTGTAAGTTTGTGTTGCGTTTAGCACGAGCGAGTAGTGTTAGCGATGATATTGGTTTGAAAACGGTCAGCCCGGTCTGCGATTTGTTCTTGTTGATATCCACATTGAACGTCGCAGTCGTCACGATGAGAGCCATTCTGTGATATAATTAGCTCAGTGGGCTGGGAAGGCTCCAGTGGTAGCTCACCTTGGGGGGCATTGGGGAACAATTAATAATATACGTACGTTGCGATGATGAAAAATATGCAGAAACACCACTGGTGTTGTCTAACTATTCGTAAACAGGCCCCCAAATTTCAATTGGCCCACCCCAAACATTAAGTAGGCCCACCTCCAAATTTCAAGTTGGCACACCCTCAAATTTAAATTGGCGCACCCTCAAATTTCAACTCGGTCACGCCCGATTTTCTTTTCGCCCAGCCTCAAACTTCAAGTTGGCCCAATCCCAAATTTCAATTGGGTTGCCCCTAATTTTCAAGTTGGTCCACGCATGAATTTCCATAAATCGCCCTCCAAATTTCGAATCGAGGCACCCGAAAATTTAGGTTGGCCCACCCCCATATGGTCCCCAAATTCAGATTGGCCAACCCCGAGATTGCCCCCACATTTAGGTAGCACCAACCCCATATCATCCCCAAATACAGATTGGCCCGCCTCCACAGCATCACCAAATTTAGGTTGGCCCATTCTAATACAACCTGCAAATCGAAGTTGGCCCACCCCCATATCCGCCGCAAGCTAACGCTGGCCCACACCTCGATCACCTCAAATTTAGGATGGCCCACCGCAAATCAGCCACCAATTAAGGTTAGTCTACCCATATATCACTCCCCAATTCAGCTTGGCCCAGCCGCACATCCCCCCATGGTTAGGTTAGCCCGTCCGCATGTCACCCCCAAATTTAGGTTGGCCCACCCCCATATCATCCCCAAATCCAGGTTAGCCCATCCCTATATCAGTCCCAAACTTAGCCTTGCCCGCCCCTCTATCACCTCAAATTTAGGATGGCCCCCCGCATATCACTCCCACATTTAGGTGAGCTCATCCCCATATCACCCCCGATTCAGCTTCGCCCAGCCCCATAACACATCCGTTGTTGGGATAGCCCACCCCCCATATGCCCCCCAAAGTTAAGTTCTCTCACCCCCGTATCATACCCAAATCCAGGCTGGGCAACCCCCCATATTCCCCCAAACTTAGGCTTACCCACCCCTATATCACCTCAAATTTAGGTTGGGCCACCCCCATATCAGCCTAAAATTTAGCTTGGCTCATTACCATTTCGCCCCAAATTTAGGTTGGGCCACTCCCATATAACTACCAAATTCAACTTGGCCCATTCCTGTATCACGCCCAAATTTATGCTGATGCGAATTCCAATTTCATGTTGGCCACCCCAACCCTTTTTATGAAGACCTATGTATTCATGTGGTAAATGCGTCAAGTTTTTAGGCGTTACAGACACGATTTTGCACGATTTTGCTACCAAATTGCTGGGGTACTCGCCAAAGAATGCTGCGCATTAAAAGCAACTGCACCGAACGAGCGACGCCATATGTTGATCCTAAATACTGACGGCTAGCCAAGCTAGCTTCTCTGTAGAGCGACCGGGGAGACACAGCACGGGATATTTATTCAAATGGTTTTTTTATGGCTACACCTACGGATTCATACCACTTGGTAGTAGGGAACACATTAACAGTAGCTATTAATCCACCCAGTGCACATCTTCTCCTAGTTGGTGCATTTCTTATTTAGATGAATCTTTAGAAATAAGTAACGTTCGGGTAGCGACTCAGCTTGCAGACCCTTTGTTCTGCACGAATGTTGCATAGGAATGGCACTGGCCACCGGGTGGCATTGTGGCCCAGGTGGACCTGATTCGCTCCAAGTATGTGTCATCAAGGACAAGCGAAAGTCGAAGAAAACGTACCTTCCAGAAGAACGCAATAAAAATAGCCATTTTGTTCTCCCAGGTTCCACGCTACAAAGCACAAAAGTTTTTTTTTTTGCATAACACAAAGCCTTGCGCAAGCTTCTAGTTATGATGTCCAATGAATAAAATCTTCATAAATGCGATGACTTAACAAATGAACACGACACTGCTATCTTTTAGGAAGGAAAAATAGAAAACATAATATTTGAAGAGCACCACTGGAAAACCAGAACCGAAAGCAAATCATGAGTTTTGTGTTTCTGCCAACTGGTGGGAGACAATAAAACTAAGTCCTATGCGGCTTTAAAAAAAATCGGCGCCGCTAAGAAACCAGAACCGAAAGGAAATGTTGGGTTTTGTGTTTCTGCCATCTAGTAAAAGAGTACAAAACTAGGTCCTATGCGGCTCAAAAAGAAATTGCGAAGCGGGAATCCAACCGCGCCCACCGCGAAGAGGGAGTAAAGGTGGGCGCGCTTCTACCACTCGGCCTCGGCTTCCCAGGCATCGCCCGGTGGTACGCTTATCTTTTTATAGATACCACATGAATTTTCACGGCAGTGTTACAAAAAACGCTTTTGGGAACAGTGTTAGGCCATGTGTGGAGAGTCGAGATAGACATCGAAAGCTGTCTCCAGGCAACATACGCTGCACGGGGCATTGCGATAGATGTAGTAGTTTCATTACAGGCAACGTTCTCGCCTCGTAAATCAAGTACAAATTTTTGTCCTTTCCATAGGCTTCCATTGCTAAATCTTTAACCGCTGTGGGAACAAAATTATTACGTGCCATAGAGTGATCACTACATTTGGCTCGTGTGGATTGTTTTCCAGAACACGTCTGTCACTTGCCTTTTTCGATAATCGACCTGCAGCTTTTGTTATTCGCGAAAAACTCGGTCGTTCTATTGAAGACGCGCTAGCTTCGTGCCGGGGCCGCTTGGGGCGCTAGTTGGTACGTGTCCACTAAAGCTGAATATGGGCTGATAGATGAGGTACACCCAGTCAGTTTTCTTCACGAGAGTGTAAATCATAGCAGGCGCGATTTGTGACATGAAACGGCAAATGTCGTCAATCCAGTAGATGCCACTTGAGTCCATCAGAACGTCAACAACAGAACGCGTGAATACCAAGCTATACGAAGTACAAGGACGAAATTAGCTGCTTGATCGTTGCCGCAACCCTTGCTGTGAAGTGACTGGCTGGCGAACGGACACCTCCTTTCATAGGCAATGCGATAGATGAGGTGAATCCGACAGAGGTCGCTTCATGTCACAAGGGTGTAAATCACAGCGGGCGCGATTTGTGACCAGAACCGGCAAATGGCGTCACTCAAGTTGATAGCACTTCAGTTCACCAAATCGTCGATAACAGCAGGAGTGAATTACAACCTGGACGAAGTATAAGGACCAAGTTACCTACTGGTACGCTGGAGCAACCCTTGCTGTCAAGTGACTGGCTAGCGAACGGACACCTCCTTTTGTAGGTAATCTGATAGATGCGGTACAGCCAGCCGAAGTCGGCTTTCTTCACAAGAGTGTAAATCATAGCGGGCGTTATTTGTGACCTGAAATGGCAAATGACGTCACTCCAGTAGATGCCACTTGAGTCCACCAGACCGTCAATATCAGCAGGTGTGAATAGAAAGCTGTACGAAGTATAAAGACGAAATTAGCTGCTAGATCGTTGCCGGAACCCTTGCTGTGAAGTGACTGGCTGGCGAACGGACACCTCCTTTAGTAGGTTATCCGACAGTCGAGGTGTCTCCGGCAGAGGTCGCTTTTATTCACAACATTTTAAATCACACCGGGCGTGATTTGTGGCGTGAGCCGGCAAGTGGCATCGCTCCAGTACATGCCACTTCAGTCCCCGAAACCATCAATAACAGCAGGCGTGTATCGGAACCTGTGCGAACTACAAGGAGGAAATTGCCTGCTTGATCACTGTCGAAACCCTTGATGCCAATGACTGGCTGACGAACGGACATCTCCTTTAGTAGGCAATCCGATAGATGGGGTGTCTACGGGAGTGGTTGCTTTATATCACAAGAGTGTAAGCCACAGCCAGCGCGATTTGTGACGTGAACCAGCCGATGACGTCACTCCAGCAGATGCCACTTGAGTCCACCCGATCGTCAATATCAACAGGCGTGAAATACAAACTGGACGAAGCATAAGGACGAAATTAGCTGCTTTCTCGCTTCCGCAACCCTTGCCGCCAAGTGACTGGCTGGCGAAAGGAAACCTTCTTTAATAGGCAATCCGATAGATGGAGTGACTCCGGCAGTGGTCGCTTTGTATTACAAGAGTGCAAATCACAGCGGGTGCGATTTGTGACGAGAACCGGCAAATGACATCACTCCAATAGATGCCACTTGAGTCCACCAGACCGTCAATACCAGCAGGCGTGTTTCGGAGCCTGTACGAAGTACAAGGACGAAATTACCGGCTTGATCACTGCCGCAACACTTGCTGCCAAATGACTGCCTGGCGAACGGGCACCTCCTTTAGTAGGCAATATGATTAAATAAGATGCACCCAGCAGTAGTCCGTTTACTTCAGAAGACTGTAAATCAGAGTGGGCGCGATTTGCGACATGAACCGGAAAATGGCGCTACTCCAGTAGAATCCACTTGAGTCCACCTGACCGTCAATAACAGCAGGCGTGAATCGACAGCTGTACCATATATACGGACGAAATTAGCTATTTAATCGCTGCCGCAACCCTTGCTGCCAAGCGTCTGGTGGGCGAACGGACACCTCGCTTAGTAGGCAATCCGATAGATGAGGTGACTCAGGCAGAGCTCGCTTTTCTGCACAAGAGTGTAAATCGCAGCGGCAGATACATCACTCCAGTAGGTGCCGTTTGAGTCCACGAAATTGTCAATAATAGCCGGCGTGCCCATGAATACTTTGTTTAGCGCAAAACGACAGGCACAAGAAAGACGAGAGGACAAGGCGCTTTGTCCTGTCGTCTTTCTTGTGCCTGTCGTTTTGCGCTAAACAAAGTATTCATGGATTCGCACCAACTAGCCCGCCAACGCATTGCGCTGAACAAGTCGGCGTCAATTACAACTTGGACGAAGTATGAGGACGAAGTTAGCTGATTTATCGCTTCCGCAACCTTGCTTCCAAGTGACTGACTGGCGAACGGACACCTCCTTTAGTGGACAACCCAATAGGTGAGGTGACACTGGCCGAGGTCGCTTTGCTCCACAAGTGCGTAAATCACCGCGGCATACGTCACTTCAGTAGGTGCCGCTTGAGTCCACCAGAGTGTCCATAACAGCAGGCGTGAATTACAACGTGGACGAAGTATAAGGACTAAATTACCGGTTTTATCGCTGCTGCAACCTTTGCTGCCAAGTGAGTGGCTGGCGAACGGACACCTCCGTTAGTAGGCAATCCGATAGATGCGGTAACTTCGGCAGAGGTCGCTTTACTTCACACGAATGTAAATCACAGCGGGCGGCATTTGTGACGAGAACCGGCAAATGCCGTCACTCCAGTAGAAGCCACTTGAGCCCACCAGACCGTCAATAACAGCAGGTGTGAATCGCAAGCTTACGAAGTAAAAGACCGACAACACCTGCTTGATCAGTGCCGCAAACGTTGCAGCCATATGACTGCATGGCGAACAGACACCTCCTCTAGTATGCAATCTTAAAGATGAGATGTCGCCGCCAGAGCTGGCTTTAATTCAGACGAATGTAAATCACAGCGGGCGCTATTTGTGACGAGAATAGGCAAAGGGTGTCACTTCAGTAGATGCCACTTGAGTCCACTTGATTGTCGCTAACAGTACGCGTGAATTACAACCTGGAAAAAGTGTAAGGACGAAATTAGCTTTTAGATCGCGGCTGCAACTCTTGCTGCCAAGCGACTGGCTGGCGAACCAACACCTCCTTTATTAGGCAATCTGATATCTGAGGTGTCTCCGGCAGACATCGCTTTAATTCTGATGATTTTAAATCACAGCGCGCGCGATTTGTGACGTGAGCCGGCAAATGGCGTCACTCCACTAGATGCCACTTGAGTCCACCTGACCGTCAATGACACAAGGCGGGATTCGCAACATGAACGACGTATAAGGGCGAAATTAGCTGCTTGATGGCTGCCGCAACCATGTCTTCCGAGCGACTGGCTGGCGAACGAACACGTCTTCTCCGAAGCAATCCGATAGATAAGGTAAACTGCGAGACAGGTCGTTTTACTTCACAAGAATGTATATCACAGCGGGCGCGATTTGTGACGTGAACCGGCAGATGACGTCACTCCAGTACATGCCTATTGAGTTCACCAAACCATCAATACCAGCAGGCGTCAATCCCAACCTGTATGAAGTACAAGGACGAAGTTAGCTTCTTGATCACTGCCCAAACCCTTGCTACCAAGTGACAGGCTGGCTAACGCAGACCTCCTTTAGTAGGCAATCAGACAGACGATAGTGAGTCCGCCAGAGGCCGCTTTACTTCACAAGATTTTAATACACAGCGGGCGCAATTTGTGACGTGCGCCGGCCAATGGCGGCACTCCAGTAGATGCCACTCGAGTCCCTGAAACCGTCAATTACAGCAGGCGTGATTTGGAACCTCTGCGAAGTATAAGGACGAAATTACTTGATCACAGTCTGAATAACTTGCTGTGAAGTGAGTGACTGGCGAACGGACACCTCCGCTAGTAGGCCATCCGACCAATAAGGTGTCTAGGCGGAGGTCACCTTATATCACACGAGTGTAAATCAAAGCGTGTGCAATTTGGGACGTGAGCTGGTAAATGACATGGCTCTAGTAGTTGCCACTTCAGTTCACGAGACTGTCAATAACAGCAGGTGGGAATTGCCACATGTACGATGTATAAGGGCGAAATTAGCTGCTTGATGGCTGCCGCAACCCTTGCTGCCAAGCGACTGGCTGCCGAACGGACACCTCCATTAGTAGGCAAGCCGTTAGATATGTTGACTTCGGCAGAGGTCGCTTTAATTCACAAGATTGTAAATCAATAGCGGGCACGATTTGAGACAAGAACAGGCAAATGGCGTCACTGCACTAGATGCCACTTGAGTCCACCAGATCGTCGCTAACACTAGACGTGAATTACAACCTGGACGAAGTGCAAGGGAGAAATTAGCTGCTTGATCGCTGCCGCTACTCTTGCTTCCAAGTGACTGGCTGGCGAATGGACACCTCCTTTAGCAGGCAATGAGATAGATGAGGTGACTCCGCCAAAGGTCGCTTTACTTCACAAGAATGCAAATCACAGCGGGCGCGATTTGTGACGTTAGCCGGCAAATGACGTCACTCCAGTAGATGCCACTTGAGTCCACCAGGTCGTCGCTAACAGCAGGAGTGAATTACAACCTGGACGAAGTATAAGAAGTAATTAGCTTCTTGATCGCTGCTGCAACACTTCCTGCCAAGCGACTGTGTGGTGAACGGACACCTCCTTTTGTAGGCAATCCAATAGATGAGGTGACTCCGACAAAGGTCGCTTTATTCACAAGAGTGTAAATAACAGCGGGCATGATTTTGTCGTGAACCGTCAAATGGTGTCTCTCCAGTAGATGCCACTTGAGTCCACTAGACCGTCAATAACAGCAGGTGGGAATCGCAACATGCACGAAGTACAAGGGCGAAATTAGGTGCTTGATGGCTGCCGCAACCCTTGCTTCCAATTGACTGGCTGGCGAACGCACACCTCTTCTAGCAGGCAATCCGATGGTTGAGGTGTCTCTGGCAGGGGCCACCTTATTTCCCAAGAGTGTAAATCATAGACGGCGCGATTTGTGACGTGAACAGGCAGATGATGTCTCTTCAGTAAGTGCCACTTGAACCTACCAGAGCGTCAATAACAGCTGGTGTGAATCGCAACCTGTACGAAGTATAAAGGCCAAATTAGCTGCTTGACCGCTGTCGCAACCCTTGGTGCCAAGTGACTGACTCGAGAACGGACAGCTCCTTTAGTAGGCGATCCGATGGATAAGGTGACTCCGACAGAGGCTGCTTTACTTCATAAGAGTTTAAATCACCACGGCCGCGATTTGTGAACAGAACCCGCAAATGGCGTAACTGCAGTAGATGCCACTTGCATCCACCAGATCGTCGCTAACAGCAGGCCTGAATTACAACCTAGACAAAGTATAAGGAGAAAATTAGCTGCTTGATCGCTCCCGCAACCCCTGCTACCAAGTGACTGGCTAGCGAACGGACACCTCGCTTAGTAGTAAATCCGAGATGAGGTGACTCAGGCAGACGTCGCTTTATTCCATAAGAGTGTATATCACAGCGGCAGATACAACCACTCCAGTAGGTGCCGCTCGAGTCAACCATATTGTCGATAACAGCAGGCGTGAATTACAACCTGAGCGAAGTATAGGGACTAAATTACCCGCTTGGTCGCTGCCGCAACACTTGTTGCCAAATGAGTGGCTGGCGAACGAACACCTCCTTTAGTAGGCAATCCGACAGATGATGTGGGTTCGTCAGAGGACGCTTTAATTCACAAGAGTGTAAATCAAAGCGGGTGCGATTTATTACGTGAACCGGCACATGACGTCACTCCCGTAGATGGCTATTGAGCCACCAAAAACGTGAATAACAGCAGGCTTGATTTCGAACCTGTAAGAAGTATAAGGACGAAATTACCTGCTTGATCGCTGTCGGAACACGTGCTGCCAAGTGACTGGCTGGCGAACGGACAGCTCTTTTAGTAGGCAATCCGATAGATGAGACTCTGAAAGAGGTCGCTTTACTTCACAAGATTGTGCAGGGTAATATGGACTGGACTAGTTTTGAAGTGAGGGAAGCTCGCAGTAAAATCGAGTTTGAAGAATGGCTGAGGAATATGGAAGAAAGTAAATGTGCTGGGAGAGTGTTCAGGTATCTGTACAGGAAAAACATTGATTCACAGAGGAGGAAAAGAACCAGGGAGCGTACCAGCAAGTATGCGGCTTGTAGGGTGGGCAACACAGAAACAAAGAAGGTCAAGCGGAAAGTCAGAAAGGCTAAAATAATCTTATGGGTGGCGGCAATGGAAAGGAAACCTGCCATGAGTAACTACTTAAGAGGAAAAAACGAAATCAGGAAAGAAGCAATTGATGAAAACTCAAAGGGAAGCTCATTACTTTTCGAAGCGAGATCGGGATGCCTTAGAACAAGCACCTTTAAAGCGAGATATAAGACGGAAGAAGAAGGATGTGCTTGCTTCGGTAAAGCTAGGGAGACTATGGATCATGTTTTATTGGAATGTGAACACGTCTACCCAGCGGTTGATTTAGGTGCCAGTGGCCTCCTTCAAGCACTTGGGTTCAGCGAAGGCAGTGAAAAGTTCCCGCATTCCCGCATTAGGCATTCATAGGAGGCGATTAGAGGATTGGTGGAAGAAAAGTAAAGAAACGACAAAACACGGAGACGTACAAAAGCACAGATCGAAATAGGTGATCAGAAAATTTGGGTGGGGTAGATAATAGTGTTTTTTCTCTTTTTTATGGTTTAAGGTGGGTAGGACATTAGGCATTATAATAGCAAGAGCTTGGTGGCACAACCCACCGCCCCGTTCCAAAGAGGACGCTCATAACAACTATCCATCCATCCACCATGTAAATCACAACGGCCGCGATTTGTTAACAACCGGCAAATGGCGTCACTCCTGCAGATGCCTATTGAGTCCCCGAAACCGTCAATAACAGCAGGCTTGATTTGGAGCCTGTGTGAAGTATAAGGCCAAATTACTTGCTCGATCACTGTCGGAACCCGTGCTGCCAAGTGACTGGCTGGCGAACGGACACCTCCTTTAGTAGGCAATCCGACAGATGAGGTGTCTACGGCGGAGGTCGCTTTATAACACAGGAGTGTAAATCACAGCGGGAGCGATTTGTGACGTGAACCGGCAGGTGACGTCCCTTGAGTAGAAACCACTTGAGTCCGCCAGATCGCCACTAACAGTAGGCATGAATTGCAACCTGGACGAAGTGTAAGGAAGAAATTAGCTGCTTGATCGCTGCCGCAACCTTTGGTGACAAGCGACTGGCTGGCGAACGGACACCTCCTTTAGTAGGCAATCCAATAGATGAGGTGACTCCGGCAAAGGTCGCTTTACTTCACAAGAATGTAAATCACAGCGGCCGCGATTTGTGACGTCAGCTGCCAAATGGCGTGTCTCTGGTAGATGTCACTTTAGTCCACCATATTGTCGCTTACAGCAAGAGTGAATTACAACCTGGACGAAATATAAGAAGAAAATTAGCTTAGGAACAAAATTATAAGGACAAATTGCTTTAATAAAAATTAGCTGCTTGATCGCTGCCGCAAGCCTTGCTTCCATGTGACTGGCTGGGGAACTGACTTCGCCTTTAGTAGGCAATCCTATAGATGATGTGACTCCGACAGAGGTCGCTTTACTTCACAAGTATGTACATCCCAGCGGGCGCGATTTGTGACGATAACCCACCAATGGCGTCACTCCAATACATGCCGCGCGAGTCCACCAGACCGTCAATAACAGCAGGCGTGAATCGCAAGCTGTACGAAGTATAGGGACGAAATTACCTGCTTGATCACTGCCGCAACCCTTGCTTCCAAGTGACTTGCTGGCGAATGGACACCTAATTTAGTAGGAATTCCTATAGATGAGGTAACTCCGACAGAGGTCGCTTTACTTCACAATAGTGTAAATCCCAGCGGGCGCGATTTGTGACCTGAACCGAGAATTGACTTCACTCCAGTAGATGTCACTTGAGTACACCAGACCGCCAATAACAGGCGGTGTGAATTGAATTGTGAACCTGGACGAAGTGTAAGGACGAAATTAGCTGCTTGATTGTTTCCGCGACCCTTGCTTCCAACCAATTGGCTGGTGAACTGACACCCCTTTAATAAGCAATCCGGCGGAGGTAGCTTGACTTCACAGGAGTGTGATTATAGCAGGCGTAAATTGTGACGTGACCCAGGAGATGACGTAACTTCAGTAGATGCCACTTGTGTCCACCAAGCCGTCAATAAGAGGAGGTGTGAATTGCAATCTGGATGAAGTGTAAAGACGAAATTAGCCGCTATATCGCTGCCGCTACCGTTGCTGCGAAGTGACTGGCTGGCGAATGGACACCCCTTTAAAGTAGTAGTTCTGCGGATACCCGCAAGTTGGAAAGAAGTAATGAACAAAGGGAAAATCAGACATCCACCCGTACGTAGCAATTGCTACACCCCTTTAATAAGCAATTCTGTAGAGGTCGCTTGACTTCAGAAGAGTGTAGATAACAGTTGGCGTGAGTTGTGACGTGAACCAGCAAATGGCCTCACTCCAGTAGATGCTACTTAATGTGTGTGTATGTAGTGACTTTTGAAGGAGAGGAAGAGAGAAGTGCAGTGCCGTAACTGTCTCTCAGAGGAGGACACCTGAACAACACTGCACAGGGAAAGGAGAGTGGGGAGAAAAAGATCAGGGAAAGAAGGAAAAGAAGGCGGAAGAAAATAACAAGAATGTTGAAGAAGCAATGCGGGGCTTACAGCCGCGCTCTCAGCTGCGTTTCACAACAAAAGTCAAGTAGGGCAGGAAGCACTTTCTTGACAATGGAAGGGTGGGCTGCCGGAAAGAGAAGTGCTCCCTTTGAGTCACAGGGCAGTCCCACACGACGGTATGATGCAAAGAGCGCAGTGCGCTCAACATCGAAGGCCGGGCAGCGTAGCTGAAGGTGCTCAAGCGTCTCCTCCTCGCCGCAATCCAAGCATGCGGGGCTGCCTCGTCCGTGCAGTCTGTACATTCTGGCGGCCATGTTGTAGCAGCGGACGCGCAGCCGAAGGAGAAACGAGCGGTCCCAGCGGGAGAGACCCGCGCGGGGGAGGAGGCGAGGGGGCGTACCTGCAGCAATGCGCGGATCCGGTTGCTGCGCGCGGAGGATGCGCAGTATCGCCGTCTTGGCCACGTCGAAATGCGTGACGGAGCTGGCAAGGGGAAAGCGAGCCGAGAGAGCGTGCTTCGCACCCGGGCAGGCCGATGTACGCGGGGACCCACTGCAATGCCAAATCGCAGGCCTTATTTATGAGATGGTGCAGTTTTGATCCCAGCCGCTGCACCAGCGGAAGACCGGCATAGTCCTTCCTCAGCATGCACAGAGCCGCACGCGAGTCCGACAGTATTGCGGCAGACGAGACACCGCAGTGCTGAAGAAGTAGGTCAGCCGCGAGGTCAATCGTCGCGAGTTCGGCGACTGTCGACGAGGCAGGAAAACGAAGGCGGCACTGTCGAGACGCAGAAATGTCCGGTGCCCTGCACGCGGCAGCGGTGGAACCGTCACTGGGCACGGATCCGTCAGTGTACTACTGTAGTCCACCTGACCGTCAATAACAGCTGGCGTGTATCGCAAGCTGTACGAAGTATCAGGACGAAATTAAATGCTTCCCTGCTGTCAAATATAGAATATGACAATGAAAATAATGTTTATTTTTCCCATCAGGAAAATTTAACGATGCGAAGTGGAGTGCGGAAAAAGCTGTCATTTCCACAGCTTGACAAAGCCACAGGCCCACGTGTTGGCGATTACAGGAAAAACTGTAGTAAAATGACGTAAATAACAAAAGAAAGCTGTGCACAAAAACGGAAACTTGCACAATCTCACAGGAATACCTAAATATGTAAGCATATAGTTCTACAGAGACAAATAAAATCTTTTACGCTGATGTAAAAGAAGAAAAAGCCCAACCTGTACATTGTTATGCAAATATTTTTCTGCTAGATGCAGATCAAGAACGTACAACGCGAACATATACTGCTCGTGTCCAAAAAGTGCACGAGATCGTAAAACTTCTTTTGCTAAAATATCCAAGAAGAAAAGGTGAAGGTACTTCGTCTAGTTTTAATTTGAAGCAGCTGCGAAGAGCTTTAGAGGTAGTGTCCTCCAGTTGAATCCCTTCGCTGTTTAGTGTATTTAGTAATGTTGGTAGGTTATTTAGAAGCGTCTGTTGTCTAAGTGTTGTTCTTACTGTTAGTACTTTCGAACATTCCTTTTTGTGTTGCATATATCGTGTTATTGTTTTCTAACTTGGAATGTTGCTTAAGAAAACTCGACCGAGTTTCCAGTTCTTGTTAATACGCTAATAATCGTGCATTGTTGCAATTATTGTTACTATATTTTACAAAAAATTAAAGTGTATGAAAGGGACATTTTCATTACACGTATTTCAGGGATATATTCAATTACACGAAGGAACTTTTTTGCAAGACATTTATGTTGTGCAGATTTCTTGAGTTGTAGTAACCCGAACTAATTGTCAATAATTAAGCCGAGATCGAAAGAAATTATTAAAAATCATCATCAGACCTTCTTGTGACAGTATGCGGCGAGTACAATACAAAATACCAATTGAGAATACACATTGAGAACACCCCTGACAGTTTTACTGCTAAAATATGGACATGTGTACCCCAGGATAAGGGGACTTCAAAGACGACGCCCAATGTTTGAAAGCTGGGTGCAATAGCGACAGGCGAAGAATTTATTAGTATAGTTATATTGTTGACAATGCTTTTATTTTTAGCGCGACTGATTATACCTTTTTTTTATTTAACCTAAAACTATTTTTTTCATGCCCATTCGTCTAATTTCTGTAAGATTGAATTTGCTTCACCAATAAATTCATCAAATGCTTTTCTTATTAAAATGGTGCTGATATCATCAGCGTAAATTATAATTCGCAGCAGAGTTTATATTGATAATGTCATTATTTTGAACATTAAAAAGAAAGGGGCCCAGATACCCCCTTGTGGCAGACCACAAGATACAGCAAGCAGACTAGACAGATGTTGATTTATGTCCGCTGTATGGACACGGTACTGTTGATAGGATCTATTCAGGCGGCCAGCTGTGCCACGGTAGCCACAGCGTAAATTGTCTCAAATAAAAGAAAATGGTTTATATGATCGAAGGCTTTCGTAAGGTCCGCAAAAATTCCCAACACCAATTTTCCCTCGTCAATTCCAGTTAAGAATTATTCTTTCTGAGCTCAGTGCTGAAACCCTTACGGAAACACAACTTGAACAGAGTTGTGACGTCATGTTTTTGTTTGAAGTCAATAAAGCGATATAAAGTTACTTTTTCTCGAACTTTCGAAAATGCCGAAGCGATTCATCTGGGGCGATAATTACCCATGTCATTTCGACTAGCTTGTTTGTGCAGCACTATTACACGTGCTACTTGCATTTGACGAGGTAAAACAGCCTGGTTAAGACAGAGGTTAATATATATAAGACAAACAATAACAGAAACACAGGGGGCTCAAGATCAGCAACATACTTTATAGGTTTATTCTGGAACCCATAGATGTAATTTGCGTTACTTCTATTCTGGTCACTAATTATATCATTTACCTCAATTCAATTTACAGGTTTTAAAACAATTGTTCTTATAACACAGGAAAACTTATTTAGGTTATTTCGCCCAGCGGGCATGGTAACGACAATAGTAAAGCGCATATTAAAGGCGTATGCGAGCAGCGTACTTGAAAGCTGCTGATCATTTATTTCTAGCTTGATAATTTTATCAGCAGTCGCGTTATGTTTTAAGACAGAGTTAAGCCTCTCCCACATAAGCTCAAAACAACCAACTGCAGCACCGAAGAAATTTGCAAAGCCTTCACGCTTTGCTTTATTTATATCCTTATCCAAATGATATGATCAGAAGAGAACAGCAATTTACCATAGGCAGCGAGGCACTGGAAGTGGTAAGGGAATACATCTACTTAGGGCAGGTAGTGACGGCGGATCCGGATCATGAGACGGAAATAATCAGAAAGAATAACAATGGGCTGGGGTGCGTTTGGCAGGCATTCTCAGATCATGGACAGCAGGTCGCCATTATCCCTCAAGAGGAAAGTGTATGATAGCTGTGTCTAACCAGTACTTACCTGCGGGGCAGAAACCTGGAGGCTTACGAAAAGGGTTCTACTTAAATTGAGGACGACGCAACGAGCTATGCAAAAAAGAATGATGGGTGTAACGTTAAGGGATAAGAAAAGAGCAGGTCGGGTGATGGAACAAACGCGAGTTAATGACATCTTAGTTGAAATCAAGAAAAACAAATGGGGGAGGGGGCATGGGCAGGACATGTGATGAGGAGGGAAGATAACTGATGGTCATTAAGGGTTACGGACTGGATTCCAAGGGAAGGGAAGCGTAGCAAGGGGCGGCAGAAAGTTAGGTCGGCGGACGAGATTAAGAAGTTTGCAGGAACGACATGGCCACAATTAGTACATGACCGGGGTTGTTGAAGAAGTATGGGAGAGGCCATTGCCCTGCTGTGGGCGTAGCCAGGCTGATGATGATCCAAATGATTACGGCGTGATTTAAACAGAAGAAAAAATCAGAATGTTTAGTTTGAATAAGATTGTAATATAGGTTATTCTTCTCGATTCTTAAAGGGAGCTCTGAGCTCATCTAAGGTTCCTTTGCTTAACGTGGATAGCGGGACAGCTGCCCCTTCATGATGTTCAACCAGCGCCAACTTGCTCAAAAGTCGATCTTCCTAGCTGCATATATTGAAGAAGAAGAAGAATTTATTTACCACATAAGTACACTGATATATACAAAGCGGTAGGGATGGCAGGATAAAAGCTGCATAACGGCCGCTTGACTATATTGGTTTTAGAATACGAAGAAATATTTCATAGGCCCAGTTTGCATGGCTGCATCTACACCCATCTGCCCAAGAAATATATTGAATTTCTTCCCGAAATCTGTACAAGTATTCATGTGTATTTATTGTGTAAAGTAAGTTGATTTGGGCCTCTTCCTGCGTACACGTATTTCATAACAAAGCAATAAAGGTAGGTGATCACAGAGATCATAAGCGAATACACTAACTTTGACGTTTGTATATTTATGTTTAATTAAGTGGTCAACCAGCAATTTCTTCCGTCTTATACCACAATGTAATGATGAAGTCGAGGGTTCGACGGAAGCCAATCTGGTCGGGATGAAACATGGAGCAACCAAAAGAAGTGCTAAAAATCAATAAATCTTTAAGACGTTTCGGCTTCACTACGCAAACCTTGTTCACAATAGGTTGAAGGAAAATTCATGGCAGCTTATGTATTCCTCAGGACGTTATACAAGTAGCACGTGTACGAGGGGGAGAGAGTTCCCTTACTTTGATCTGGCGAGTGACGTGCTTGGACGTGTTTTGTAATGATTTGTTTATTATTTGTCGCTGAGTGCTAGTGACACACAGTACAAGAAATCTCGCACCCTTCGGGGCCTATGTCGTATGGAAGCAATAATATTTGTCTATCTAGCATGTCTTTCCACGACGCGCGCGTGGTACTTTCAGGTAACGAATGCATGCACTTTATCAACGTGACATCGCAATTTTTACAGGACTGTAGTAAGCGCAATGAGAGCGAGGGAGAGAGAGAGATAAAAGAGATGAGAAAGGACGGGAGATTAACCGGACGATAGATGTCCAGTTCGCTACCCTGCAAAGGGGAAAGGCTAAGGGGAGACAAAAAGATATTTAAAAAAGTGCACACATGAGAAGACTTTTCAAGAAAGGAAATTCAAGCAAAACAGATGGCGATTATATTGTTTGGGAACAAGATATACCCTAAATGGTGAAAACATCTAGAGTTCATTATTAATGAGGCGTTACTACGGGAACTTAGAAAGTTCTGCCAGTTCTATTCTAGCGGTAGGGTTAGAGGCTTTCATACATTTGCGTTTCTTGATTCAGATCTTTCGTCTCCTGCGATAGCTTACTGGTTTCCTGTCTAACGGCGCTACCACCGACTTCTATTGCGCACTCCTTAATGATACCCATAAGATTGTCGTTCATTGCTTCAACACTAAGGTCCTCTTCCTGAGTTAAAGCCGGATACCTGTTCTATAGCTTGATCCGCAATTCCTCTAGCTTCCCTCTTACCGCTAACTGATTGATTGGCTTCTTCTGTACCAGCTTCTTCCGTTCCCTCCTCAAGTCAAAGCTAATTCGAGTTTTTACCATCCTATGGTCACTGCAGCGTACCTTGCCGAGCACGTCTACATCTTGTATGATGCCAGGATTCACGCAGAGTATGAAGTCGATTTCATTTCTAGTCTCACCATTCGGGCTGCTCCACGTCCACTTTCGGCTAACCCGCTTGCGGAGAAAGGTATTCATTAGCCGCATATTATTCTGTTCGGCAAACTCTACTAATAAGTCTCCTCTGCTATTCCTAGAGCCTATGCCATATTCCCCCACTGACTTGTCTCCAGCCTGCTTCTTGCCTACCCTGGCATTGAAGTCGCCCATCAGTATAGTGTATTTTGTTTTGACTTTACCCATCGCCGATTCCACGTCTTCATCAAAGCTTTCGACTTCCTGGTCATCATGACTGCATGTAGGGGCATAGACTTGTACTACCTTCAATTTGTACCTCTTATTAAGTTTCACAACAAGACCTGCCACCCTCTCGTTAATGCTATAGAATTCCTGTATGTTACCAGCTATTTCCTTATTAATCAGGAATCCGACTCCTAGTTCTCGTCTCTCCGCTAAGCCCCGGTAGCACAGTACGTGTCTGCTTTTTAGCACTGTATATGCTTCTTTTGTCCTCCTTACCTTACTGAGCCCTATTATATCCCATTTACTACCCTCTAATTCCTCCAATAACACTGCTAGACTCGCCTCAATAGATAACGTTCTAACGTTTAGTTAAACGTTGCCAGGCTCAGATCCCAATGGCGGCCTGTCCAAAGCGTAAGACAGTGGACACAAGGAACTATAATATGGATAGAATTGAACAGGCTCTCAGGCACGGAGGAAGCCTAAAAGCAGTGAAGAAGAAACTAGGAATAGGCAAGAATCAGATGTGTGCGTTAAGAGACAAAGCCGGCAATATCGTTACTAATATGGATGAGATAGTTCAAGTGGCTGAGGAGTTCTATAGAGATTTATACAGTACCAGTGGCACCCACGACGATAGTGGAAGAGAGAATAGCCTAGAGGAATTCGAAATCCCACAGGTAACGCCAGAAGAAGTAAAGAAAGCCTTAGGAGCTATGCAAAGGGGGAAGGCAGCTGGGGAGGATCAGGTAACAGCAGATTTGTTGAAGGATGGTGGGAACACTGTCCTAGAAAGATTGGCCGCCCTATATACACAAGGCCTCATGACCTCGAACGTACCGGAATCTTGGAAGAACGCTAACATAATCCTAATCCATAAGAAAGGGGGCGCCAAAGACTTGAAAAATTATAGACCGATCAGCTTACTGTCCATTGCCTACAAAGTATTTTAAGGTAATCGCAAATAGAATCAGGAACACCTTAGCCTTTTGTCAACCAAAGGACCAAGCAGGATTCCGTAAAGGCTACTCAACGATAGACCATATTCGCACTATCAATCAAGTTACAGAGAAATGTGCAGAATATAACCAACCCTTATATATAGCTTTCATTGATTACGAGAAAGCGTTTGATTCAATCGAAACCTCAGCAGTCATGGAGGCATTACGGATTCAGGGTGTAGATGATCCATATCTAAAAGTACTGGAAGATATCAATAGCGGCTCCACAGCCACCGTAGTTCTCCACAAAGAAAGCAACAAAATCCCAATAAAGAAAGGCGTCCGACAGGGAGATACGATCTCTCCTATGCTATTCAAAGCATGTTTACAGGAAGTATTCAGAGACCTGGATTTGGAAGAATTGGGGATAAAATTTGATGGAGATTACCTTAGCTACTTGCGATTCGCTGATGATATTGCGTCGCTTAGTAACTCAGGAGACCAATTGCAATGCATGCTCACTGACCTGGAGATGCAAAGCAGAAGGGTGGGTCTGAAAATTAATCTGCAGAAAACTAAAATCATGTTTAGCAGTCTCGGAAGAGAACAGAAGTTTACGATAGGTAGCGAGGCACTGGAAGTGGTAATAGAATACATCTACTTAGGGCAGGTAGTGACCACGGAGCCGGATCATGAGACTGAAATAACCAGAAGAATAAGAATGGGCTGGGTGCGTTTGGCAGGCATTCTCAAATCATGAACAGCAGGTTGCCACTATCCCTCAAAAGGAAAGTGTATAACAGCTGTGTGTTACCAGTATTCACATATGGGGCAGAAACCTGGAGGCTTACGAAAAGGGTTCTGCTGAAATCGAGGACGACGCAACGAGCTATGGAAAGAAGAATGATGGGTGTAACGTTAAGGGATAAGAAAAGAGCAGATTGGGTGAGGGAACAAACGCGGGTAAATGACATCTTAGTTGAACTGAAGAAAAAGAAATGGGCATGGGCCGGACATGTAATGAGGAGGGAAGATAACCGATGGTCATTAAGGGTTACGGACTCGATTCCAAGGGAAGGGAAGCGTAGCAGTGGGCGGCAGAAAGCTAGGTGGGCGGATGACATTAAGACGTTTGCAGGGACAACATGGCCACAATTAGTACATGACCGGGGTAGTTGGAGAAGTATGGGAGAGGCCTTTGCCCTGCAGTGGGCGTAACTAGGCTGATGATGATGATGGTGACTACGTGAAAGGGCTCGTGCTAGAATGACCCGGCAGAGTTTCAAATAATATACTATATTTTCCTCAATTTCTCGCTAGATGAGGCCCTGTTCTCTGTATTACTGACGCCGTAAACGCTTTGGAGCACTGCTTCATTATTTGAGCTAGGCTTAGTATTTGCTTTTGATGTCCTTTCTACTGTGTCTGTGTCCGTGTTTTGTTTTGGTTTTTTTTTGCACTTTCAGTTCGACAATGCAATATACCACCAAGCACAGGCAAAGACCCTTGTGGCGTCTTGAAAGCCGTATTAATAACCATGAAATGGTCAACTGTCTGCCGGCACGAAAGGCCGAAAACAAGTTTCTGTATTTAGGCCAACACAGGATATATTTTATTTGGCCATATATTTTTTTTGCAGCGAGTACCACGTCTTGTCAAAAAATGGTAAAATGCTTACTCTCTGTTGAGGGAGCTCATCTGAGCCAGCGCGTCGCCGTCCGGCATGATGACGACAAACTGACACGAGCTATGGCTCTCTCTGCCTTGGTAGCGCAGCCCGTAGTAGTGGTAGTCGCTTACCGGGTATTGTTTGATCCTCGAGCGCACCTCAGAGAGGAACGAGGAAGAGGAGATGTTTTTCACCACCTGTCCAGACAGAATGAACAGTAGAAAATTATAGCCATCCTTCACGTTTGTCAAATTTTTGTTCTGTTAACGTTATTGTCCTTAACGACCCCAGGAGGGGGTTTAGTATTCATTGAGGGTTTTTCTTATGCATATTACAAATATTCACGTCGTTAATTGTGTCTAAAGTGATCAAATACATGCCCTTAGATTGAGGACAGGCAAGTGATGGGAACAATTTCAGGGAAATGCCGTTCCACTCTTTGGCAGTTCGACGATGGAATGAGGAAGAAATTCACCAGCTCGGGCACGCTGGCATGTTATTTGCATGCGGAAGACCCGTGCGGCAAGAGAAGCGTGCTGCACGTACGATGTAGGATGCATGATGAAGTGTACCGTAAGCGAATATGTGACACAGATGAAGATTACGAATACGTCGGCGATTAGACAGAGGTCTTTACGCAGTACGATCACACAACATACTTTTGCAGTATGAGATTCATGTTACATACTGCGAAATGATAGAACGTGGAAAAGCCTGAATATCATGAACGCACAAGACGATTAGATGCTTCCAATTGTGGTTTTATTGCAACCGCAACTGGCGGTATTATACATGCGTGCTTCATAACCATCGCTTCTACCACAAACTAAACAAGCCGAAGGCTAAATAAAGGACCCTGGTTAAACTTTCCATGCCGAGAGGCTACTGAAGCGGTGATTGCGTACTCGTATTCTGCCCAACTGATAGGTAATTAACTTTCTTTCCAGTTTATTCATGGCATTATCTCAGCAACTTTTTTCGGAAGTACCATGTATCGGCACCGCTCGGCTAGGCAACCACCCACATGGGTCTCAGCAAGCACGCAAGACCCAGGCACTGTGTGGCATATCTGTTACGTGTGCTCGTGATAGCGCTTTTACTTTCTGTTACGCGGCCCATATCTCGCCCACTGTGTGTGTGCGCCTGCCGGGGCGATGGGGAGTGCATTCCTTCTGTACCCTGTCTGCCCGCAATTATCTGCAGCCAATTTGCTGCCATGCAATAAAACATGGGGCGTATTCACTAGCGGTTTGCTTCGGAAACGGTTCGCTGTGGCTGTTACGTCTGGATCACGTCATTCAGTCATTCATTCATTCATTCATTCATTAGTTCGTTTGTTCATTCGTTCATTGGTCTTGCTCGCGGAGCGAGAGAGTCCAATGAACGGGTGGCATTCTGCCGCAAAGTCACGCCATCATTTTTATTTGTACTTTGGGGCAATATAGTAATTGGAGGATGTTGCCAGTATGATAAGAAATGATGATTTGTATACAATACTTGCACATTTAGCTTCTAGTAATAACTGTGAGCTTCTGCCGCGGACTGATGTTGATTTAATTTTATTTACGTTTGTAATGGAGTCTATTGAACAGTTCAGATGGTAGCGTCTGTTCGTAATAGAGAAGGCAGGTGACGCAGAGCAGGATCAGCTGGTTGCCCGAACGGCTCACGCTCGTGCTAAATGCTGGCGACTCGGCTGGTTGCACTGCAGGCATGGAACAGACGATCTGGCTGGCCTTGTGCTCTTCTTCTTCATTACGATTACCCAAGGTGCAAAGGCAGAGCCACCCTGGCGACTTACGACGTAGAGACGAGCGGGTCATAGAATTGTTTCAGGCGGTGAACGTGGACAACATCCCGTCCACGGCGGCGCTTGTCGGATGTCGGTGTAAGCGGCTGTATGACATAGTTGACCGAAGAGGTGCGTTAGACGATGCCGTATGATCCATCATACCGCGAGATACGTTTTGTCGAAAGTCCAGTCGTGGTAGAAGGCACGGATAACAAGACAAGTGTGTCGGGAGCGAAGTTCGGGTTGGTAGTGCCGCCATCACGATTGGCTTTTTGTCGTTGTTGGTCGGCGGAGGTGAACTTTCGGGCTAATGGACGGTATTCATCGGCGTATTAGGCGACGGCTGAAACGGGAGCACACTCTGACGTGCCTGGTGTATAAGGAAAAACCGTATCGATAGTATGGGAAGGATCGCGACCGCAGAGAAAAACGTATGGAGAAAATCCTGCAGTGCCTTGTGTAGCCGTATTACATGCGTACGCGAGAAATGGGAGGATGATGTGCCAGTTTGTATGCTCCGATGAAACGTACATGGCGAGCATACCAGCAAGGGTGCGATTTAAACGCTCCGTAAGCCCGTTAGCTTTAGGATGGTACGCCGTGGTGGTCCGGTGAACTATGCGGCATTGAGCAAGCAGAGCTTCAACCACCTGCGACAGAAACACACGGCCTCTATCACTCAGCAGCTCCCGACGTGGGCCATGACGAAGAATGAAACGATGGAGCAGAAGGGATGCAAGGTCACTGGCGGTCGCTGCAGGTAGAGCAGCGGTTTCGGCATAGCGTGTAAGGTGATCAAGTGCGACAATAATTCATCGTTTGCCAGCGGGTGTTAGCGGTAGCGGCCCGTACAGGTCAGTTTCCACACGATCGAAGGCCCGAGCAGGGCACGGAATCGGCTGTAATAAACCGTGGGCCGGATGAGGCGGAGATTTGCGGCGTTGGGATTGCGGGCACGAGCGGACAAACGTTTGGACAAAAGTAAACATTCCTCGCCAGTAGTAACGTTGCCGCAGGTGCTCATACGTCTTCAAAGCGCCTGCGTGTGCAAATTGTGGGTCAGTATGTAAAGACGCATACATGTCGGAACGCCAAGTCCTAGGGACAACCAGGAGTCACTTGGGACCATCGGGTTGGCAGTTGCGTCGATACAAGAGGTTATCCCGGACAGCAAAATGGGCAGCCTGACGATGAAGGGAGCGGGAGATGGGAGATGTAGGCCAGCCAGAGAGGAGATCCAAAAGAAAGGCCACCCAAGGATTTTTGTGTTGTACTGATGCAAAAGGTGTCGATGTCGACCGAGGATACCACCTCAATGGTGGAGAGGGAGGCCGTGTCGGCTGGCAGCGGAGAGCAGGACAAAGCGTCAGCGTCAGTGTGCTTGGGACCTGAGCGGTAGGTGACGTGTATGTCGTATTCTTGAGTGCGCAGAGCCCCGTGGGTAAGGCTTCCAGGGTATGCAAACTTTCTGCGTCTTTTTCGTTGCAAGCTTAACTCAGACGCCTATTTTCTTGTCCTACGTGCACTAGAAGGCTTGAAATAATCTAATTTTACAAGATGACAATGGCCGGAAACTCAGTCCCCACGAACCCCAAATCAACCTGTAGTCGCCAAAGATGACCTTCTCTTCAAAAAGAAAAAGTAAAAAACACGTAAAATGAGCCAGGCTGAAACGCCGACCGACGTGCTTTGCAGTGAAGGCGAAATAAGGAGATGCTCCGCACAACGTTCTGATTTTGCAGTTTAAAAATTTTTTCTCGCCTATAACAAAATTTATTCCGTTCAATCTTTCTGCATCTATGGGCAGCAAAACATACTATCCAATGCTGACTAAGCCATATATTTACTTGGAACACTACATTGTGAAAATGAAGCCAGAAATTGAGTCAGACGTATTTTCTTTTTTCATTTCTCCCATGACATTAGGCGAAAGTTTAGGTTTTATTTCTTAACAGATTATTTTTACCATCTAGTATACACAGATACCAAGCCCATATTGTGAACATATTCCTCATGGAAATGCTAGTTTCTTTAATAAAAAAATATTGTTACGTAGGAAGACGCAGATGAAAATCTATATACAACAGTATTTACAAGGAAATACGCCGCACTTGGCCAAGACGCAAGAGCCAGCGCTAGCCTCTAATCGTCTTCGTCGTCTTCACACTGCTCGCCTCTTCGTGATCGCAAATTCTCTTCCGTAACGCTTCCGCGGCGGCAAAAGCGCCGTCCCGGAGCGACTAAAGGCCGCACTCGGAAGCAGTGTTGTAGGCCTTGACCCTACTGACGTGCACGACATCGCTAAATGGCAAAGTAGAAGGCGACGTTGAACTCACAGGAACAATTTCGTACGTCACAGGCGTCACCTTGCGCAGCACACGGTAAGGCCGTGTGTATCGCGAAAGGAGCTTCTCTGAAATTTCGACGTAACGAGAGGGCGACCAAAGGAGCGCGATCGCACCAGACGAAAACTGTACGTCACGGTGGCGAGCGTTGTACTGACGCTGTTGAGTGGTTTGCGATACCGTCAGTCGAGTACGGGCAAGGTAGCCTGCATGGTCGGCGAGGGCAATTGCGTCGCGCGCATACTCGCTTGCTGAGATCGCAGCAGGAGGAAGTGCCGTCTCTAGGTGCAAGGTCGGTTCGCGAACGTACACTAGATAAAATGGAGAAAATCCGATGGTGTCGTGCCGGGAAGAATTTTTCGCAAATGTGACGTTGTGGTGGTCCTTGGAAACGTACTTGGACAGCATATCAGTAAGAGTACGGTTTCACCGTTCTGTCAGGCCACTGGTTTGAGGATGGTATGAGGTAGTCAGCTTGTGTTGAATGGAGCAGGAACGCACAATGTCGGCGATAACTTTCGAGAGGAAGTTACGACCATGGTCAGTAAGCAGCTGTCGCAGGCGCCATGAAGCAAGATAATGTCACACAAGAGAAAGTCCGCGACGTCAGTGGCGCCACTGGTAGGGAGAGTCCGCGTGATAGCGTATCGGGTGGCGTAATCAGTTGTGACGGCTACCCATTTGTTCCCGAAGAATTACGTGGGAAAGGGGCCGAAGAGGTCTAATTCAACACGAAAGAACGGTTCCACAGGGACGGTTATCGGCTGGAAATGAGCAGCAAGTAGCACCTGAGGTGTTTTCCGACGCTGGCAGGGATCACAGGCAGCAACATAGCGTCGGACGGAGTGAGCGAGACCACGCCAATAGAAGCGGCGGCGGACGCGGTCGTACGTGCGGGTTACCCCAAGATGTCCTGCAGTGGGTGCGTCATGCATCTGAAAGAGCACAGTCTGTCGTAGATGTATTGGCACGACAAGAAGAAGATCAGAGCCGTCAGGGAGGAAGTCCTTCGGTACACAATGCCGCCCTAGAGGACATATCGGTGAACGGATGCGTCGGTAGGTGTAGAGCGCAGACGCTCGAAGAGTGCTCGCAGCTATAGGTCTCGGCACTGCTCATCGGCGATGTTAGCGAAGGCAGACACAGAGAAAATGCCATTGGCGGTAATACTGTTGGCGTCGTCAGGCTCGTCGACCGGGTAGCGAGACAAGATGTCAGCATCCTTGTGTAGTCGGCCAGATTTATAGATGACTGAATACGAATATTCTTGGAGGCGTAAGGCCCAGCGACCAAGTCTTCCTGTAGGATCTTTCAGTGAGCATAACCAGCAAAGCGCATGATGGTCTGTGACAACGGAAAAGAGTCGGCCATATATATATGGGCGGAATTTCGCAACCGCACAAACTAGGGCCCGACATTCACGTTTAGCGATGGAAAAGTTGCGCTTCGAGGGTGACAGGAGCCTGCAGGCCTAAGCGATAACACGGTCGTGGCCGCGCTGGCGTTGTACCAGTACTGCGCCAATTCCGTGAGCAGTGGTGTCAATACCAACTTCGGTAGGGGCAGAAGGATCGAAATGGGCCAGAACGGGAGGCGTTGTGCGAAGGTCAATTAGATGCGAGAATGCAGAGGCCTCGTTGTCGCCCCACTAGAAAGGTGGGCCTTTTTCAAAATTTTTCACGAAACGGCGCAAGTACGACCAAAGGCCGAGGAAACCTGCGCACATCTATGGCACACTTCGGAACAGGGAAGTGCGTAACAGCATGGATCTTGCCTGGGTCCAGTTGCACTCCGTTCGCGTCAACGAGATGTCCAAGGATGGTAATCTGGGGACGGCGAAATTGGCACTTTGATGCGTTGAGTTGCAGACCGGCTCAACGAGGGAGAGAGATAATGTTTGATTGCAGAAAGGTGGAAAGGTCGGCCTGAGTGAAGTGCCTCTAGCCTTCTACACCACGCTGGGGAAGAGGTTTGGGGAATAACAGAGGCGGGATGAAAAGAGGAAAGAGGGTGGTGGTACGGCAAATACGATGAGGGCTGCACATCACTGTATCTGTGCATTGTGTACGTGTACAAGGCATCCCACAGCACAGTCATCTTAGCGAGCAGAGTTAGTATTTACTGCAATGCAGCCAGGAGACTGTCTATAGCGTTCATAATTTTAACCGCTGTTAGCGCCACTGGCGTATATAAAAAGGGCAGTAGCACCTGCAGGGCGGCGATTATTTGTCGCAGCATGGTTTTGAAATTGTTTTGTTCTTGCGTGTTTTTTTTCTGAACAGAGACGTTTGTCATTAGCGCGGCACCAAACCCTCAACACCTTTTCCTACCCCAAGTCTCTCCTGCCCATATCAATGCCACGTACGCTGTTCTGCCGAGATTCGTAATCTCGGTTTTAGCGGAAGTTGGTCGACGAAAAACGTCCAGCGCTGCTAAGAGGCACTCCAGGTGGGTCGCGAACGTTGGGGAGAATACTGTAACGTCGTCCAATTAGCACAAGCTCGTGGACCATTTGGTTCCGTGAAGAAGGGAGTCCATGATGCGTTAAAAAGTGGCAGGAGCGTTACGTAGACCAAACGGCATCACTTAGAATTGATAAGCACCGTCGGGTGTGAGAAAAGCAATCTTCTCGCGGTCGAGATCGTCCACGGCAATCTGTCAGCAGCCGGAGCGAAGGTCAGTAGAGGAGAAATAGCAAGCACAGTGCAGGCAGTCAAGGGCGTCATCAATCCGAGATAGGGGATACACGTCTTTTTGGTAACACTGTTAAGGTGACGATATTCCACGCACACGCAAAAGCGCCATAAGCCATACTTCTTTTTTACCAGTAAAGCAGGTGACGCCCATGGACTACATGGCGGTTCAATAATGTTCTTGGCAAGCATTTTGCGAACTTCTGCGTGAATAACTTGACGCTCAGTCGGTCACACTCGATACGGGCGGCGATGAATAGGAAGGGCATCGCCGGTACAATTGCGATGTTTAACAGCTGTAGTTTAGGCCAAAGGACGATCGCTCAAGTAAAAAATATCGTGGTAGGAAAACAGAACGCGGTAGAGCTCACGAGCAGGCTCGGCCGGCATGTCGTGCGCAATCATATTGTCACGAAAAGACAATAGACGATGTACCCGGCGTCGGCGAGGGAGGCGGTTGCACAAGATGGCGTGCAATAATTTAAGCCGGCGTCCTCTGCTTCTACCTCTTCTACTTCAGCGCCCGTCTCTTGCCGAGTGCGTGTTCCAGTCCCAACTTCTTTGTTTTTCAGCACTGGCTCGTGACACCTGGCGGCATTACTCCCCCGCCAAAAGAAAGGCATCGACCCGATGCTTACTAAACTAGAAGGAGGAAGTGTGAAATTCGTATGATATCGGATTGGCGTCGCCTTAACGCGCGAAATACGGCTTGAGGCGAAGAACATGCACTATCTCTGAGCGGTGCTGTCGACGCCGAGGCGCCGCGGCACCGTCGGGAATGACTTCATAGTTCACTTCACTAACGCGGCGTATCACTTTGTAGGGCCCAAAGTATCTACTAAGGAGCTTCTCAGACAACCCCTGGCGACGGACTGGAGTCCACACCCAGACTTGGTCACCTGGCTGGTACTCGACGTGCCGATGTCGAAGGTTGTAGCGTCGTGCGTCTGTACTCTGTTGCTTCGCGATGTGTATGCGCGCGAGTTGGCGAGATTCCTCTGCGTGTTGAGTAAGTTGCTCGGCGTCGGCAGTAAGTGATGCGTCGGTGTCGTGCGGGAGCATAGCGTCTAGCGTGGTCTGGACCTCGCGCCCGTAGACAAGACGGAACGGTGTGAAGCGTGTGGTTTCCTGAATGGCGGTGTTGTACGCGAATGTAACGTACGGCAGGACTTGATCCCATGTTTTATGCTGGACGTCCACATACATAGACAGCATGTCAGCTATGGTTTTGTTGAGCCGTTCCGTCAGTCCATTGGTCTGCGGATGATAGGCAGTCGCCTTGCGATGCTGCGTGCAGCTCAGCTCGAATATGTCCTCTATAAGTTGGGCTGTAAAGGCAGTGCCTCTGTCGGTGATGACATGTGAAGGGGCACCATGTCTGAGGACTATGCGCTCGATAAAGAACTGGGCAACTTCGTAGGCCGTGGCACGTTGTACAGCTTTCGTCTCGGCGTAGCGTGTTTGATAGTCCGTGGCGACTATAATCCACTTGTTTCCGCTGGCTGACAAGGGAAAGGGTCCCAGAAGATCCATGCCGATTTGATCAAACGGCGCGCGAGGTGGTGCGATGGGTTGGAGTAACCCCCCGGGCTTCAAAGACGGCGACTTCCTGCGTTGACACTCCCGGCAGCTTTGCACGTAACGCTTCACCATGGTAGAAAGTCTGGGCCAGTAGTACGTCTGGCGGACTCGTGCAAGAGTGCGTGAAAATCCCAAGTGTCCAGACGTGGGCTCATCATGGCAGGCTAGGAGAATGTCATCACGAAGGGCGGCAGGTATTACCAATAGATACTCTTTGTCGGTGGCACTCGAGTTTTTCTTGTAGAGAACGCCCTGTCGGAAGCAGAAGGTCGAGAGACTGCGAGAAATATGTCGTGGGATTGTAGCATTCTTGCCTTCTAGGTGATCAATTAGAGGGCGTATTTCGGCGTCCTCGCGCTGCCGTATGATCAAGTCTGATGCGGTGAGGGCCCCAAGGAATGCGCCGTCTTCGTCCATGTCCTTATCGCAAGTTTTGACGGGAGCGCGCGACAACGTGTCGGCATCTTCGTGTTTTCGGCCCGATTTGTAGACGATGGTAACATCGAACTCCTGCAGACGGAGACTCCATCGAGCAAGTCGCCCGGACGGGTCTCGCAAGTTGGCTAACCAACACAGGGAATGGTGGTCTGTCACCACCTTGAAAGGGCGACCGTAGAGATAAGGCCGAAATTTCATGATGGCCCACACAACCGCTAGACACTCTTTCTCGGAGGTGGAGTAGTTGGTCTCGGCGCGTGAAAGGGTGCGACTGGCGTAAGCGATGACTCGCTCGACGCCTTCCTGGTGTTGAACGAGTACAGCGCCTAGACCGGTGTTGCTGGCATCGGTATGCACCTCGGTGTCAGCGTCCTCGTCAAAGTGAGCGAGGACAGGTGATTCCTGCAGGCGTTGCCGTAATTCGGTGAAAGCTGCGTCCTGGGGTGCTATGCAGGATGCGCCGAGTTTGGCGAAACTCGGGATCTTCAC
This sequence comes from Dermacentor variabilis, assembly GCF_050947875.1. Classification (NCBI taxonomy): domain Eukaryota; kingdom Metazoa; phylum Arthropoda; class Arachnida; order Ixodida; family Ixodidae; genus Dermacentor; species Dermacentor variabilis. The sequence continues at coordinate 127,119,126 of NC_134577.1, read as the reverse complement.
GAGCTCTGGCGACACCCCAAGATGAAAGCACGAATGGTACCGGGACACAGTTTATCTTTCGACAAGCCTCCAGTTTCATTGGTTTATCTAGATTCACTCTGGCTGGCTATCATTCCTTGGGCGTTGCCTTCTGGGTGGTCGACTAACTGGGGCTCACGTGATCATACCGTCGGTGCATGGTCGTGCCTTCTTTCACTTGTTTGTCGTTCCACCGAGTGCATTACATGCACAAGCGAGTTATAAAACAAACGCATTTAGTACAATATTATTAGTTAGTTTAACGTGGTTTAGAAGCATTTTAAAGCTTACAACATGTACACTGAATGTGCATTAGACTAATTTGTAATTTAGTACGCTTCGCATTATACCACGAGGGAACGCTGTGGTGGCGTCATCACATCCATTCACCGGGCGAGCATGGCGGCTAAGCATCGGAGGCGCCCAGTGTAAACAAACTCGTACAACGAGCTTGCAGTGCGCGACGTAGTGATCAGGCTCGACGATGACCACTATTTCTTGGATAGTTCTGTTCCTCCGTGAGCAATCTTTCCGTGCACCCCGAAAGACTGCCAATAGCTTCGGCGATTTTACAGATCTCAACGCGCACCTACTGTTCACGGCGCAGTTCTGAAGAAACAACTTGTCCGGTGCTGCTTCTGCGAGCGTCACGAACATTACATAGTGTTACATTACATCTTATATAGCTACGATGCGACAAGGAGGTGGTACCGACGATGGATCTCGCTACCAACACAGTGGAGACATCGACAAACTGCAGATAAGTATATTTCTACTGTTTGATGTTTAGCATAATAAGAGTGCACGGATTAAGTCGATTTCGTAGTAACGAACTGAATGTCCAGCAGTTTAAAGAAGGCAGTGAAAACCAATGAGTGTTCGTGCTTCTACATGCAAGTGGGCCCGCGAAAATATGGAAAAGATGAAGGTAACCTTCACTAACTGGGTGAGATAACAGAAATTCATGAGTGACATTAAGCCCGCAAAATTTATGGAAGAGTACCTTTATCCAGGTGAAATATCAATAGCAGGTACTGATATAAAGCAGGAAACTTACACAAAAATTTCACGGGTTGAACAGCACATGGAAGGCATTACCGAATCGTGATCGCCACGTTACCGATATCCTTGAAAAAAGTTTAGAATCATTGTATTCTACCGGTTATGCAATATGGGACATAAACCTGGAGGCCAACAAAGAAACTTAAGATGTCAATGACTGTGCAGAAAGCGAAGTAACAAAAATTGTTGGAGATAGCATTAAGGCAGGAAGACAGTGGTGTAGTAAACCGTGGCAACTGATATGCTAGTTGAGATTAAGAAAAAAAAAGGAATCAGCAGGTAGGCCATGCACGTAATCGATCACTTGTTGTCAATTCATAAAAGGTGATTACATAAGCGTGACAGAATGGATGTCAAGGGGAGAGAACTACAGCCGAGGGTGGTAGAAAATTGCGTAATGGGACAAAAATATGATGTTTGTAGGCATAGGATGCAATCAGCTCACATAAGACGGGATTGTAGGGTGAGGCATTTGTTTTGCAGCGAGCAAAAATAGGTTTGTGGTGCTGACAGTAGAGACTCGTGAAGGTGCAGGGCCACCTTAGCTGCTGGCACACTAATCAACATGACAATTGGCTCTGAAAAAGAAAACCCCAGTTATGAAAAATAAAGCAACATTGTCCCAACGCATTGTTTTACTATGCATACTACACTAGAGGTGTCCACAGTTAAGGGAACTTAGTACTAATAGTGCAACGAGCATTTTTCTTTGTAAATAATGGTTTGTATGCGGCTGATTCATTCCAATACACTTTTTTGCAGCAAAACATTCTGCTGCTGGAGGCACTCAACCGCCTGGTGGCAGTAGGCGAGCACCAGGCACGTGCTGTTGAGAGTGTGCCAGAGGCCCAGAGGGCTGCTCTGCAAGAGTAGTATCGGTGCCCTCACTGCTCTCCTGTTGAGCCCACAGAAGGCACCTTATAAAGGAGCTTTCAGTTTAATATTTTGTTTATTATTCAAGAACATGAATAAAATTATTGCAGTAAACATAGTGATGTGCATATTAGGAGACTTGTAACATGCATTGGTGTCCCTTCAAAATAGGCAAAAACATAAGACAACCTGTGCCACTCTTGGACCATGTAAATAAGCAATACACTAATGCAGCATACACGTCATTGTGCTGTTTGTTCTTTCTATGTGCAAGAATACAGTGCATGTTGATTATCCACAAGATGAACAGTGTGTGTAATTCACAATAAAGACAGGAAACAGCAGGAGCTTAATAATGCTATCACCTATAGACTGTGCATATGACTGCAACACACCCCGATTCAAATGTGCCATTACATGCATGTTCGATACCACATATTCTTTAACATTGTCTTATAATTGCATGTACTATATTTCACACATCTTAAGCCCTTGCATAGCACACTTCTGATGTATCCATTTCATAGGCCAAATAATTTTACAGTTTGTCCTTTTGTGATGTATAAAAAGCAGCATCCTTTACAGTCGGAAAAAACTTCAGAAGACAGGAGGGGCCCCGCCCAGATGACCAAAACGCAGCAGCCGATTGCCTGCACGTCTAAAGAAATAGTCCCTCTCCAACGAGCAGGTATTAGTCTGTCTGGTGGCACGATGTCAGTCTAAAGTGCGTGCCCATCGGTGCAGGCTTGTGTTCACCTGCCTTAAAGTGCTGATTCCGCAGCCTCCTAAAGTTGTATCTGACTATAGAAACACGTAATGCCTTGCACCAGTTGCATAGACTTCTGCAACTTGATAGCACACAATGATCAGGAGCAGAAATCTATAAAGGCATCCAAGCAAAGCTGGCTGGCCACACTTCCATTATGAGGGGCTGCAAAAGGTCTCGCCAAATATTCCCATGACGTCCTTGAAAAAGAGGTGGTGTTCGGCACTTCTTTAGAATCAAAAACAGATTACAGTGAATGTTGTGTAGCACGTCAAAACAAACTGAGCTTGGTTGTCTGCACAGCATGTAATGGGAGGCTGTGCTTCACATAGGAAACAAACTGCTCTGTCCAGTACAATTTTGAGGCCAGTATGGCACCTATTATGTCAACAGTGTCTATATACAAATTACACTTTTCACAGGCCATTGATTTCACCATTATTTTGTATGATGGTTCTTTCAATCAGTGCTAGTATAACATGAGCAGGTGGATTTGAAAGCAAAGCTTTGTTTGCAAACCTTCCGACTTCCATAATTGTGTGGCAACGCACTGGCATGTTGTCGAATAGCTCACACTTCCTCGGTCCTGCACCAAGGAAGCCCAATGCTCTATTTGAAGTTGGATCGCACAACAATTCAACGGCACAAAAAGAAGAGTAACACACACAGCAAAGCATTCTGCTATGTGTATTTCTCTTCTTTGTGTCCCGTCGAATTGTTGTGCAATTAAACTTCAAGCTACTATGCCAATACACCCAGTCTTCACATCACCAATGCTCTAGTTATTAGGCCACAATGATGCACATATTTGAAGTTTCCCAACACAAATTAGCTCTCCAAAAAATCACAAATGTTAAATTTTGCAGCACAGGTTTATGTATGCACGTGCCATATTCTTTACCACTAAACTCACAGGAATCAAAGGAAATACAGTGTACGTTTAAGTAAAGGGAGTGCCGGAGGGAAAGGTGTGACAGCGAGGGCTTACAATAAAAATAATGGTTACGAGACATGTTCAATGCCAATATACGCTGCATGTCGCTCAGCCTACTTTGGCATTGCAGCAAGTGTTTACTCGTTTGAGCATATTACGTTTTGTGCAATCACTGCTCTAAAGCTGCACAAATGGTCTATTTGCTCTGCAATTTTATTTTTATCATGGTGGGTTAAAGACGCACTTTTCATTGGCATCTGCACCACATTTCTCCCGATGTGTAATTTTGCCTTGGTGGTTCATGACATCATGTACAGAGAGTTCTGCAGAGCATTGGATGTGCATTATTCTACTGCTTAAGAGTTAGAGCCCCATTATGAGACGAAAATATACAATTTATCCATCCAGAATAACGCCGCCCCTCCAAAATAAGAACATACACTGAACCTCTGGCACATGCATCGACGGTGAACAGAGCAAACAATCTGAAGTATTTTCTTCATGCAAGCCAACACACTAAGATTCTCAATGCATTTTCATTTTGCCACAAATGCATAGGCACAACCGGCTTGGCGCAACATCCACATCTTGCGCTGGAACAAATTGTGCAATGCCTCGCTGTTTCATAGTGTGGTCGATAGATTACGCATGACCAAAATTCAGCATTGTGCATACTAAGTAACTTCACCAATGAAGAACCCCAAGTTCTTTATGATATTAGGATTCATAGGTTACTTCACACAATTTGTGATATCCATTTATCTATTCATACTTAATTAACCTCTTTCCCAAGAAAGTGAGCCATTTGGAAGGCACCCTGACAGACAAGTAGAACAATCGGCAAAAAGTCATCAACCAGCGAAAAAGTCAGTATCATTAGCAGCCGCATGTGAGATGTCGCTAACACAAAATTTAAGTCGGCTACACAGAAGTGACGAATTTGGCAATATGGCGTGTCTAAACATTGCTTCAATGTTAATCACAGTAACACTGACATTGAAGGCGCCTTAATTCCTACGTACGTTCCATCGACACACCCGACTACGTTCGTAATGTTCCCACGAAGTAGGAAGCATTCTTTTATATATGCCCGCTCAGCCGCAGTATTCTGGAAAGCTAGCCACCGCTTACGCACTGCCGCATCGATAAGCGCGTCAGACACATCTCTGACACAGTGGCTAACAGTAGTTTGATGGCGTCCAATGTAACGGTCGGCGCCGACGCTTCTCTGAAAACTCCCAGTCTCGTAGAAACGGAGCGCACAGATGACTTGCTCTACGACGGTGAGCGAATGAAGCCCGCCACGCTGTCTCCGCAGACGAGAGTCTTCGCCTAGCTCGTCGCACAGCCAGCGCACTGATATCTTCGACAGGCGAAAATGACGCTGAAACTCCCCGTCGGTCATGTAGGTGAACGGGTCCAGACGCTCATACTGACGCTTGCTGCCGCTGGATGCAATAAACAGGCTGCTGCTGCCGCCGCCATGTTCCCGAGTTGAACTCGGAGGGGGTTTCGCGATGTACGAGTTTAGCACGAGTTCGCCTGTCAATCAAAACCAGAGGTCACGCCCCGCGCGAGGCATGTAACTCTTGTGCGCGCACCCACTACAGTTGGGCCACGCCCAACTTATCTTCCGGCAACAGCGACGCTGTGTCGAGCTGAGAGGCATCAACAATCTTGACCGCCGACATAAAACGCGCACAACGCACTGTCATCGGTGATGTACTGAGCACCACTATCGAAAACAAAGCGTTGACTGTCGCTGGCTTATACATCTTCTCGGGCTGAGATGGCAGCACAACACGGTTTCACTGCCTGCAATGTGGCGCGTAGCGCACAGTAAATAATTATCGGCACGTCACTGTGCTTACAAGGCGTCGATGCGGCGAGGGGGACGACGATGCTGAGGAGTGTGTATTGCAGCAGTCGTCTGAGATGGCTGCTCTGTCATCGGTGATGAAACGGAGCCACAGCGTTGTAAACACGATCAGCGTCTGAGAATCGCTCGCTCTTCTGGACCCAGTGCAATGGCATTTCTTCATCACAAGCACTGCGCACTCAACAGTTCCAACACCTCTCTCCGTTCGAAATCTGATTTCATAACTGCACACAAGAGCCCTCACCTGCCAAAATGCGAGTGCTACGGTGTCGTTACGATATCCATCTGCGATCGCTGCTGGCTCCAGCAGAGGTAATCTGCAAGCACCTTCGACTGCACAACACACTCATATACTGCGTACATGCGCTCAGAGGCACCTTCACTGGGCAAGCGATGAATTGTGTCGCTGGGGAAGCACGCACTTTTCGCAATGTATCGCAGAGGCTTCGCGCACAAAGATAAACTGGTACATTTTCACTGAACTGCGTCACTACGCACTCTACAATTACATACCGCCATTTCGCAACGACAGCCGTTGTGTCGTTTCTAGCCGGTAAACCGGGAGCCTTAATGGCCTAGTGAAGCGCCTGCGATGAACAGCCGTACCGCGGCGCTGCGTTTTTATTCCCCTAATAGAGAAAGAGTGGCCATGACCCTCCATGGATCATGACCGACATTATTGAGAATAGCTCTGCAGCGCCCCTAGGCGACTTATCACCGTATGAACGCCCTCGTGCGCGCGACCCGCTTCAATGTACCGCTTCTAAGCTTTCGCCTCACTGTCGCCACTCGCGGCAAGAAGTGCAAAATTTAATAATTTGCTCGATTTCCGTTTGTCATCACAAATTTCTAGCGTTGAAAACAAAAAACAGATACTTAGAGAAATAAAAATGTTCATTATTTTATTTGTTGTACTTTAACGTATTCGTTTGAGTGAAAGTGTAGGTGCAAGAATGCGCCGCATGTACCCTGTTCGCATTCGATGGAGGAAAGAAAGATAGCGCCCGAAAGAAAAGGCACGCCCTTGACGCGCCCGGGAAAGGCGTGGCAAGCGGCTCACGGCAAGTGTGCAGACAGACAGCGGGACAGTCACGATTTCGCTAAGTTGCGATAATCCGTTGATAACAATACTTGGCGCTGGCGCGTTTCGTCGTGCAGCCTTCTGCGCTTGAAACGTGGAAGTAGCGTGCCGCGCAGGGTGCGCTCATGTTGTCATACGCGGCTTTTTGTCTACATATTTTTTTGCCTGCACCTTCGGCGCGTTCCGCGCTATCTCCGTTCACTGACTGCCGTCGAGCAAACTCGGGTAAAACTCGGGTGAACGAGAAACTCGGCGCATCCTGCATAGCACCCCTGCTCATCCGCCCAAACAAAGATTGTGTCTTCTCGCGTTAGGCGTATGAGTGGTTCAGCGATGCGCGAGAAATTGGCGATGAAGCGACGATAGTACGCTCACAGACCGAGAAAGCGGCGTACTGCTTTCTCGTCACGAGGAGTCGGAAAACCAGCAACAGCAGATGTTTTGTCTGGGTCAGGCTGGACGCCGTCGGCGTTCACGACATGCCCGAGGAACTTCAGCTCTTCGTAACCGAAGTGACACTTTTCTGGCTTTAGTGGGAGATTAGCGGAGCGGAGCGCCTCAAGTACCGCCTCTAAACGCTTCAGATGTTCTTCGAAGGTCGCCGCAAACACGACGACGTCATCTAAGTATACTAAACAGCAGTGCCACTTCAGACCCGTCTGAACAGTGTCCATCATTCGCTGGAATGTGGCCGGTGCAGAACACAGGCCAAATGGAAGTACTTTAAATTCGTACAGTTCATCTGGGGTAACAAAGGCAGTGTCTTCGCGATCTCGTTCGTCAACTTCGATTTGCCAATATCCGCTCTTCAGATCTATGGATGAAAAATACCTGGTTCGCCGGAGTCGATCTAAGGAATCATCGATCCGCGGAAGCGGATAAACGTCTTTTTTTGTGACGTTGTTCAACTTTCTATAGTCAACGCAGAACCTAAGCGTTTCGTCTTTCTTTTTGACGAGGACCACCGGCGATGACCAAGGGCTTTGGGATGGTTGTATGACGTCATCGTCAAGCATTTCTTTCACTTGTGCATTAATCACGTTGCGCTCTTTCGCCGATACGCGATAAGGCAGTTGTCGTATGGGACGAGCATCGTCATACGTGATTATTCGGTGTCTCGTGATGGACGTCTGGCGTACCTTAGAAGAAGATCCGAAGCACTCCTTGAACCGAAGGAGCAACTCACGCAGCGCTTTCTGCTTTTCCTCCGAAAGGTCTGAATTGATGTCGATATTGCTGAGTGTCTGAGCTGGGTTCTCCTTCGTCACAGACGCACAGCATTCAGCAACGTCTGCTATGGGCTCAGCGAAAGCAATAGTAGTACGACGAAATAGGTGCCGATGTTCCTGGCTGAAATTCGTCACGAGGAGCGCCGAAAGTCCACCTCGAAGCATGATCAGACTGCGGGCTGCACATACACCGTGTGTCAGCATAAGGGAGGAATTGCCCTCTGCAACAGCTTCGCCGTCACGCAGATCGTCGCATACGACCATTACCATGACACTTGCGCGTGGTGGTACAGTTACACTGTCGGCGTAAACTCGAAGCGCGTTACGTCGGCAATTATCGCGGTTGTTCGCTGCTCTTTCTGTCGAAAAAGTCACTGTGCGCTCCCGGAGGTCTATAATGGCACCATACTCTCGCAGAAAGTCGACGCCCAAGATAAGGTCCCGAGAACAATCGCGGAGTATCAGGCAGCTGGCAGGAAACGTGGACCCACGAATTTGAACTCTGACCGTGCACATGCCCAACGGTGTGACGACATGCCCGCCAGCAGTACGAATTTGCGCTCCAGACCAAGGCGTGATAACTTTTCTAAGTTCCGTCGCTAGTTTTCCGCACAAGATTGAGTAGTCAGCCCCCGTGTCCAATAAAGCACTAACGTGGCGGCCGTCGAGCACAACAGGTATGTCGAGCGAGAGTCTGTCGCTGAGTTCGGCTGCTGTCGTCGTTGAATCGTGCTGAATAGACCGTGCTGGCGTCGATGGGAGGTCTTCGGAAGGGCGATTATCAGCGGCCTCGCCCCCGAAGGTCGCTGTTCTTAGTTTCCCCGGCGAGGGCTTGGCGATCGTCCCTGCGCTGCCATTGGAGGGCTTCTAGGAGCGGGGGAAGAACGCCTGGGGGACGGCGAGCGCGACTGCCGCCGCGGGAACAGTGGCATACTCTGCTGGGTCAAGTATTCTTCAATCGCCCTAGGCCTTTCACCATATCTGGGCCTTGGTGAATCCGCGGCAAAACCTTGCAGTCCGAGACGGCGGTATGGGCACTCGCGGTATATGTGACCGGCTTCTCCACAATGATAGCACAGAGGCCTTCTGTCCGGTGTACGCCAGACGTCAGATTTCCTTTCGGGTGGGCGACGATCCTCCATACGTTGGATTGGTTGCACAGATGGGAGCGGCGGGACGTATGACGCGGCGTAAGACGTGGAGGGGTCGAAATGGGTCGGAGCTTGGACAGGGACTCGCCTCAAAACTTCCGCATACGACGGCCGCTGCAACTGTGCTGTCACAGGCGGCGCATTGTTGTTAGGAACGGGACACTGGATCGCTTGCTGCACTTCGTTCCTCACAAGGGCAGAAATGGAACCTAGCGTGGGCTGAGGCGGGCAGGTGAGCCGTTGAAGCTCATCACGCACCACAGAGCGGATAAGATCTCGGAGAACGTCCACGTTTCCAAAGGCAATCGCGTCCGTCAGTGAAGCAGCGTTCGCGTGCCTGTCATACGGAGCTGAGCGCTGGTCCGAAGGTGAAGTTGGGTTCAATTGCCTGTCATAGAAAGTTGAGCGCTGGTGTAACATCTTTTCCATCGTGGTGGCTTCAATTAAGAATTCAGCCACGGTCTTCGGCGGGCTTCGAACAAGGCCAGCAAATAGCTGTTCCTTAACTCCCCGCATTAGATGGCGCAGCTTCTTTTCCTCGGACATGGTTGGGTCCACCCGACGGAAGAGGCGCGTCATATCCTCGACGTACGACGTCACGCTCTCGTTCGGCAGATGAATGCGGGATTGGAGCGCCCGTTCGGCTCGTTCGCGGCGATCAGCATTGGTGTAGGTATCCAGCAAGGCACGACGGAAATCAAGCCTCGTACCAAGTGCGGGCACCGTCCTCCAAGCTGAAGTGGACGTTCCTTAACTTCGCCACGTCGCTCCATTCATTTATCTCGGCAACGCGCTCAAACTGGACCAACCAGTCTTCTACATCCTCGAAGATATCTCCGTGGAACACATTCGGCACTCGAAGATTCTGCAGCAGATACTGCGTTGCCGTTGTGGCCGTACCTTGCCTAATGGTCGGTAGGGACGTCGACGTTCCTTCCATACCGGTGTGTGGTGGCGTCGATGTTGCTGCGGAGAGATGATCAAGCTCCGGAGGCAATCCTCGGATTCTCCTGCTTGCCCGGTGAACAGGGGTGTCCACTAGGATAGGGCTGGTGCTCCTGCTACCAGGAGGGGTTTGTGGCATCGGATAAACCGTACCCCGCACCTCCACCAGTTTTGTCACGAAAAGACAATAGACGATGTACCCGGCGTCGGCGAGGGAGGCGGTTGAACAAGATGGCGTGCAATAATTTAAGCCGGCGTCCTCTGCTTCTACCTCTTCTACTTCAGCGCCCGTCTCTTGCTGAGCGCGTGTTCCAGTCCCAACTTCTTTGTTTTTCAGCGCTGGCTCGTGACACCTGGCGGCAATATTCTGTAAGTCGGCGATGGTACAAGTTGCCGACTGCGATGCTAGAGGAGGATCGGCTGAATTGTCGTCTACTGCAATAGATGCTACTGAGTGATCCTCGAATGGAGCAAAGCTAGGCCAGACACATCCCGCGTGGCAGTAGTTGTGTCGTCCAGCCAAAATTGACCACTGGCCGGGGATGATGTCATGGGGACAGTAAGCGATGACTGTGAATAGCACGATAGTGGAGCGATCGGCGAAGGAGATGCGGGCGGCAAACATGTCGCCATCGGCGACACGGAAAACAGGCGTCGTGAGGGGCGTGATTATTTTCTTCAGCCGGTTACGAAGGTCAGCGCTCATTACCGACAAATGCGCCCCAGTGTCTATAAGATCAGACACAGAAACACCGTCGACTTGCACGTCAAGAAGGTTCAGATGGCTGGGCAACGTCAGTAGAGGATTTGGCGGCGTAGGGAGCAATGCAGCGTCACCTCGAGGCGCTGCATCGTCTAGTTTTCTGGCTGGGAGCGGTGTCCGAAGGGATTCGGCGAATAGGAGCGACGGGGCTGGGGAGAGGGAGATTGTCGTCGTTGGGGCGAAGGCGAACGAGAATTAGGGGCGGTTCTGCGCAGGAGAATCAGTGGCGGCATTATTGGAACGTGCGGCATAGTGACGAGAAGGGCCAACTGGGCGGCGAGAGTACGCAGTATAAGTAGACCAGTTTGGAGAACTCCAGCGACTGAGACAGTGCCGAGAAATGTGCCCGATTCGATGGCTGTGAAAACAAATGGGCTTGTCGTCAGCAGCGCCCCATTCGGATCGGTTGCGGAAACGTGGTTGGTAAGAAGATGCGGGACGGGCGGAATCGAAGAAGCCCGGTGGGTAACAGGGCGATGGGCCGAGCAGATGGTGTGAAGACCCATGTTTTCGAAGTCCTGGCGGACAACTGTCTGTATTACGGAGGCCGTGACTGCAGGTGCGTTGGTGGGGCTGGAGTCGAAGGCAGCCGGATAGGCTGCCTCAATCTCACGCCGGAGGATCCTGGTAACATCGCCAGTGTTCTTGGGACGAGGAGCGTCGGCACAGGAACATGTCGCTGGGGTGTTGGGCAGATGGACAAACTGCTGGTAAATACGTCGGCTTTTAGCGAGTTCCAGGCTGCGGTACGCTTTTATAACTGCATCCACCGTCAGCACGTTGTTGAAAACGAGCAAGTTGAAGGCGTCATCGGCAATGTCTTTGAGGATGTAGGAAACTTTGTCTGACTCGGTCATGTGTGCGTCAACTTTGCGGCACAGAGCCAAGACGTCCTGAATATACGTGATATAGGGCTCTGTTGACGTCTGCACACGGCCGGAAAGTGCCATCTGCACGTCAAGTTGGTGACCGTAGGGGTTGCCGAACAAGTCTCAGAGCTCTTGCTTAAGCAAATCCCAACTGGTGAGCTCATCTTCGTGCGCCCGAAACAAAACTAGAGGTGTGCCACCGAGGTAAATGACTACGTTGGCGAGCATGATAGTAGGGTGCCACCGGTTTCACCACCACTCCCTTCTTCACGGTTTCAAATGGTCCACGTGTCCGTGCTACTTGGACGACGTTATAGTATTGTCCCCAACATTCGCTACGCACCTCGAGCGCCTCTCAGCAGTCCTGGACGTTTTTCGGCGAGCCGGTCTGCAACTCAACGCGTCGAAGTGCCAATTCGGCCGTCGCAGATTACCGTCCTTGGACATCTCGTTGACGCGAAGGGAGTGCAGCCGGACCCAGGCAAGATCCATGCTGTTACGCACTTCCCTGTTCCAAAGTGTCTCAAGGATGTGCGCAGCTTCATCGGCGTTTGCTCGTACTTCCGCCGTTTCGTGAAGAATTTCGCGGCCATCGCACGACCACTAACGGAGCTTTTGAAAAAAGGCGTCCCTTTCCAGTGGGGCGATAACGAGGCCTCTGCATTCTCGCTTCTAATCGACCTTCTCCCAACGCCTCCCGTTCTGGCCCATTTCAATCCTTCTGCGCCTACCGAAGTCTGTACTGATGCCAGTGGTCACGGAATTGGCGTAGTACTGGCACAACGCCAGCGTGGCCACGACCGTGTTATCGCTTACGCCGGCAGGCTCCTCTCGCCCGCGGAGGGCAACTATTCCATCACTGAGCGTGAGTGTCTGGCCCTAGTTTGGGTGGTTGCGAAGTTCCGCCCACACTTATATGGCCGACCCTTTTCCGTTGTCACAGAGCATCACGCGCTGTGCTGGTTATGCTCATTGAAAGAGCTTACAGGAAGACTTGGTCGCTGGGCCTTACACCTCCAAGAATATTCGTTCTCTGTCACCTACAAATCTGGCCGACTACACAAGGACGCTGACTGCCTGTCTGGCTACCCGGTAGACGAGCCTGACGACGCCGACAGTAGTACCGCCGACGGCATTTTCTCTGTCTCTGCCTTCGCTAACATCGCCGATGGGCAGTACCGAGACCAATCGCTGCGAGTACTCATCGAGCGTCTGCGCTCTACACCTACCGACGCATCCGTTCGCCGATATGTCCTCCAGGGCGGCATTCTGTACCGAAGGAACTTCGTCCCTGATGGCCCTGATCTTCTTCTTGTCGTGCCAAAACATCTACGACAGACTGTGCTCTTTGAGGTGCATGACGCACCCACTGCAGGACATCTTGGGGTAACCCGCACGTACGACCGCGTCCACCACCGCTTCTATTGGCCTGGTCTGGCTCGCTCCGTCCGACGCTATGTTGCTGCGTGTGATCCCTGCCAGCGTCGGAAAACACCTCAGGTGCTACCTTCCGGTTATTTCCAGCCGATCACCGTCAATGTGGAACCGTTCTTTCGTGTTGGATTATACCTCCTCGGTCCCTTTCCCAAGTCATCCTCTGGGAACAAATGGGTAGCCGTCGCAACTGATTACACCACCCGACACGCTATCACGCGAGCTCTCCCTACCAGTTGCACCGCTGACGTCGCGGACTTTCTCTTGCGGGACATTATCTTAGTGCATGGCGCCCCGCGACAGCTGCTTACTGACCGTGGTCGTAACTTCCTCTCGAAAGTTATCGCCGACATTGTGCGTTCCTGCTCTATTCAACACAAGCTGATTATATCATACCATGCTCAAACCAATGGCCTGACAGAGTGGTTAAAGCGTACTCTTACCGCCATGTTGTCCAAGTACGTTTTGAAGGACCACCACGACTGGGACGTAGCCCTTCCTTACGTCACATTTGCTTATTATTCTTCCCGGCACGTCACCGCCGGATTTTCTCCATTTTTTCTACTCTACGGTCGCGAACCGACCTTGCCCCTTGACACCGTACTTCCTCCTGCTGCGATCTCAACAAACGACTATGCGCGCGGCGCCATCGCCCTCGCCGACCATGCACGCCAGCTTGCGCGTGCTCGACTGACGGACTCGCAAACCACGCAGCAGCGTCAGTACAACGCCCGCCACCGTGACGTACAGTTTTCGCCTGGTGCACTCGTGCTCCTGTGGTCGCCCTCTGGTAACGTCGGACTTTCCGAAAAGCTCCTTTCGCGATACACAGGGCCCTACCGCGTGCTGCGCCAGGTGACGCCTGTGACTTACGAAATTGCTCCTGTGAGCTCATCCTCGCCATCTACTCTGGCATCTACTGATGTCGTGCACGTCAGTAGGCTCAAGACCTACTACACTGCTTCAGACTCCGGCCTTTAGTCGCATTAATGAGCGCCATTCTTAAGCATAGCAATTCATAGTCTAAAAACATATGCGGATCCCACGCACTGTGCGAAACGATGTAAGCGAAGCCTTCTGTGTTGTTTATTTTGATTGACGGTACTTAGCGGTAATGCTGACGGCGAATGCGTGGTGTCTTGAGCGTTTATTGTAATACGAGAGTAGTGAGTTCATGGCAAATGTAGCCTTGCGCGCACTACGGCTATTTGTATGCCTATGTACACAACGTCAAGCGAGTCGCGTTTTCTTGAGGCGTTGTTATGCGCCATTGTTTGCATCCTAACCTGTTACAAACAGTGGCGTTATTATTGTGACTGCTGCACATGGCACATCGCATGGAGGCACGTATCCAGCTTTTCTGGACATGAGGGTTTAGTTCGCGTGAGTGCCACCACGTGGCGTACTAACCTTAAACTTTTCAAACTTCCCGCGGTGACGCGTGATGACGTCAACCAAACAAAATAAAAAAAAATAAAAGCTATCCCTGTGCATTGAACTTCGCCACAATGCTTGTCCCGCCGGTGTTATCAGTGTTCTTGATCAAGCGTATTCGCTCGTCGCCTAGAAATTACTCGTCATCCTAAGAGCGTTTAGTCGCGACGAGCAATGGTTGATTCTGGGCTTTTTATGCGGTTCTTTTTTCTTCTTTTTTTTCTTTTCCTTTTCTTTTTTTCATTCTACGGAGTAAAGAAGCTAGCCTAATCGTCAGAAGTACTTCGGGGCAGCCTTTCTTCAGTCGGCATACATTGTTAACGTCCGAACATCGCACAGCGCCTACTAGAGACGCCGTCGTGGACGGATTTTGATTTTCCACTATCGAATTCGTTAAGGTGCACAAAATTATTTCACTAGCGACATTGCAATGCGCACACATGGGCCACCGCCGCAGCTGCAAATCTAGATGTGCTTAAGCATTAAGAAATATGCATGGATAAGTTGGTTTTTCACCTTAACACAAAAGTCACGATACAAGAGTTGAGCAAACTGTCCCTGTGTCGTCGCAGGCTGTGAGACCGGGCTAGTTGATATTCCATGCTAAAGTGACTAGCGCAAGAGTGGACACGGGACACTAGAGGCGACAAGGATAAGCGCGCAAACATCCAACTGGGCGCTTGTCCTTGTAGCGTCTTTAGTGTTCCCTGTCCACTCTTGCACTAGTCACTTCAGTTTGTGTCGTTGTCCGTTAGCACGCTATAGCCGAAGCTGTTCGCAATATTACGTCTCCATTTACTGGCCACCAGGCCAGGTACACCATTGGGTACGACATATACAGTACTTGCAGTTAGTTTCCAAAGTAGTCTCCTATGGCGGTTGTCCACGTGCGTGAAGCAAGAACGATATTTAAAATTATTGTGCAGTAATATATGCGGGATTTGTGTGTTCTCCCCATTCTCTACCATGTTGCCGTTCCGCCTTTATTATATAGCCGCAATGTAGACTAGCAGCTATCGAACGCCATAAAGGCTATCCACATACTCAAAGACCTCGCGCACAACTCCTGACGCTTAATTGTACTCAAGACTTGTGCGACTTCCCAGGACATCCTTAACGAATGTTACATAACACATTATGAGGTTTCACTTGCCAAAACCACGCTTTCATTAGGAGGCACACCGTAGTGGAGGATTCGAGAATAATTTAGACCACTTGGGATTTTTTAACGTGTGCCTAGCCCTAAGTACGCGGGTTTTCGCATTTCACACCCATTTAAATACCGCTGCCGTGGTTGGGATTCGATCTCGAGACCTCGTGATTAGCAGCCGAACCCAATAAAAGCTAAGCAACTACGGAGGGGAAGGAATGTTGGCAGTAGGAGAAAGGTGACAGCCGGAAGGTGAGACAATTTGTTCCAATCCTCATTACGCGAAAATCGGTACCATCTGTTTTGTCGAAGAATGACACTGTAGAATGCACTGTATTCAATGAGTGAAAAAATTATGCGAATCCTATGTATGTGCGAATCGATGTAAGCAAAGCTTTCTGCGTTTGATGTCATTGTCATGCGTAATCTCCACAGAGTACGCAGGCACTCTCTAATGAAATGCTGTCAATGTTTGCCTGGTTACGCCTGCCATTGTGATGCAAATAAACGGGCGCCTTCAACTCTTTTTCTCAGAAAGAAACGCTGAATGAAATGCTGACGTGATCCTAAAGAAGATCAACAAGCGCCGAAGTGCTCGATCTTACGACGCCCATATTCGCAAGCTTATATTCGTGATTTTTTTTTTTGGGGGGGGGGGGGGGTGTTGTGCTCTTGTACCCTAGAAATGTCCCTCGGACGTCTCTGACGTGCTCGTTTTTATTCTCAAGTACGCAATGAAAACTCTCATCACTGCAAGTTCATGATGTATTGGTGGCAGGCCACCATGGCGTGTCGCGCAAGTATGACCACGCTGATTCGTTTGGGTTGACATATACTATTTTGTGCGTCATACTTCCCCACATTCATTTTTCAAGCTATGCCAGAGCTCGAAAAGGGCGGCCAACTCACTACGTCCGTTTCCTCTGTTTACTCCCGCAAAATGTGTGTTTATCGCTGTGGTTACCAAATACGCCCAGCGGTATGCTACGACACAAGCCTTTCTGGCGGCTGAGCAACTGAAGTCGCAGGCTTTATTCAACATGGCGTCGACGTTCTATATGGCTATCCTCAATTACTTTTCGCGGACTTCGCTCACCGCCTTCTCTCCAGTGTCATCTCTTACGCTACTAGCTCCTGCTAGACACAACACAAACACGCAACGACCTTAATGAAGTATCAATTACACGCTAATTGACACACTGTCGACGTATATTTCCGCCGAGCACCAGGATGGGAGCGTTGTCCTGTCTATGGTGACATTATCCGTCTACAGCCTCGCTCAACAACACCGCTCGTTACTCATCACGTTTTTTTTTTGTCGGCAAGAGTATAGTGTATTTCCTCCGAATGTGCTTTCGGCTTTAGACGTGACCTTGCACGCCCGCTTATTCTGTTACGTTGACGGCGACCGTTGTCGTCAGGATGCCGCCTCATTCTGAGCTTCGCAGTCACCAGAGACCACAGAAAGCTGTCTTCACAAACAAACCACCGAGATTCGAGCCCATCTCCCAAATGCTCCATCTTGCATTTGGGAAATGGGCACGCTAACCATTACGCTACCACCTGCCTCCACCAATTTCTGTTTATCTATCTGCCTGGAGCAATTGCCGGACTTGTTCGCCAGGCTAAACCCGCCTGCTGCTACAATTCACCACCACCACCACCACCACCATCCCACTTCACGTTTTTGCCGTAGACGCAGGCAGAATGGATGCAGAAACGAAAAAAAAGTAAAGATTGCTTGAGCGGCCAGCTGACACATGACCTTAACTTTGGCAGGTTATTCTCAGTGGAGCGCATGTAGGCTTGCGGCTGTGTGCAGATTGTGGGTCGCCTTAGCTTTATTGTAAATTTGCTTTCACCGACTCTTTTCAGCTAGAACTCAAATGCCGGACAAAAATGATACCTACCGTTGAATATTTTTTTCTTGGTTTCAACCAAAAACGCTGATTTACACAAATAGTGATCTTTTTAAGAAATGGCATAAGGATACTACATTTCGGGTCATGTCGTTGTCTCAGTACGGGCCGGCACCACGTATCGACGAAAGGGCATCACAATGACGATGCACGCGGCAGGCTACTGAATGAAGAAATAAGGTAGCGACTGTTTTTCAGTTCTCGCAACACATTGTAACAGACACGAAAGGCACGGACAAGAAGAGAAGAAAGAGAGGACGAAGAAAACGAGGAGTTAGAGAGGCCGGGCTGCGCTACGATCACGCTACCATCATCGTCCAATTCTCCTGTAAATAAAACCATTTCTTCGCAACTCCTCGTAACAGTTGTGGTGAAAGGTGCTGCGTAATCGACACCCGAAGACGGAGGCTGAACCACAAGTTCTTCGACGGAGCCGTCGCCTTGCTGGACTCCCACCGAATCTACCGGAGTTGAATATGTCCCACGACGCAGACGAACAGCGGCCCATTCCGACTGCTGCCCCAAGTTCTGCTCTGCAACTGAGAGATGCGCGTCCCTTCGCCGGAAGATCGGACGAAGACGTCGAGGAATGGCTCATCCATTATCACCGGGTGAGTGCCGCCAACAGGTGGAACAGCGCTTCTCAGCTTTCGAACGTCGTGTTCTTTCTAACCGATACTTCATTGGTGTGGTTCGACAACGACGAGGAAACATTCACAACATGGGGAAGATCTGTTTCGGAAATCAAAGAGCGATTCGGTAACTCCGCGACGAAAAAGAAAAGGGCAGAACAGACGCTACTGCAACGTGCGCAAGTACCAGGCGAAACCTGCACGACCTACATTGAGGCAGTAATAAAGCTGTGTAGGATGGTGGACTCTGGAATGTCCGAGGAAGACAAAGTCGGGCACATCCTAAAAGGAATTGCCGAGGATGTTTACAATTTCCTCATTGCAAAAGACAGCCTGGCTTCCGTCGCTTACATCATTCGGCACTGTCGTACTTTCGAGCAACTAAAGACGAGGCGCATAACGCCGAAGTTTGGCAGGCTAGCCAATGTAACGACAGTTGCAAGCGTGGACAGCAACCAGCCCCTTGATCTTGAATCAACGATCCGACAAATAGATCGGGAAGAACTCAGCCTGCACGCGCAAGTGACATATCCAGGCACTCGTAGCTTCCGCCTACCACCAGATTTTGAGCCAAACGTGGCATCCTTCTCCCCGTATCCTGCGGCAGGGGGAACTGAGAATTATGAACTCGCGCCCCGACAGCAGTCACGTCTCTACGACAGAGGCCCTACTTATGGCGCTCGGCCACAACAAGAGCAGCCGCGTTTTTACCCCCGAGGCCCTGCGACTTCTGTCAGGCCACGACAAGAACAGCACCGACCCTACTACCACGACGCGACTTATGAAAGATATAACGGATTTCAGCAAGCAGCAGAGACACGTTATCCACATGACCACGAACTTTCTCGCCGCCTGCAGCCGTCTACCATTCGTTTCGAGGTAGGCGCTGTGAACCGCGACCCTCCCGTGTGCTACAACTGTCGTTCCACAGGCCATATAGTTCGGTATTGTCGCCAAGCCCGTCAATCACGTAGGACACCATCGATGTTCTCGCCACCCAAAACCCGTACTTCATATGACCTGCGGACGACCGATTTGCTTCCAAGGGATCACTTCTCACACGAGACCAGACGCAGCGATTCGCCAGCATCTGAGCAGAGTTTCACGCCTCCAACTAGCCGTCCCCGTCGCTCTGCGTCCCCTCGGCGCCGTTCTTCCTGACCGCCCCCGGGAAACTAGCATCCGCGGCCAGTGGATGTGTGGTCGCCGGACGGTCTTTGCAAGAAATACCTCTGCCTGTTGTGATGTTCAAAAACACAGTGAATGTCTCGATTGACGGAATACCGACCATGGCGTTAGTTGATACTGGGGCGACTGTGTCTGTGATGAGCCTCGCTTTGAAAAACCGGCAAGGCCACAAAGTTATGTTTTCTTGGAACGACGGTATTACCTTTCGTGGAGTAGGCGGCGAGTGGTTTCATCCCTTTGGTGTTTGTGCTGTGAGTGTTTTGTTGGCTGGGAAAGTGTTTGTGTCGGAATTCCTTGTTCTTTCTCGTTGTTCGCACGACGTTATTCTTGGTATCGATTTTCTTGAACAGTGCGGCGCTTCCGTGGACTGTGGTTGTGGCGAAATCTCATTGAACAAGTTATTTATATCAGCACATTCTGAACAAAGCTTGGGTAGTGAAGACAAGGACACAGACACAGTCAGTGTTCTTGATGAAGTGATTGTACCATCGTGGTGCCTGACGCCCGTTCGTGTTTCTACAACTACTGTTGATACTGATTGTGTTGACCTTGTAGTTAGGCCTCTCCGCATAAACGGTGCTAAAAAATATACTTGTGCCCTGCTCTGTCGTGTGAATGACGAAAGGAGTCGCCACATTGTGGGCGCTGAACTCTTCCGCCACGCCGGTTGTCCTTCCTCGCGGTATGAAAATCGCTCTTTTCGATGAAGCCGCATGTACTTCAATAGCGGCACTAACTACGGACGTTTCTACAGCTTACTTTCCTTGCGAAAATCGCCATTCTGAAGAGCTAATTCTTGGCATGATCAGCAAGGCTCTCGGTACATCGGAACGGCAAGCACTGGTACAAGTCCTTGCCAGGCATGAGGCCGAATTTGATTTCACGCATGGAGATGCACCCCTTCATTTACCGTCATACCGCGTCCTGCGCTCGTCACAGAATAGATACTGGCTCAGCACACCCCATCCGCCAGAAGCCCTACCGAGTGTCATCGTCCGAGCGCAAAGTTATTGCCGAGCAAGTCAAGGAGATGATGAACAAAAGTGTCGTTCAAGAGTAATCTAGTCCATGGGCAGCCCCAGTAATCCTGGTCCAAAAAAAAGATGGCTCCTGGAGATTATGCGTGGATTACAGACATCTAAACGCAGTGACGAAGAAGGATGTCTATCCACTACCGCGAATCGATGACGTCAGTGATTGCTTACACGCTGCTTCTTACTTCTCAACACTTGATTTGCGATTGGGGTACTGGCAAATACCTATGGACCCTGCCGACAAGGAAAAGATCGCTTTCGTGACTCCAGATGGCCTATTCGAATTTAATGTTATGCCTTTTGGCCTTTGCAATGCTCCTGCCACCTTTGAAAGATTCATGGACACAGTACTACGCGGTCTAAAGTGGGAGATATGCATGTGTTACCTCGATGATGTTGTAATCTTTGGCCGCACGTTTGAAGAACATAACGAACGCCTCAGCTTCGTTCTCGACTGCATTGAGAAAGCTGGACTGGTCCTAAACTCAAAAAAGTGTCGGTTCGACGAACGTCAAACACTGGTCCTGGGACACTTAGTCGACAAGGATGGCGTCAGACCCGATCCTCGTAAGATTGAAGCAGTGAGCTCCTTCAAGCCACCGCAGTCAACACGAGAACTCCGCTCATTCATTGGCCTATGTTCGTATTTTCGTCGTTTTCTTCCCCGGTTTGCCGACATCGTTTACCCGTTGACAAGTATTTTGCGACAAAATGCATCCTTCAATTGGAGGCCAGAGTGTGACGCATCATTCTCTCAACCGAAGTTTATACTAACGTCAGCACTCCTCTTGCGTCACTTCGATCCATCTTGCCCGACTGAAGTTCACACTGATGCGAGGGGAATCGGGATAGGAGCGGTGCTTGTACAACGTCACAGTGGTGCAGAACAGGTTGTCGCATATGCCAGCCGTTGTCTGAGCAAACCTGAACGCAATTATACGGTCACGGAACAGGAATGCCTGGCAGCCGTTTTCGCCGTACAAAAGTTTCGATGTTATCTTTACGGTAGACCATTCAAGATTATCAACGACCATCATTCTTTATGCTGGCTGGTCGGTTTGCGTGATCCCTCAGGTCGCCTCGCACGTTAGGCGCTGCGCCTCCAGGAATACGACTTTGTGGGTACAAGAGTGGCCGTCGTCACGCTGACGCAGACTGCTTCTCTCGGATTCCTCTTGCGACTACCGACTGCGATGCTGAGAATTTTGACGACTGTCTCGCTGCTGTTACTCCTACGTTCCCTGACGCGGCAGACTTTCAGCGAGAACAACGGGATGATGTTACCCTTGATCCGCTTTTTGTCGCCGCCCGTACTTCTAAAGGCAGCGGTCGCTTTACTGTCCGTGATAAATTGCTGTACAAAACTAATTACTCCGGGCATGGAGCGCGTTTTCTGCTTCTTGTCCCCGAGAGTCTCCGCTCCGAGGTTCTACGCGCCATGCATGACGATGTGACATCCGGCCATTTCGGCTTCGTACGAACGCTGCACCGCACGCAGGAGCGCTTTTACTGGCCCAAGATGTACGAAGCAACCAAGCGCTATGTCGCTATGTCGCTAGTTGTGAAACGTGCCAACGTCACAAGCGACCGACCACCGCAGCCCCGGGTCCCCTTCAGCCATTGACACCGCCCAGTACGCCGTTTGAGCAAGTAGGCATTGACCTTCTGGGTCCATTCCCGCCATCTAACAACAGGAACCGCTGGATAATTGTCTGCGTAGACCATCTTACACGGTATGCAGAAACTGCAGCCATACCGTCTTCCACCGCTGCTTGCGTGGCGGCCTTCCTTCTCCGTTCCGTGGTCCTTCGTCATGGCCCACCACGTGTCATCATCAGCGATCGTGGTCACCGTGGTCGCCAGTTCACGGCTGATGCCATTGAAGAGTTACTTCGTTTGTGCACTTCACAGTTCCGTCATTCCATGCCATATCATCCACAGACCAATGGCCTCGTTGAAAGGACAAACAGAACGCTGACTAACATGCTTGCTATGTACGTCTCCTCCAATCATAAGAACTGGGAAGACGTGCTGCCCTTCATCACTTATGCATACAACACTGCGAAGCACGATACCACGAATTATAGCCCATTTTACCTCCTGTATGCAAGGTTACTGCGAAGCCCTCTGGACACTTTCCTACCCTTCGTTCTGCACAGTGATGATTCTGTATCGAAGACTTTGTGTCTCGCTGAAGAAGCGCGTCGAATAGCTCGTCTTCGTACTCTGGCCTCGCAAAGTCATTCGAAAGAGCGATACGACGACCGTCACGTAAAAGTATCGCTGCAAAAAGGTGACTTATTCCTCCTTTGGACACCGCAACGCAAGCGTCATCATCATCATCATCATCATCATCAGCCTGGTTGCGCCCACTGCAGGGCAAAGGCTTCTCCCATGCTTCTCCAACAACCCCGGTCATGTACTAATTGTGGCGATGCCGTCCCTGCAAACTTCTTAATCTCATCCGCCCACCTAACTTTCTGCCGCCCCCTGCTACGCTTCCCTTCCCTTGGGATCCAGTCCGTAACCCTTCGTGACCATCGGTTATCTTCCCTCCTCATTACATGTCCTGCCCATGCCCATTTCTTTTTCTTGATTTCAACCAAGATGTCTTTAACTCGCGTTTGTTCCCTCACCCAATCTGCTCTTTTCTTATCCCTTAACGTTACACCTATCATTCTTCTTTCCATAGCTCGTTGTGTCGTCCTCAATTTGAGTAGAACCCTTTTCGTAAGCCTCCAGGTTTCTGCCCCGTAGGTGAGTACTGGTAAGACACAGCTATTTTATACTTTTCTCTTGAGGGATAATGGCAACCTGCTGTTCATGATTTGGGAATGCCTTCCAAACGCACCCCAGCCCATTCTTATTCTTCTCATTATTTCCGTCTCATGATCCGGATTCGCCGTCACTACCTGCCCTAAGTAGATGTATTCCCTTACGACTTCCAGTGCCTCGCGGCCTATTGTAAATTGCTGTTCTCTTCCGAGACTGTTAAGCATTACTTTAGTTTTCTGCAAATTAATTTTTAGACCCACTCTTCTGCTTTGCCTCTCCAGGTCAGTGAGCATGCATTGCAATTGGTCCCCTGAGTTACTATGCAAGGCAATATCATCAGCGAATCGCAAGTTACTAAGGTATTCTCCATTAACCTTTATCCCCAATTCTTCCCAATCCAGGTCTCTGAATACCTCCTGTAAACACGCTGTGAATAGCATTGGAGATATCGTATCTCCCTGCCTGACGCCTTTCTTTATTGGGATTTTGTTGCTTGCTTTATGGAGGACTATGGTGGCTGTGGAGCCGCTATACATATCTTCCAATATTTTTACATATGGCTCATCTACACCCTGATTCCGTAATGCCTCCATGACTGCTGAGGTTTCGACTGAATCAAACGCTTTCTCGTAATCAATGAAAACTATATATAAGGGTTGGTTATATTCTGCGCATTTCTCTATCACTTGATTGATAGTGTGAATATGGTCTATTGTTGAGTAGCCTTTACGGAATCCTGCCTGGTCCTTTGGTTGACAGAAGTCTAAGGTGTTCCTGATTCTATTTGCAATTACCTTAGTAAATACTTTGTAGGCAACGGACAGTAAGCTGATCGGTCTATAATTTTTCAAGTCTTTGGCGTCCCCTTTCTTATGGATTAGGATTATGTTAGCGTTCTTCCAAGATTCCGGTACGCTCGAGGTCATGAGGCATTGCGTATACAGGGTGGCCAGTTTCTCTAGAACAATCTGTCCACCATCCTTCAACAAATCTGCTGTTGCAAGCGTGGATTGTACCAAAAGTTCTTGTCACAATATTCAGGCCCATTTGTAGTTGTGGACCGCCTGAGCGAACTCACTTACGTCATAGCTCGCCTCCTGTGCAATGGTCGGCGATCAAGCAGAACTCAGCTGACTCATATTGCTCGCCTGAAGCCTTTCTACCCTGCTTGTACATCCTGACTCGCCCCACGGGCTTCGTCTGCTTGCGGGGAAATTTAACAGATACGAAAGGCACGGACAGGAAGATAAAGAAAGAGAGGACGAAGAAAACGAGGAGTTAGAGAGGCCGGGCTGCACTACGATCACGCTACCATCATCGTCCAATTCTCCTGTAAATAAAACCATTTCTTCGCAACTCCTCGTAACAATATTGTACACAGCACACTAGGCAGCCACCACCATGACATTTTATTTTTGACAACTGCGACACCAAATGGCGGACTGATATACTTCCTAAAGGGGTTTAACTTTATTTTTTCATCGCAGAACCGCAAGCACAGGTTGCGTCGCGCGTATACCGCAGCCACGTACTGTGGCCACACTCCTTTTCCTCTAACAATGTGGCCCCCGGCGGCTTCACGCGCTCCCGTAGGTGGCGGATTGGACTGTCACTCCAGAAGTTTAAATACACAACCTCTTTGCATAGAAACAACGGCATGATTGTTAACATATTGTTGGCTTGGATATGTTTGGCACGAGGCCCAAGACCCTGTCTTCTAACACGTTCCTATGTTTGCGTTCGCGTCTCTGTCTTGAAGGGACTCACACCGTGACATGCTACAATGGTGCTTGCGTTGGGCGTATGTAAGGCGAAAAACGCGGTTCTAAAATGTCTGTTCACTAACTTGTGCAGTAAACCCATGTTTATAGTATTCGCGCAGTATAGTAGTAGTATAGCAAGAGTCACGAGTATGGCATCCGTAACCGCAAGTGCCACGTTATGGTCGTAACTTGTCGGGACAGCGTAGATGTAATCCACAGACCCTGCCACTAAGGAATACGTGGCTAGGCATGGCTGATGAATAAGTAATTGCGAAGGTTGGTTTTCAGTAAAGGTTTGTTACCAAGAACAGTGGGAGCTTATACTGCCGCAAAGGACGGATGCTGGGCGGTGACTCCAATCATTTACTCGGCACATCACACATCTACACTGGAATTCAACTGGTTTCGCCAACTCTTTCTTATATTCTCTCGCCTCTAAGCTGCGACTTCGCCTGCCACCCAGGCCCCAGCTTTTCCTCTTTGTCCCCCGCTTCTTTCCCAGTCTGCTGAGACGTGCTTCCACTGAGGCTTGCTCCTCCTTTCTCTCAATAAATAAAGGCATGCATCCATGCATGCCTAAGTTACTGCAGAAAATAGCGTGTCTTTATCTCCATAACCACACTGTCTCTCACCTGGACTCTCCCATCGCAAAATAAAGTTGCTGTGTTCCAAATGGCTGGGCGTCACATATACAATTTTCTAGGAATTGCCAGTAGCACGGCGGGTAATTTTCGGTGGGTGACGAGACATTATATCGAACACCTTCTCTGCCATATCCACACTCAGTGCTCTGCTTCGTGAGCTACTATTAGCCGCTACGACGATGTACGAAATGAAAGAAACCTAGCTGGGCTGGTCGCGCGCTGCTCTTTTTGGATTCGTGATGCGTCGGTCTAAAATAATAATATTTCTTATCTAAGCCTAAATGACAGCGATATAGGCGAGGTGAGTTACGGTAGCTAGTTGGCTTGGACTAACGACGCTCTTCAAGCAGCACTTTCGTCTTATGCGTGTTTGCGAACGGGAATGAAAGACAGGAGGGTAACACGCCTTCCTGAAATGAAACATTCGGAATGACCCTTTCTTTGGCGGTTGGACATATGTCGAGGGTGCCCAATACGAACAATCTGCAAGTCTGTATTACCTTGCAAAGGGGAACTCAGATGAAACGCTGTCAAACAGATAGGCTTTTAATTATCGTAAGTAGATCTTTATTGGAATTCTTAACCATGAAGTGAAAGCCGACTAATAAGCATTTAAATTTTCTTTGTTAATAAAACATCCTGTTAGTAAAAGGTTGCTGTGCTTTACAGCCCCCTAAATTAAAACGTAAGTTATGGAAAATAAATTGGTGTGGTTAATGTGTAAACGCATATGCAAGAAAAGGCCTAGTCCATTTCCTAGTATTCTCTCAATGAAGATGGAGCACCTCTATACTCTCACGTTGTAGTGATGTGAAGAACAAAACTCTTCCAAAAGAGTCAGTCACGAATGTTACTCATTATAAGATGAGCTTGCGCTGGAAAAGAAAATAACAATCAAAGATACCGATGGCTGCGCGCAAAGTGCTTCCTCTGATTCCGATCTACGGATCAAGGCGTCGGTTCGTCAGATTGGAATGCTCGTACATCGCAGCGCAATCTCGGGTCGGCAAATGTGATGGAGAATGTACGCCAGTATTCGCTTCACGCGCGCAATCTGATAAGATGGCGCTCTTTCGCTATTGAATCCGTGCCAACATACTGGATATTAGAAACACATGCAGGCGCATCTTGAGCTAACTGATAACTTTGGAACTGTGGTTAGACGCTAAACCCCCCCCCCCCCCCTTAAAAGAAGGAATACAGTTGCTTTCAATATTAGCTGAAACATAGTGCTGGTGGTATAAAAAGGGCCCACAACACTGCACAGCGGCGCCGATTGACATACAGGAAATTCAAGAGCGAACCACTTTACAATTACTGGTATTTATCAAACCAGCATATCGTGGTTTAATGTAGCCCTGTATTCCAGGGGCCAGTTCCAACACGGGTACTGTGTCGGAGCTCATATTTCATGTCAGCATTATTTGTCACAAAATCAAAGCATTTTTTCTTTAGATATTAACATTAGACAGCCAAAATACATGCAGCGAAACCATCACCTTAATATTTCAGCACTTTTCGTTCTAACGTACATATCCGTGCTGATCCATATGTTACAAAGTGCTGAAAATGTACCCAATGCTTTCCTCCAGGAAGCTGTTTTTATTCCTTATGATGCCAGGAAACCGAGTCTGATGCCACCAACGCTCAGAAACCTAGTCGGGAGCGCGCACAATGTTCTCGCACACATTGTGGGATGTACCGTAGCGCTGAGGTGCTTCTTGTATAATGTATGAGAATCGGTTGTAAAGACAGAAGTGCAAGGTTGGGTCATGTGCTTAAGCTCATGAAGTTGATTTGTGCCAAGATAACCTGTCCAAACTTTCACACTTACTTTATAAGAAGTCTACAGCACCATCAATATGCCGGCTGCTTTTAACTGCACAAAACAAAACCATTCGAACGATGCAAACAATGTTAACATCATTTTATCATTCAAGTGTTCAGATTGGTAACCTCTAGATGCGGAGTAAGTTGAGAAGTTGTTTGCGTAATTAACAAAGCTACGTAATTAAATTTTCAGTAAGGGTTTTTACGTGGTTAAAGAAAATGAGCAGTTTGGAGCCCGTCCTCGAGATTAAGCAGCCAAACGAACAAATTTCGACTAAATATGCTTCTGAAAGAGCAATGCGAACAAAAATTTTCCAAGTAAACACTCTTGGAAGACGTAACTGACGCAGAAAAAGAACATCTGTGAAGTCAAAGAAAGAACAGCACTTCACGACGGGACACACACAGGGGGAACCACACACAAACTGCGCTAACATTAAGTGCTGTTCTTAATGTGATAATGAAGCAACTAGCCCGTCACTCTTTCCTTCCAAACCTGTAAAGTCAACCTGAACACATCTAGCCTTTTGTGGTGCTGTCATCAATAGTATGGCCCCGTGAACATGTTCCCCATGGTCACATAGTCGCGTTCCATTTTTATTCACGCTGCTTTCTCGAAGGCAAGCATTTTAAAGTTTTAGTGTCAATACGGCAGTGAACGTGTGCCGCCGAAAGCTTGCTTGGTCGCAGAAGCGATGCATGACGGAATGATGGTGCAGATTTAGCGTGTCGTCGGCATCAAGACAGTGCACTGCCGCCGAGAGAAGGAAGATAACGAAAGGGAACAGCTTGGTAGCTGCTCAGGAAGCCGTGCCGATGGTGGCGGTGCCATCATGACAAAATCTGAGGCGGCGATATTGACGGCTGAGGCGATTTTTTTTCTTTTATTCTTTTATTACTTTTTTTACAACGAAGTCGTTAAGAGTATGCTTTAACTCGAGCCCAATTCCGACGTGGCCTATTCACATAAATGTAAAACGCCGAAACGATTTTCTGAGATAACCCCTGGGTCGATTTTAATAAATTTTGCTGGATTCGGGAGAGAAAGGTAAATTCTAGTGACTATTAGAAGCGCAAATTTCTATTTAGGGCTTGAATTCTGGTAAAAGATTTTCAAAAATTCAAAAGTGCGAAAAATACAGAAGCACGAAGTTTACAAATTAATAACTCCACATCAAGAACTGATATCGCGGTTATGTAAACAGAATCCTTTAGACAATTCAAAGCGGACAAATCCAATATGCCGATTTATATCTTACGTGAAGTCGTTACGTTGTGAACAAGGGTTGTGGAAAAGCTGCATTTCCACATTACTAAATTTTTTTAGATTCGTGCGTATTATATCAATTTTGTCCGCTTTAGATGTGCTGTTAGATGCAATGTACAGAATTGTGATATCAGTTTGGATTGCCGAAAGACAGAGTTGTAAAGTTGGTTTCGTTTTCTGAAAATTTTTGATTTTTGCCAATTTTGAATAAACAAATGATGACCCAAATAAAAGATTTTAAACCAACAGTCACTAGATTTTAAGTATTTCTTTCAAGTGCAACAAACCTTGTAAAATTTCATGCAGTGGTTGTGGAGAAAAACGAGTTCTCCTTTTACATGTATTTATACAGGACCACCAGAGCTAAAGGTTCCTTCCTCTTAAGGGCTACTTTCCACACTATCGCGTCCGCGTATAGAGCAAAATCCCGAAGATAGCATAATACCGGCCTGACCCGCAGCAGAGGTGCAGCAAACGTTCAGCTCTCCCCATACGTGGGCTGATCCCGAATGTAACGCCATGCCAGGCCGACCAGCGGCGGAGGTGAAGCAGGCATTAAGCACTCCCCATACGTGGGCCGATCCCGAAGACAGTGCAACGCGGTGCCGACATACGGCGGAGGTGCAGTTCGCCATTAAGGGGCCCACATACACAGCTTTGCGGGTCGTATTTCTTCAGAGAGTGGGAGGGCACTGAGATTTTTTACTTATCAAACATCAGGTCATCGACGGCGAAACTAGGGACACCAAAGCCGTCCTCGGGCTCCACCTAGAAAGCGCCTTCGACAAAGTTACGCACTCTGCCATCCTCGCGCAGGTATCGCATCTAAACCTAGGCGAGAGGTCGTACGAATATTTCAAAGGCATCCTCACCGGCAGATGGCGGAGCTCAGACTCGGCGACCTGAAGACGGACGAGAAGACATTAGGGAGCCAGGGCACTTCCCAAGGCTCCGTCATCTCACCCATGCTATTTATTCTTGCTATGATTCAAGTTGCCAAAAGACTACGCCAGCTTGAAGGACTGAAGCACACGATATACGCGGACGACATTACGCTGTGGGTGGACGGGGGCAGTGATGCCCGCACAAAATCCACGCCACAGACGGCAGTCGACACGATCGAAGAAAGCTTGGAAGGTACGGGACTGCGTTGCTCCCCAAGTAAGTTGGAGCTCCTGCTTTACCAACCGATCAAAACGCACAGAATCAAGAAGCAAAGGAAACACGAAAAGATCAAGATCCGCACCAGGGATGGTAACACAATACCGACGGTCAGCAAGATCCGAGTCCTGGGCATGACGATCGAAGCGCTCGGCAGGAACGGAGACACCATCACCCTCAGCATGGGTGAGGCGTCCAATGCCAGCAGACTGCTCAAGCGCGTTACCACCAAGAAGGGAGTCATGAAGGAGGAAAACTTCATCAGGCTTATACACTCCTTCGTACTCTGCCAGTGTACGTGGCAGCCTTCCACAAGTGGGTGAAAAGACATCCTAATCCGCAGGGCTTACAAGACACCCCTCGGTCTACTTGAAACTACCAACATGAAACGTCTCCTACAGCTGGGCATACACAACACGCTCGACGAGGTCATCGAAGCGCAAAGAGCCGCTCAGTTGGAAAGATTGTCATCAACAAAGGCCGGCAGAAAGATCCTGTGCAGTCTAGGCATCGGTTATCATGAACAGCAGGGACCAAAATGCCCCGTCCCCGACCACGTACGATGAAACGCGCAGGTTGACCCCTTGCCGAAGAGCATGCATCCGGAATTCAACGAAGGCAGAAGACGCGCTATAGCCAAGGCACTAACGGACCTGCACGCGGAAGACACCGGTGCCAGATACGTGGATGCAGCCGAATATGCCGGGCGCAACTGCTTCGCGATCGCGGTGGTCGACTGCGTGCGGGCGACTGCCAGCACATCGAGCAAGCAAGTGGAGGAAGCAGAAGAAATAGCCATCGCCCTGGCCATCGTAACCCGAGAATGCCACATGATCCTCAGCGACTCCAGACAGGCGGTGAGGAACTACGCCAAAGGAAGAATTGCCCCAACGTCGGCACGCGTCCTGCTCCGACAGGCATACCGCGACAAGAGGACTCGAATCAAGTGGTTCCCGGAGCACGCAGGACAAGCGTCGGAGAAGCATGCCAATCGCAACGAAACGGCACACGCCCGAGCGCGAGGATTAACCGACCGCCCCCAAGGCAATGGCTGCCCGCTGTGTTTCAGCGCCAAAGACCGGATGACCACCTATAAAGAACTGACCAAGGCTTTCGGCTGCCCCGTAGACTTCTCCCGCCGCCCTGCAAAGGGCTCAGCAGGTCGCAGGCCGTGCTGTTCAGGTAACTACAAACGAGAACACTTCCAAGCCCGGCGCTATTGCATAGGATGTAACCAGAATCGCACCACCATGACAAGTGCAGAGCGTGCTGCAGGGAGAAGGCCACATTCGAGCACATGCTATGGGATTGCTCCAAACATCCAAGCCAAGCTAACTCAGGACATATACCGCCGCAGCTTGAGGAAGCAACGTGGAGCGAAGACCAAGAAATACAACTACAGGCCGTCGAGCAGGTCATCGAAGCGATGGCTAGGCAGGAGCCTGGTGAGCCGGCAACGGCGAGCGGGGATCCTCGCAGAGCACCCGCTGTAAGAGTCGGCAGTCGTAGCCGTAGGGAGGACCTTGTGGCGACAGGACTAGGCCAGCAGGATTTATTTACATATTAACATTTTAAGGAAGATACATTGGCAGTTTAGCGCGACTCCCATATGGAGCCCGCAAGACTATCATACAGCAAACAGCTTACGAGCACACAGCTCACTAGTACATTTCTAGCATGACAACGAGCACTCAGCTCCCGACGACGAGCACGCTCTAGCAGCCGGTAAACGCTGCTTATAAGCTCTCCGCTCGACGTCATAGTTCGATGTCCCCGTGGACCAGCCCTTCTGGCGGAGGGCTCACAAACACGTGCCGCACACACGCACAGGGGAAAAGGGTCCGGAGCCGACGTCAGAGGGCTTCGTAGAACTCTGCTTTGTCTCGGGTGGCGCAGCCGAGTACCACATTCCTGAGTTGACCGCGCGCCACGTGGCTGCCGGTCATCCGCAGTTCTCTGAAGTGCGCCCTGTCTGGTGGGATTGGAACAGGTGCTGCGGGCTGAAAGCTGGCACGTTGCCACCCCGTACGGCCATTCCTAACACCACCACGATGACGACGTAGGTCACGTCCGAAGCGCGCCTTCGCGCTTTACTGCAGGCTCAATAAACGTTTTCCCAATCTAATCCAATTACTTATCCGCGTTTGTCCTGCATGCGTGTGCAATAGAAACAAGAAGCAGGTATGCATAGAAAATCTGAGGTGGCGCCGGCGGGTCGTAGCGCAGAAGTTAGCATGCCCAGCCCCTCCAGGTACTTACATCTGCATTGACATGGGTTCGTGGTAGTGATAGCGACCACAGCACTACTTTTTCTGCGCGCGATAGCCATTGTGGCAGCACGCGCAGAACTGGCAGAACTTTCGAAGTTAATCAACAAGCGTAAGACAGCTGACATAAGGAAATATAATATGGATAGAATTGAACATGCTCTCAGGAACGGAAGAAGCCTAAAAACAGTAAAGAAACTAGGAATTGGCAAGAATCAGATGTATGCGTTAAGAGACAAAGCCGGCAATATCATTACTAATATGGATGAGATAGTTCAAGTGGCTGAGGAGTTCTATAGAGATTTATACAGTACCAGTGGCACCCACGACGATAATGGAAGAGAAAATAGTCTAGACGAATTCGAAATCCCAAAGGTAATGCCGGAAGAAGTAAAGAAAGCCTTGGGAGATATGCAAAGGGGGAAGGCAGCTGGGGAGGACCAGGTAACAGCAGATTTGTTAAAGGATGGTGGACAGATTGTTCTAGAGAAACTGACCACCCTGTATACGCAATGCCTCATGACCTCGAGCGTACCGGAATCTTGGAAGAACGCTAACATAATCCTAATCCATAAGAAAGCGGACGCCAAAGACATGAAAAATTATAGACCGATCAGCTTACTGTCCGTTGCGTACAAACTATTTACTAAGGTAATTGCATATAGAATCAGGAGCACCTTAGACTTCTGTCAAGAAAGGACCAGGCAGGATTCCGTAAAGGCCACTCAACAATAGATCATATTCACACTATCAATCAGGTGATAGAGAAATGTGCGGAATATAACCAACCCTTATATATAGCTTTCATTGATTACGAGAAAGCGTTTGATTCTGTCGAAACCTCAGCAGTCATGGAGGCATTACGGAATCAGGGTGTAGACGAGCCGTATGTAAAAATACTAAAAGATATGTATAGCGGCTCCACAGCCACCATAGTCCTCCATAAAGCAAGCAACAAAATCCCAATAAAGAAAGGCGTCAGGCAGGGAGATACGATATCTCCAATGCTATTCACAGCGTGTTTACAGGAGGTATTCAGAGACCTGGATTGGGAAGAATTGGGGATAAAGGTTAATGGAGAATACCTTAGTAACTTGCGATTCGCTGATGATATTGCCTTGCATAGTAACTCAGGAGACCAATTGCAATGCATGCTCACTGACCTGGAGAGGCAAAGCAGAAGAGTGGGTCTAAAAATTAATTTGCAGAAAACTAAAGTAATGCTTAACAGTCTCGGAAGAGAACAGCAATTTACAATAGGCCGCGAGGCACTGGAAGTCGTAAGGGAATACATCTACTTAGGGCAGGTAGTGACGGCGGATCCGGATCATGAGACGGAAATAATCAGAAGAATAAGAATGGGCTGGGGTGCATTTGGTAGGCATTCTCAGATCATGAACAGCAGGTTGCCATTATCCCTCAAGAGAAAAGTATATAATAGCTGTGTCTTACCAGTACTCACCTACGGGGCAGAAACCTGGAGGCTTACGAAAAGGGTTCTACTCAAATTGAGGACGACGCAACGAGCTATGGAAAGAAGAATGATAGGTGTAACGTTAAGGGATAAGAAAAGAGCAGATTGGGTGAGGGAACAAACGCGAGTTAATGACATCTTAGTTGAAATCAAGAAAAAGAAATGGGCATGGGCAGGACATGTATTGAGGAGGGAAGATAACCGATGGTCATTAAGAGGAAGCTTTAGCTCGGGCCCAACTCCGACGCGGCCTATTCAAATACATGTAAAACGCAAAAACGTTTTTATGAGATAACCCCTGGACCGATTTTGATGAAATTTGTTGCATTTGAAAGAAAAAGTTAAATTCTAGTGACTGTTGGAAGCGGAATTCCGATTTAATGCTTGAATTTTTTTTAAACGATTTTCAAATATTTGACCGTTTGAAAAAAATAGAAGCACGAAGTTTACAAATTCATAGATCTGCATAAAGAATTGATATCGTGGTTCTGTAAACGGCATCCATTAGACCATTCAAAGCGGACAAATTCAATATGTCATTTTCCATCTTACGTGAGTTTGTTACGTTGGTTACAACGGTTTTGCAAAAGTTGTATTTCCCTATGAATACATTTTTTATATTCATGTGCAACATATCGATTTTGTTCGCTTTGGATGTACTACTAGATGCCATTCGCAGAATTGTATTATCATTTTTAGTGGTTGAGTTACGGAGTTGTAAACTTGATAGTTTCGTTTTTGAAAAGTTTCGATTTTCGCCAATTTTTAATAAAAAATTGACGACCTAACTCGAAAATTCGAAACCAACAGTCACTAGATTTTATGTTTTTATTTTAAATGCAACAAACCTCGTCAAATTTGGTGCAGTGGTTGCCGAAAAAAACGAATTCTCCTTTTACATGTATTTAGATAGGAGCACTTGAGCTAAAGCTTCCTCTTAAGGGTTACGGACTGGATACCAAGGGAAGGGAAGCGTAGCAGGGGGCGGCAGAAAGTTAGGTGGGCGGATGAGATTAAGAAGTTTGCAGGCACGGCATGGCCACAATTAGTACATGACCGGGGTTGTTGGAGAAGTATGGGTGAGACCTTTGCCCTGCAGTGGGCGTAACCAGGCTGATGATGATTATGATGAGCCATTGTGAAACTAAGGATGTAGTTGGCATGCCCAGCCGTAACTGCTGCAAATTGCAGCAGTTACGAGTGGTGGAACCCCGCTGGGGCTGATAGTGAAGAAAGCTTCCTTTCTCTGCGCACTCTCGCGATGGTGAAGCTAAAATGAGGAGGAGGCCACCATAACAGAATGGATGGACCACCTGCGGATAGGACGAAGCACACCAAGTTTTTAGCACTTGGCCTGGAGTCAAGCGCTACAATGGCTAGTATGGCCTCACGGAGATGATAGACCGAACTGCTTCGCACTGCTAACACTGGACTGATACTAAGAAAATACTCCGTTCGCAGACACCACGCTACACTAAAATTAGCAAAACAAAATCAGTTTATAAACTGACAGTGTCAATTATCTGGTGTCCTTATTGTGCGTGTGAATGGCATAAAGGTCCTCGCAATGAAATGGTAGTATCTTTGTTTTTGCTGCAGTTGCACACAAACAAACTTCGTTGAAGTGATCGGACAGCAATCTACCAGCAGGGAAGACCAACCCGCAAATTAAAAATAATTGCTGGTTTCTGATCTTCCAATGTACTTTGCGCTCAGCTACTATCTGTAATATTTTTTTTTCTTTTTGTGCTCTTATGAAGAGGAAAACTCCACATTTCTACAATATCAACAACAGTACACAAAATAGACTGGCTTTGAAGCTGTGACCACGCACCGCACTTTTCTACATTCAGCACATGTAGTGTTGGGGCAACGCGTTTGAGCAAAATGATTAGGTTTTCGGTGAAAGCGCTGTGACAGGCGGGAAGAAATCGTTGTCATGCCCGGTCTAAATAATACCATCTGAAATCTTATTTACCTAACATATTTTTTGAGAAATCACTATAACCCTTTATACGTTTGCTCCGTATGAGTTATGTACTAGCTTGCCTCGTCAATCTCAAAAATGTATTGTCTTTGTGGGAAAGGCTTTCGTGAAAAACGGCCCAACATAACAGTAAAACATCCAGCATGGTTTCTATCCAGATGATTGACGAAATTCTGCACTGAGAACGTGTCGACTAGCGTGCGATTGAAAGTTTAATTATGATCGTTGTAAGCTTGTGTTGCGTCTAGCACGAGCGAGTAGTGTTAGCGATGTCATTGGTGTGAAAATGGTCAGCTCGGTCTGCGATTTGTTTTTGTGGATCTCCACATTGAACGTCGCAGTCGTCACGATGAGAGCACACCCATGACATCATTAGCTCAGTGGGCTGGGAAGGCTCGAGTGGTAGCTCACCTTGAGGGATATAGGTAACAAGTATTGACGTACGTACTTTGCGATGATGAAAAATATGCAGAAACACCACTGGTGTTGTCTAACTATTCGTAAACAGGCCCCCAAATTTCAATTGGCTCACCCCAAACAATAAGTAGGCCCACCCCGAAATTTCAAGTTGGCACACCCTCAAATTTAAATTGGCCCACCCTCAAGTTTAAAGTCGGCCACGCCCTATTTTCTTTTTGCCCAGCCTTAAACCTCAAGTTGGCTTAAACCCGAATTTCAATTGGGCCACCCCTAATTTTCAAGTTGGTCCACAGACGAATTTCCATAAATCGTCCTCCAAATTTCGAGCCGACGCATCCCAAAATTTAGGTTGGCCCACCCCCATATCGCCCCCAAATTCAGATTGGCCGACCCCGAGATTGCTCCCACATTTAGGTAGGATCACCCCCAAATATAGATTGGCCCGCCTCCACGACACCACCAAATTTAGATTGGCCCACTCCAATACCACCCGAAAATCTAGGTTGGCCCATCCCCATATCAGCCCCAAACTAACGCTGGCGCAACCCTCGATCACCTCAAATTTAGGATGGCCCACTGCAAATCGCCCACCAACTAAGGTTAGTCCACCCATATTTTACCCTCCAATTCAGCTTGGCCCAGCCGCGCATCACCCCCATGGTTAGGTTAGCCCGACCCCATGTCAGCCCCAAATTTAGGTTGGCCCACCCCCATATCATCCCCAAATCCAGGTTCGCCCACCCCCATATCAGCCCCAAACTTAGCCTAGCCCTGCCCTCTATCACCTCAAATTTAGGATGGCCCACCGCAAATCACTCCCACATTTAGTTTAGCCCACCCCCGTATCACCCCCGATTCAGCTTCACCCAGCCCCATATCAGCCCCATGGTTAGGGTGGCCCACCCCCCATATTTCTCCCAAATTTAGGTTCTCCCACCCCCGTATCCTCCCCAAATCCAGGATGGCCCACCCCCCATATTCCCCCAAACTTAGGCTTACCCACCCCTATATCACCTCAAATTTAGGTTGAGCCACCCCCATATCAGCGTCACATTCAGCTTGGTTCACTACCATTTCACCCCAAATTTAGGTTGGGCCACTCCCATATCACTACCACATTCAACTTGACCAATCCCTGTATCACGGCCAAATTTGTGCTGACGCCACTTCCAATTTCAAGTTGGCCACCACACCCCCTTTTATAAAGACCTATGTATTCATATGGGAAATGCGTCAAGCTTTTGGCGTTACAGACACGATTTCGCACGATTTTGCTACCAGATCACTGGGGCACTCACCAAAGAATGCTTCGCATTAAAAGCAACTGCACCGAACGAGTGACGCCATATGTTGATCCTAAATACTGACGGCTAGCCAAGCTAGCTTCTCTGTAGAGCGACCGGGGCAGACACAGCACGGGACATTTATTCAAATTGTTTTTTTACGGCCACACCTACGGATTCATACCACTTGGCTGTAGGGGACACATTACCAGTAGCTATTAATCCACACGCTGCACATCTCCTATTTGGTGCATTTCTTAATTGGATGAATCTTTAGAAATAATTAACGTTCGGGCAGCGACTCAGCTTAGCAGACACTTTGTTCCGCACGAATGTTGCGTAGGAATGGCACTGGCCACCGGGTGGCATTGTGGCCCAGGTTGACCTCATTCGCTCGGAGTATTAAAGACATGGGAAAGTCGAAGAAAACGCACCTTCCAGAAGGACGCAATAAGAATGGCCATATTGTTCTCCCAGGTGCCACGCTACAGAGCACGAAAGTTTCTTTTTTTTTTTTGCTTAGCACAAAGCTTTGCGCAAGCTTCTAGTTATGATGTCCAATGAATAAAACCTTCATAAATGCGATGACCTAACAAATGAACACGACATTGCTGTGTTTTAGGAAGGAAAAATAGAAAACATAATATTTCAAGAGAACGACTGGAAAACCAGAACCGAAAGCAAATCATGAGTTTTGTGTTTCTTCCATCTGGTGGGAGACTATAAAACTAAGTCCTATGCGGCTGTAAAAAAAAACTGCGCCGCTGAAAAACCAGAACCGAAAGCAAATGTTGGGTTTTGTGTTTCTGCCATCTAGTGAGAGACTACAAAACTAGGTCCTATGCGGAAAAAAAAGAAGACCGAAGCGAGAATCGAACCGCGGCCACCGCGAAGCGTGACTAAAGGTGCGCGCAATTCTACCGCTCGGCCACGGCTTCCAAGGGTTCGCGCAGGCGTACGAACGTCTTTTTATAGACACCACGTAAATTTTCACGACAGTGTTACAAAAAACGCTTTTGGGAACAGTGTTACGCCGTGTGTGGAGAGTCGAGCTAGAAATCAGTCGAAAGCTGAGTCTCCGGACTACATACGCTGCACTGCGTATTGCGATAGAAGCCGTAGTGTAATCACAGCCGCGGTTCTTGCCTCGAAAATGGAGTACAAATTTTCGTCGTTTGCATAGGCTTCCATTGCTAAATCTTTAACCGCTGTGGGAACAAAATTCTTACGTGCCATAGAGTGATCACTGCACTTGCCTCGTGTGGATTGTCTTCCAGAACACGTCTGTCACCTGCGTTTTTTGATAATCGACCTGCAGCTTTTGTTCTTCGCGAAAAACCCGCTCGTTCCATTGAAAACGCGCTAGCTTCGTGCCGGGGCCGCTTGGGGCGCTAGTTGGTACGTGTCCAGAAAAGCTGGATATGAGACGTCTTCGCAGAATTATGCTGCTATGCGTGCCAAAACACTATCGGATTATAAGGCACGCTGTAGTAGCGTACTGCGGATTAACTTTTATACCGTGATGTTCTTTAATGTTCTCCGAAACCAAAGTGCACGACCGTGCTTGCATTTCGCTCCCGCCGAAATCTGGCTCCCGCGGCGGGGATCGAATTCGCGACCTCGAGCAATGCCATAGCCGTTAAACTGCCGCGGCGGGCATGTAAGTGTTGATTTGACGTAGCGTTGATTTGACTTCAGTAGTGTCACCTATACCTACACTGGAAGCATAGCGCACAAAGGACGATCCACAAGGACTAGACAGGACAAGCGCTAAATTTCAACACAGCGTTTATTGCGGAACATGAGCAACTGATTCTGCCAAGAGAAAGAAGGACGTAAAAGCTTGAGAAAAACCGCCACATGCCGTCATGTCATGAATTCAAGCTCTGTAGATGATGATGCCAGAGACGGCGTGTTGACGCACAGATAACCTGCCCGTGCAATCTCGGATGCTTCCTTGATTTTTCTTGTCAGGTCATTGCGGTGCCGATACAAGATGACCGCTTATCGAGCAAAGGATGGCAAAGGTGGTTGTACAACAAACACACTTTCACAATGGGCCACCAGATTGCCGTCTGTGGAGATATTGCCCACTTTATTACTGTGCTCTTCAAGACGCACATCTGCCCGTTTGGCCAATGTCCACAAACGGTCATGTGGCGGCCCATTGTAAAAAGTGTGTTGCACAACCATCTTTCCATCCTTTGCTCGATAAGGCAGTCATTTTGCATCGCCACCGAAATGACCTGACAAGGGAAATCAAGGAAGCATCCGAGATTGCACGGGCATGTGATCTATGCGTCAGCAGGCTGTTTGTGGCATTATCATTTACAGAGCTTGAATTCTGGCATGACGTCATGTGGCGTTTTTTGTCAATATTTTATGTCCTTATTTCCCTTAGCAGAATCAGTTGCGTATATATGCTCCTGTTCCGCAATAAACGCTGTGTTGAAAGTTAGCGCTTGTCCTGTCTAGTCGTTGTGGATCGTCCTTTGCGCGCTATGCTTCCAGTATATGTATGTTTTACCAACCACCCCAATACTTCCTCTTCTGATCACCCTACGGTAATTAATTGCGGCTTTGCGTCTGCACGCTCTGGGTCACTTGTCCACTTTACAAATTTGCGTGGTGTTAATTTTTTAGAAATAGCAGAAACGTGCTGTACCGTGCCTTCAGTTTTTGCGCAACCGCTGTCGTGTCTATAGTAGTAGAGTTTCGTTATCTTGGTCACGTCGTCGTTTCCTTGTCCCATATTTCCTCCCTGTATGAGAACTTCGAGCGAAGAATGGCAAGGGTGTTATTAACTCGTTTCGCAAATACCCCGGTTCTACTCCTTTCTCTGCTCCTTCTCTCTTCCCTCTTTCTACTATTCCTCCTACCTTCAGGACTTGCTTGTTAGGACAAGGGTGAGCGCTGCAGTTTCTGCAGTGCTTTTTGCGGGGTCACAGAAAATTACAGCTGTCAAGAGACTAATGTGACGACGCCCAGGGAGCTCCAGTGGGCACTGTGCACATGTGACGCGATGGAAAGGTCCAAACGAGTTTCTTGCGCCGCCTTTCCTTTTTCTCCCACGCTCCTTCCGTGTATATGCACGCCCTGAGCGCCCCTCCGATACGGCATGCAAGACAGCAACAGCAGCAGTGGAAAAGTCGAAGAAGCAAAGCAAGCTTCTCTTTTAAAAAGTTGTTTAATTTGTTGGCGTACAGTGGCGTGTCGTCATGGCGGCAACGCGTCCTTTGCGGGATTTCTAAGCGGCGAGAACCATCTGGCCG
Organism: Dermacentor variabilis; assembly: GCF_050947875.1. Taxonomy (NCBI): domain Eukaryota; kingdom Metazoa; phylum Arthropoda; class Arachnida; order Ixodida; family Ixodidae; genus Dermacentor; species Dermacentor variabilis. Next base: position 127,078,622 of record NC_134577.1, on the reverse strand, counting down.
GCACATCACCTTAACTTTGGCAGGCTACTCCCATTGGGGAGCATGTAGGCTTCCAGCTGCAGGCAGATCGTTGGTCGCCTTAGCATTATTGTAAATTCGCTTCCACTGATTCTTTCGATTAAAACTGAAACGCCGGACAAAAATAAAACCTAGCGGTGTTTTCTAGGTTTAAACCAAAAACGCTCATTCCTAACTTTAAAGCAGCTATAGTCTCCTCATCAGTGACTTGAACGCTCATTTATAGAAATAGTAATTTGTTGAGAAATTGCTTAAGCATGCTATATTTTGAGGTCATGCCGCTGCAAATAGGGGCCGACGCCACGTATCGACGAAAGGGCACCACACTGTTCATGCAGGCGGCAGGTTATTGAATGATGAAAACGGAAAATACGACAGTTCTTTTTTGCTTCCCGCAACTGGATATACACAGAACACAGGCACCCGCACCCATGACACATGTTTTTTCGGCAAAAGCGACAAACAACCGTGGCCTGATATACTTAAAGAGGTTAAATTTTATTTTGCATCGCAGAACTGCAAGCGCAGGGAGCGCCGCACGTATACCGCGGCCATGTACTGTAGCCACTCTCCTTTTCCTCGAGCAATACGACCGCCGGTGGCGTCACGTGCTCCCGTAGGTGGCACTCGTAGGACTGGAACTTGAAAAGTTTTAGTATATAACCTCCTTGGATAGGAACGGCAGCATGGCTGCTAATATATTGTTGGTTTGGATATGTTTGGCACGAGGTCCAAGACGGCACCCGGTCTTCTAACGCGTTCTTATGTTTGCGTTCGCGTCTCAGTCTTGAAGGGACGCGCACCGTAACATGCTGCAATCGTGCTTGCGTCGAACGTATGAAAGGTGAGAAACGCTGCTATAAACTGTCTGTTCCCTAACTTGTGCAGTAAACCCACGTTTATATTATTCCCACAATAGCAAGAGTCACAAGTATGGCAACCGCAACCGTCACTGTATGGTCGTAGCTTGTCGCGACAGCGCAGTTGTAATCCACAGACCCTGCCACTAAGGAATATGCGGCAAGGTATGACCGGTTATAAGGAATTGCCAAGATTGCTTTTCAGTAAGCGTTTATTACTGAGAACGGCGGGTGCTTATGCTACCGTAAAGGACGGATGCTGGGTGATGACTCCGATCATTTACTCGCCACACGAAACATCTTCACTATAGAATTGAATTGATTTCACCAGCTCTGTCTCGACCCTAAACTGCGATTTCACCTGCCACCCGTACTCCAGATTTTCCTCTTTTCGTCCCCCGCTCCTTCCGAAATGTGCTGAGACGTACGTACACCGATGTTTGTTCCTCCTCTTTCTCAAAAAATTAAGGCATTCAATCATTCCTAAATTGCTACAGAAATTAGCGTGTCTTCATCTCCATAACCACCCTGTCTTTCACCTGGAGTCTCCCATCGCAGAACAATGTTGCTGTGTTTGAAAATGTCTGGGCGTCGCATATACAATTTTCTAGGAATGACCAATGGTGCGGCGTGCAATTTTCGGTGGGTGACGAGGCAGTGTAGATCATTTTTTTTCTGCCACTTACACTCTCAGCGCTCTGCTCCGTGAGCTACTAATAGCCGCTAGGACGAAATACGATATGAAAGAAACCTAGCTGGGCCGGTCGTGGGCAGCTCTTTTAAAATTCGTAATGCGTCGATTTAAAATATACATTTCTTATCTGAGCCTTAATGACAGCGATATAGGCGAGATGAGTTACGGTAGCTCGTAAACGCGCATTTACGTCTTATGCGTGTTTGCGAACCGGAATGAAGGGCAGGAGGGTAACCCGCCTTCCTGAAATGAAATATTCGGAATAGCCCTTTGTTTGACGGTTGGACATGTGTCAAGGGCCCACCATACAAACCACTTCAAGTCTGTATCAACTTGCAAAGGAGGAACTCACATGAAACAGCGTCGAGCGGATAAGTTTTAATTATCATAAGGATATCTTTAATGAAATTCCCTACCATGAGGTGAAAGCCAACTAATAAGCATTTAAATTTTCCGTATTATTAAGGCCTCCTGTTAATATAAGGTTGCTGTCTTTCACAGCCTCCTAAATTAAAAAGTAAGTTAAGAAAAATAATTTGTGTCGGTAAATGTGTAAACGCAAACGCAATAAAAGTCCAAGTCCATTTCCCAGTATTCACTCAATGAAGATGTAGCATGTCTATACTGTCAAGTTGTAGTGATGTGAAGAACAAGGAGGTTCCAAAAGAGTGAGTCAAGAATATAACTCATTATAAGGTGAGCTTGCCTTGGAAAGAAAATAACGCTCAAAGCACAACGATGGCTGCGCGCAAAGTAGTGCTTCCTCTGAATCTGATCTACGGATCAAGGAGTCGGTTCGTGAGACTGGAATGCTCGTATATTGCTGCGCAATCTCGCGTCCACAAATCTGATGGAGAATGTACGCCAGTATTTGCTTCACGTGCGCAATCTGATAAGATAATGCTCTTTCGCTATTGAATCCGTGACAACATACTGAATATTAGAAACACATGCAGTAGCGTCTTGAGCAAACCTATGACTTTGTAACAGTGGTTAGACGTTAGAAAAAGGTCACCCCCCCCCCCAAAAAAAAATCAGTGTACAGTTGCTTTAAATAGTAGCTGAAACAATGTTCTAGCGGTACCAAGGGCCGACAGGCCAAAAATTCAAGGGCGGTTGTAACAATTTTACTGAGATTCCGCTCAGTCATGACCTGGCAGGCCCGAGTCCTAGGATGGCCATTCACTAGGAGCGACCCTTTCGGCCCAGGCAACGAGGGCTTTTTGTAGTTTTTAATCCGGCGTTCTGAGCAGCTCCTATCGCGTCTGTTGTGAGGGAGCTGGCAGGAGCCACCTGGGAGGGTGTAAGCCCTCGCACCCCCAAAGAATGTGATTTCGGGTAAAAATTCAAGATCTAAACACTTTCCAATTACTGGTATTTATCAAACCAGCATTTCGTGGTTCAATTCAGCCCAGTAGTCCAGGGGCCGTTCCACCACGGGTACTGCGTTGGAACTCATATTTCATGTCGTCATTAATTGTCAGAAAATCACAGTATTTTTTCTTTAGATCTTAACATTAGACAGCCAAAATATCTGCCGCCCTTTCAAATCGGTGGCTGACCACCATGCCCTATGTTGGCTGGCAAACATACTCGAACCTTCAGAACGACTGGCAAAGTGGAGCTGCCGGCTACTGGAATTTGACGTCACTATCGTTTACAAGTCCGGCCGTAAGCACAAAGACGCAGACAAACTGTCGCATGCAGCCGTCGAATATGTCAGTCGAGAGTCAGAGCAGGATGACGGCTTCCTTGGCGCCGTTAGTGCATCAGACTTGATAAGACGGCAGCGTGACGACGCTGAAATGCGTCGTATCATCGACCACTTAGAGGGCCGGCCAACAGCCATTCCACGCCATCGCCATCGCGTGCTGACGTCCTTCTGTCTGCGAGACAACGTGCTTTACAAGAAGAATGGCCGTTAAAATGATCGAGACTACCTCCTGGTGGTTACAAAAGTGTTGCGGCACGACATTCTTTTCGCTGGGCATGACGAGCTCACATCTGGCCACTTAGGCTCCTCGCGAACGCTTGCCAGAGTACGCGAGATGTATTACTGGCCCAGGCGTTCGGCAAGCGTCAAACTGTACGTTAAAGGCTGCCACGAAAGTCATCGCCCATGAAGCCCGCCGGGCTATTGCAACCCATCGAAACACCTCGTAAGCCATTCGACCAAGTCGACTTGCACATTCTTGGGCCTTTTCCTTGGTCAACCGATGGCAACAAGTGGGTGATTGTCGCGACTGACTATTTAACCCGCTATGCCGAGTCTGAGGCGCTCCCACGAGCCACAGCTTCTGAGGTAGCGCAGTTCATTTACCACATTGTCTTACGTCATGGTGCCCCGTCCACTGTAATCACAGACCGAGGGACGACGTTCACAGCACAGCTCATGAACGAAATTTTTCAGGGGAGCAACACTGGCCATCGAAAGACTTCTCCTTACCATCCGCAGTCCGACGGACTTACGGAGCGCCTAAAGAAGACCATCATGGGCATGATCTCGATGTACATCGACGTCCAGCACAAAACATGGGATCATATCTTGCCTTACGTGACCATCGCGTATAATACCACCATACAAGAAACGATGCGCTTTGCACCATTTCGTCTTCTTCACGGCCGCGAAGTTCAGACGATGCTGGACGCTATGCTGCCGTGTCAAGACAGCGAGCGCCTAACTACTGACGCTGAAGAATTTGCCCAGCGCGCTGAGGAAGCTCGCCAGCTTGGGCGGCTGCACATCCGTCAGCAGCCGCACGCAGATTCGCGGCGTTATAAGATCGGCCACAGACAAGTATGCCACCACCCCGGAGACCAAGCGTGGGTGTGGACTCCTGTTCGACGCCGTGGCCTTAGTGAAAAGTTGCTCAGCCGATATATTGGCCCATACAAAGTGCTGCGCCGAATTAGTTTCGTGAACTACGAAGTCGTTCCGGACAATGGAGCTCACACAAAGCGTAGACAACTTAGTCCTGACATCGTTCACGTCGTCCGCATGAAGCCATATGTTACGCGTTCGTGATTATTTTTTCTTTCTTTATTCATTTTTTAAAATATTTGCGCTCATATGTGCAGTTAATGCGGTTAGTTCTGTTTACTTGAACTCTGCACGTCACGCTTCACCTCTGTTGTACTTGTGTCTTTCCTGTGGCGGTCACTATGTTCTTTGCGCCAGCATCTGCCTTGACCACGTTTTTTATTCCGTTGCGCCGCTTCTTAACCCTCGAGCCAATTCTCTTTTCGAGGAAGGGGAAAAAACTCAGTCCTACCCAGATAGCCACAAACATACAATAGTCGTACGTGATTGATCCAAACATCCAGCAAAAAATTGGATGTCCTATGAATATCCTTTACATGTGCATACATCTAAGGAACAATGGCATCAAGGTTTTGGATGTGTATTGAACATCCCATGTTGTTCATTCATTAGACGCACAGTGGACAAACTTTTGAATGTCCATAGAACGACTCTAAAAACAGTACTTCTGAGGTAGATTGCACGAAGTTTTATATGTCCAAGGAAAGTCCATAAAGCATGTACTCTAGACGTGCATGCTATGCCACGCATAAAGCTTAAACATATGTGTAATCTGCGACATGCAGTTAAAGCCGTCTATTGTATCATGCTTTTGTCGTGGACGATGCTGCATTGTTTCTAATCAAGTCATGTATCTATCTGGTAGTTGGCCCGTGTTATTTTAACCAACATTTTAACTAAAATCGAGCATGCGCGACAAACATCTGCATCTGAGATTAAGGCCCGAAATTAACATGTTTGCGTGTTTCCGGCTCCTGCAATCGATTTTCCTTGCCTGCAGGAATGGCGTAGTACCCAAAAACACATTGTCTTTTTATCACCGCTGACAGCCTTGACGTATTTTTTGCTTTCTTTATGTTTTGTAATTGCTCTCGGCGCCTATATAATGAAAAAAAAACGTGGCTTGTAAAATATAAATTTCAAGCAAACCGTGCTCTATTTACAAAAATATGGCATCCATGATGTTTTTAGCTTTAAACAGGTGCTTCTAGGGCTAGCAGTCTGCAAATGCAGAGCCTTCGAGATCGCTTTTGTTATTCGGCGGGAGCCGTCACTGGGGCGTGGAAATGTTGCCCTTTTTTGGTGTCATACAACATACTATGGTTCTGCCATTAGTGAAACTAGACAAAACAAGCTGACTTCGTTTTACAGCACTACGTTTATACGTTATGAATTGGTTATAACAGCGACTGGTTGAAACGAAAAACATAACTGCAACGCACTGGGAATGTTTTATGCCACATCCGGTACGTATGCGTACATCAGTCATTGGAACTATTTCAATAATTTGACAAGAAACGTAAAAAAAACTTCGAAATTACAATTACCTACGGACTATTATTGCCCATTTTTGTGAAGTCATATCAGTAACATTTTTATTACGTGCGAAAAGAGGTCGCGGCGATCGCGGACACATGTCCAGGAATTCTGGACATTCTCCTTCGGAACTTCACAGCAACGCACAAATGTAACCCGATGGGAAATTTTTTTTTTCAAAGTTATATTTCAGAATATGGGCTGAGGGTCAAAAAGCTTCCACTAACTACAACAAGAGGGTAGTCCCTTCTAACAACATATCTATTTTGGCACTTAGTCAGAACATTGGTGGTGCGTTAAAGCAGTTAAAACAGGTCAGACAGGGTCGGTGAAGTCCTTCTAGTGGAGGAAATCGTTTTGCACCCTCCCGCCAGAGGGCACAATGACTTGAAGAAGCGCCAAATTTAAACCATAAAGCGGTTTATTACAGTTTGCAGTGAGAAGGTAATGGTAATTCAGTTATGGGGTTTTACATTCCAAAACCACTTTCTGCTTATGAGGCACGCCGTAGTGGGGGACTCCGGAAATTTCGACCACCTGAGGATCTTTAACGTGCACCTAAATCTAAGTACATGGATGTTTTCGCATTTCGCCCCCAGCGAAATACGGCCGCCGTGGCCGGGATTCGTTCCCGCTACCTCATGCTCAACAGCCCAACACCATAGCCACTGGGGAACCACGGCGGGTAAACTTCCAACTGGCGTAGCCTACTTACTGTTGTAATGCACAACGTCATTGTTCGCCCCGGTGCTCCTCGTCAACTTCTTACCGACAGGTGTCGCTCCTTTCTGTTTACCTCGGAGGACGAGGTCCTCCAAGGTATATGGAAAGGTGTAATGGTTCCAGGACTTACTTTTGAAAAGGTGGTTGTTTGCTCTGAATCAGCGGTTCAATCAGGACTCGATGGGAACCAAAGGTCAGTGGGTCGCCTCGCATTGGGCGCTCACGGGAAGACTGCAAATGAAGCTGTGCAGGGTGATGCGCACTGGACTAGTTTTGAAGTGAGGGAAGCTCGTAGTAAAATTGAGTATGAAGAACGGCTGAGGAATATGGAAGAAAGTAAATGGGCTGGGAGAATGTTCAGATATCTGTACAGGAAAAACATTTATTCGCAATGGAAGAAAAGAACTAGGAAACTTACCAGCAAGTATGCGGCCTGTAGGGTGGGCAACACAGCAACAAAGAACGTCAAGCTGAAAGTCAGAGAGGCTGAAATAATCTCGTGGGTGGCGGCAATGGAAAGGAAACCTGCCATGAGTAACTACTTAAGAGGAAAAAACGAAATCAGAAAAAAAATCATTTAGGATAACTCAAAAGGAAGCTCATTACTTTTCGAAGCGAGATCGGGATGCCTTAGAACACGTTACCATAAAGCCTGATATAAGAAGGAAGAAGAAGCATGAGCTTGCTGCGGTAAAGCTAGGGAAACTATGGAGCATGGTTTATTAGAATGTGAAGACGTCTACTCAGCAGTCGATTTATATAGCCACCACTGGCCTGCTTGAAGCCCTTGGGTTAAGCGGGAGCAGTGGAGAAGTAAACATGTCCGCAATAGGCATTAGTAAGAGGCGATTGGAGGATTGGTGGAAGAAAAGTAGGGAAACGACAAAAAACGGAGACGTACAAAAGCACAGTTCGCAATAGGAGATCAGAAAATTTGGGTGTGGTAGTCAATAGAGTTTTTTTTTATTGTTTAACCTATGTAGGATATTAGGCAGTATAATAGCAAGAGCTTGGTGGAGCAACCCACCGCCCCCTTCCAAAGGGGATGCTCATAACATCAATCCATCCATCCAGTTGTGGGCGACTTCCTCCGTCGTTATTCTACCAAGCACAAATGTACTAATGCATGTCATCCGCAGACCTACGGTCTTATGGAGCAGCTTCATCGACTAATACCAGACATGCTCTTCATATATGTTTCTGATGACCATCGTGACTGGGATACTGCTCGCTCGTTTGTCATATTAGCGTACAATTCATCACGCCACGACACTGCACGTTACTCGCCATTTTATTTGTTGTGCAGCCGAGATTCAGTTTTGCTTTTTAATACAATAGTGCCTACCCCTCATGTGTCCGTGTCTCAGTATACAAGCGATGTCATTGCTCGATCCCAAGAAACACGCCAAGTTGCTCACCGTCGCCTTTGTGCTTCTCAGAACAAGAGTAAAAGGATATGTGACAGTAGTCACCGGGACGCCGATTATATTCTCGGGGATCTTGTTCCTCTTCGATCTCCCACCCGCCGTTTCGGCCTCTTGGAAAAACTGATATCCCGCTACTCCGGCGCTTACCGGGTCCTCTGTCAGGTAACCAACGTAACCTACGATATTTCTCCGGTCACACCTACTACTCGCTTCATCCAGACTTCCCATGACGTCGATCAGGTCAGCCGCCTAAAATGCTACTAGTGTTTTTCCGCCTAAAAAGCAGCGGGACGGCGCTTCCACGCCAAGTGGAAATATGTTGCGCAGCTCTGCACAAAGCATATCCAGCTTTTCTGGACACAAGGGTTCAGCTCGCGTGAGTGCCACCACGTGGCGTACTGACCTTAAGCTATTCAAACTTCCCGCGGTGACGCGTGATGACGTCAACAAAACAAAAATAAAATAATTAAAAGCTTTCGCTGCGCATTGAACTTCGCCACAATGCTTGTCCCGCCGGCGTTATCAGTGTTCTTGATAACGCGTAGCCGCTCGTCGCCTGGAAATTACTCGTCATCCTAAGAGCGTTTAGTCGCGACGAGCAATGGTTGATTCTGGGCTTTTGATACGGTTCTTTTTTTTCCTTCGTGTTAATTTTTTTCTTTTTGTTTTGATTTTACGTAGTAAAGAAGCTAGGCCAACCGTCAGAAGTTCTTCGTGGCAGCCTTTCGTCAGTCGGCACGCATTGTTAACGACCGAACATCGCACAGCGTTTACTAGAGACGCCGTCGTGGACGGATTTTGATTTTCACCTATCGAATTCGTCAAGGTGCACACAATTATTTCACTAGCGACTTTGCAATGCGCACTCATGGGCTACCGCCACAGCTGCACATCTAGATGTCCTTAAGTATTAAGACATATACATGGATATGCTGGTTTTTCATCTTGACACAAAAGTCACGAGCCAATAATTCAGCAAACTGTCCCTGTGTCGTCGCAGGGTGTGAGACCGGGCTAGTTGGTATTCCATGCTGCAGTGACTAGCGCAAGAGTGAACACGGGACACTAAAGAGGCGACAAGGATAAGCGCAAACTTCCAACTGGGCGCTTGTCCTTCTAACTTCTTTAGTGTCCCCTGTCCACTCTTGCGCTAGTCACTTCAGTCTGTGTCGTCATCCGTTAGCACGCTATGGCCAAAGCTGCTCGCAATATTACGTCACATTTACTGGCCACCAGGCCAGGTACACCTTTGGGTATTACATATACAATACTTGCAGTTAGTTTTCAAAGTAGTCTCCAATGACGGTTATCCACGTGCGGGAAGCAAGAACGCTATTTAAAATTATTGCGGGATGTGTATGTTCACCACATTCTCTACCATGTTACCGTTCCGCCGCAACGTAGACTCCCAGCTATCGAACGCCATAAAGGCTATCCACATACTCAAAGACCTGGCGCACAACTCCTGACACCTAATTGTATTCAGGAGTTGTGCGACTGCCCAGGATATCCTTAACGAATGTTACATAACACAGTATGAGGTTTTACTTGCCAAAACCACGATTTCATTATAAGGCACGCTGTAGTTGAGGATTCGAGAATAATTTAGACCACTTGCGATTTTTTAACGTGCGCCTAACCCTAAGTATACGGGTGTTTTCGCATTTCACACCCACTTAAATACGACTGCCGTGGTTGGGATTCAATCCCGAGAGCTCGTGATTAGCAGCCGAACCCAATAAAAGCTAAGCAACTACGGAGGGGAAGGAAAGTTGGCAGTTCGCGGAAGGTGACAGCCGGCACGTGAGACAATTTGTTCCCATCCTCATTGCGCGAGAATCGGTGCCAGCTGTCGAAGAGTGACACCGTAAAATGCACTGTATTCAATGTGATGGAGTCCGCGTCCAATATTTCAGACCCGAATCATACAGTAACTGCTGACGACCAGGCATCTGGCTAATACGTGCAGTCGCTTGACAGCTGCCGAGCGCTGGCGTCGGCCACAGGACCTACTTGACCTTTGTTGAACTCTTACCGACATTCTCGCCTTATTTCGCACCATTGCGTTTCAGCTGAACTGCTTCAACAGTCAATTTATTTATGCCAAAATTTGGCCACCCTGTCAACGTTATGGTTTCTTATTTTTAAGTCATCTTTTATATTTAGACTAATGCTGTCCTGAAATTTCCAGCGGTTTCACCTTTCCCAAAATGCCCGAATTTCTGTCGGCCTCTGTTCATATTTCGGAGGATCTTTATTAGACGTGGAAACCATTGCGTGGCCCCCTGACCAAGCTGCTCAAAAAGTCATTTTATATCCCTGAGGTCTTTTGGAAGCTTCTGTCTTCTTGCCGTTCATCAACCTATTGATTTCACTGTCAACTGTATCCCATTTTGACTACTCCAATCTCACGGAAGTTGGCGACGACATAATGTCCGTGGGATTAAAGCCATTTAAATCAATCCTACTGTGGATACGACAGCCGCTTTAGCTCATTCTGGATGGAAATATTGCGTTAATGAGCACCATTCTGAAGCATCTAAATTGATAGTCACAAAATTATGCGGATCCCACGTATGTGCTAATCGATGTAAGCAAAGCTTTCTGTGTTTGTTGTCATTGTTAAACGTAATCTCCACAGAGTAGTCAGGTACCCTCTAATGAAATGCTGTCAATGTTTGCCTGATTACGCCCGCCATTGTGATGCAAATAAACGTAACTACAACTCATTTTCTCAGAAATAAACGCTGAATGAAACGCTGACGTCATCCTGAACAAGATCAACAAGCGCCCTAGTGCTCGATCTTACGATGCCCCTATTCGTAAGTTTATATTCGTGATTTAGTTATTTGGGAAGGGGGGGGGGGGGAGCGATGTGCTCTTATACCGTAGAAACATCCCTCGGACGTCTCTGATGTGCTCGTTTTTATTCTCAAGTACCCAATGAAAGCTGTCATCGCTGCAACTTCATGATGTCCTGGTGGCAGGCCACCATGGCATGTAGCGCAAGTATGACCACGCTGATGCATTTGGGTTGGCATATACTATTTGGTGCGTTATACTTCGCCACATTCATTTTTGAAACTATACCAGAGCTCAAAAAGGGCGGCCAACTCACTACGTCCCTTTCCTCTGTTTACTTCCGCAAAGTGTGTGTTTATCGCTGTGGTTACCAAATACGCCCAGCGGTATGCTACCACTCAAGCCTTTCTGTCGGCTGAGCAACTGAAGTCGCAGGCTTTCTTCAACACGGCGTCGACGTTCAATATGGCTATCCTCAATTACTTTTCGCGGACTTCGCTCACCGCCTTCTCTCCAATGTCATCTCCTGTGCTACTCGCTCCTGCTAGACACAACACAAACACGCAACGACCTTAATGAAGTATCAATAACACGCTAGTTGACATGCTGTCGACGTATATTTCCATTGAGCACCGGGATTGGAGCGTGGTCCTGTCTATGGTGACATTATCGGTCTACAGCTTCGCTCAACAACACCGCTCGTTACTCATCACATTTTTTTTGTCGACAAGAGCAGAGCGTATTTCCTCTGATTTACTTACGGCTTTAAGTGTGACCTTGCACGCCCGCTTATTCTGTTACGTTGACGGCGACCGTTGTCGTCAGGCTGCCGCCTAATTCTGAGCGTCGCAGTCACAAGAGAGCACAAAAAGCTGTCTTCCCAAACAAACCACCGGGATTCGAGCCCATCTCCCAAATGCAGCATCTTGCATTTGGGAGATGGGCACGCTAACCATTACACTACCACCTGCCTCCACGAATTTCTGTTTATCTGCCTTCTCATTTCTCGTTTTTGCCGCAGACGCAGGATGAACGGATGCAGAAACGAAAAAAAAAGTAAAGATTGCTTGAGCCGCCAGTGACGCATGACTTGAACTTTGGCAGGTCACCCTCATTGGAGCGCATGCAGGCTTGCGGCTTCGTGCAGACTGTGGGTCGCCTTAGCTTTATTGTAAATTTGCTTTCACCAACTCTTTTCAGCTAGAACTGAAACGCCGGACAAAAATGAGACCTACCGTTGAATATTTTTCTTGTTTTCTAGGTTTAAAGCAAAAACGCTCATTTACACAAATAGTGATTTTTTTTTTTAAGAATTGGCATAAGGATACTATATTTCAAGGTCATGTTTTGTCAATACGGCCCGGCACCACGTATCGACGAAAGGGCACCACAGTGCCGATGCACGCGGCAGGTTATTGAACGAAGAAAACAGGAAACGACTGTTTTTCAGTTCTCGCAACATATTGTACACAGAACTCAAGGCACTCACCACCATGACATTTTTTTTGACAACAGCGACACACAATGCCGGACTGATATACTTTCTAAAGGGGTCTAATTTTATTTTTCATCGCAGAACCGCAAGCACGGTTGCGTCGCGCGTATGCCGGAGCCACGTACTGTAGCTGTGCTCCTTTTCCTCTAACAATATGGCCGCCGCCGGCGGCTTCACGCGCTCCCGTACGTGGCGGATTGGACTGTCACTCCAGAAGTTTAAACGCATAACCTCTTTGCATAGAAACGACGGCATGATTGTTAACATCATTGCTCTCCAGACTGATCTTGATGAACTAACTCATTGGTGCGGCAGGGCAGATGGTAATTAACGCAGACACAACTATACATCTCAAGTTTACTTCCGCTGCTAAGACGATTCCTAATGCCTACACAGTCAATAATACTATCATTAAATCTTCAGCGTCGGTAAAATACCTCGGTGTAAATTTTAGCTCGTATTTATCCTGGAGCACTCATATTGAACCGATTACTACCAAAGACTTTAAAAAACTTGGTCTTCTTAAACGCCGACTACACCAAGCCAACCAGGACACAAAACTACAAGCATTCAACGTGCTAATCAGGCCTGTGATAGAATACGCGTCCGTGATCTGAAACCCTCATTATACCTATCTTGTTAACATGTTGGAATCTATACAAAACAAGGCTGCTCAATTCATCCTTTGCCGTTACTCTCGGTATCGAAGTGTAACAGCACTTAAAATATCGCTCCATCTCTCGCCTCTGGTCATGCGCAGAAAACTCAGCCGTTTATCTTTTTTCCATACTCTCTACCACAGCAACACACCATTCGCAAGTTCACATCTCCCGGTGCCGCACACATGGGCTCGTGTATATCACACGAAGAAGACTAAACCCATTTTCGCTCGGACAGAACAATACAAATACTCACCTTTGGTCCTGGCTATTGAAGAGTGGAATTCGCTTCTTTCTAGCATTGCGGCTATCGCTGGAACATCATCAATTCAAACAGCTCTTCGGTCATACTTAGAGAATTCCACTGTAGAATGATGGGCGTATTTTTTTGTTTTTTTTTTCAGTGTGTGCGTGTGAGCCGTAACGTTCCGTGGAATGTTAGATGACATGTTTTGTAACTTCTGAAGATGCGATTTTTGTTTTGTTTTGTGGGATTTGCTACATGTGCATTTCTTCAGTACCTGTTTCTAGCCATTTTTTCCCCTATGAACTTGTACCTGGCTTGTTACCTTTTTTATTCCTGTCTTCAGCCGTTTATATTCTGTGTTGTATATTGTTAAGTTTTCTTTGATGAATCCCCCCCTATGTAACGCCCACATTGGGCCTTTAGGGTACTGAAATAAAATAAATATTGCAAGTAGCGCCTTGTCCTGTCCGTATTCCTTCTTGTGTGTCGTCAATTTTGGCGCTTATTCTATTGTAAAAAAAAAATATTGTTGGCTTGGATATGTTTGGCACGGGGCCCAAGTCGTTACCCTGTCTTCTAACGCGTTCTTTTGTTTTCGTCTCTGTCTTGAAGGGACGCGCACCGTCATTTTTAGAATTCATAAGTAATCGTGAGAACTTTTTTTCTATATATACTAATACCACAACTAACTACACCTTAAGAGCTGGGAACATTATTAAGGTAAGAACTAGAACAAACTACGGCAATCAGCTTTCAGAGTGACAGATTCCTAAGTTACTTAATGATGAGCATGCTTTATTTGATATCATGCAAGATTCCTCAACCATTTCAATTTTCAGAAAGAAATCAAATCTGTATTTTTGCAACAATTGACACCTGTTTGTTTGTAATTTATTTTCTGTTTTTCGACTGATATGCAATTTCATGCGTTGCTAGACTTTTTGTTCCCATTTGGCTTTTGGCCTTCATGTATCTTTATGTACGTACTTTATTTCTTCATTTTCATTATTTATACTTATTTTGTTGCATTGATTTATTGTATGTATAATTGTATAACTCGTATAAATAAGTATGTATATGTGTGTATTATGTGTATATATGTATATATTTTTTGCACTGTTGTCTGCTGTGCTCGTGGCGCCAGGGGCCTAGTCAGGCGTGTATAGTCTCGCATTTTGCTCCGGCGCCATGACAATCTTGTATTGTCAAAATTATAATAAACTTCAAACTTCAAACATGCTGCAATGGTGCTTGCGTTGAGCGTATGTAAGGTGAGAAACGCGGTTATAAAATGTCTTCATCACTAACTTGTGCAGTAAACCCATGATTATAGTATTCGCGCAATAGTAAGAGTCACGAGTATGGCAACCGTAACCGCAAGCGTCACGTTATGATCGTAACTTGTCGCGACAGCGTAGTTGAAATCCACTGACCCTGCCACTAAAAATTACGATCCGAGGTATGGCTGACGAATAATTAATTGCGAAGATTGGGTTTCAGTAAACGTTTGTAACCAAGAACGGCGGGTGCTTATACTACCACAAAGGACGGATGCTGGGCGGTGACTCCAATCATTTACTCGCCACATCACACATCAATATACACTGGAATTCAACTGGTTTCACCAACTTTTGCTTATATTCTCTCGGCCCTAAACTGCGACTTCGCCTGCCACCCGGGCTCCAGCTTTTCCTCTTTGTCCCCCGCTTCTTTCCCAATCTGCTGAGACGTGCTTCCACTGATGTTTGCTCTTCTTTTTTCTCAATAAATGAAGGCATTCATTCATGCATTCCTAAGTTACTGCAGAAAATAGCGTGTCTTTATCTCCATAACCACCCTTTCTCTCACCTGGACTCTCCAATCGCAAAACAAAGTTGCAGTGTTGCAAATGGCTGGGCGTCACATATACAATTTTCTAGGAATGGCCAGTAGCACGGCGGGCAATTTTCGGTGGGTGATGAGACAGTATATAGAACACCTTCTCTGCCATATCCCCACTCAGTGCTCTGCTTCGTGAGCTACTATTAGCCGCTACTACGAAGTACGAAATGAAAGAAACATAGCTGGGCTGGTCGCGGGCAGCTCTTTTTGGATTCGTGATGCGTAGAGTTAAAATATATATATTTCTTATATAAGCCTAAATGACAGCGATATAAGCGAGGTGAGTTACGGTAGCTCGTTGGTTTGTACTAACGACACTCTTCATGCAGCACTTTCGTCTTATGCATGTTTGCGAATGGGAATGAAAGACAGGAGGGTAACACGCCTTCCTGAAATGAAACATTCGGAATAACTCTTTGTTTGACGCTTAGACATATGTCGAGGGCCCCCGATACGAACCACCTGCAAGTCTGTATCAGCTTGCAAAGAGGAACTCAGATTAAACGTTGTCAAGTGGATAGGCTTTTAATTATCATAAGGATATCTTTATTGAAATTCCTTACCATGAGGTGAAAGCCCACTAATAAGCATTTAAATTTTCTGTGTTATTAAAACCTCCTTTTAATAAAAGGTTGCTGTGCTTTACAGCCTCCAAATTAGGTTATAAAAATAAATTGGTGCGGTAAATGTGTAAACGCAGACGCAAGAAAAGGCCTAGTTCGTTTCCCAGTATTCACTCAATGAAGATGGAGTGCCTCTATACACATTGTAGGAATGTCAAAAACAAAACACTTCCAAAAGAGTGAGTCACGAATATAACTCATTATAAGCTGAGCTTGCACTGGAAAAAAAAACGCTCAAAGCGCAACGATGGCTGCGCGCAAAGGGCTTCCTCTGATTCCGATCTACGGATCAAGGCGTCAGTTCGTCAGATTGAAATGCTCGTACATTGCAGCGCAATCTCGGGTCCTCAAATGTGATGGAGAATGTACGCCAGTATTCGCTTCACGCGTGCAATCTGATAAGATAACGCTCTTTCGCTATTGAGTCCGTGACAACATACTGGATATTAGAAACACATGCAGGCGCATCTTGAGCTAACTGATAACTTTGGAACTGTGGTTAGACGCTGAAGAAAGCCCCCCCCCCCTCCAAAAAAAGAACACAGTTGCTTTGAATATTAGCTGAAAAATAGTGCTTGTGGTTTAAGAAGGGCCTCCAACACTGCACAGCGGTGCCGACATACAGGAAATTCAAGCGCGAACCACTTTCCTAGTACTGGTATTTATCAAACCAGCGTATCGTGTTTCAATGTAGCCCAGTAGTCCCGGGGCCAGTTCCACCACGGGTACTGTGTCGGAGCTCATATTTCATGTCAGCATTAATTGTCACAAAATCACAGTATTTTTTCTTTAGAACTTATCATTAGACAGCTAAAATACATCCAGCGAAATCCTCATCTTAATATTTCAGTACTTTTTGTCCTAACGTACATATCCGTGCTGATCCATATGTTACAAAGTACTGAAAATGTACCCAATGCTTTCCTCCAGGAAGCTGTTTTTATTCATTATGGTGCCAGAAAACAGAGCCTGATGCCACCAACGCTCAGAAACCTAATCGGGAGCGCGTACAATGTTCTCGCACACCTTGTGGGATGTACCGTAGCGCTGAGGTGCTTCTTGTATAATGTATGAGAATCGGTTGTAAAGGCAGTTGTGCAAGGTTGGGCACATGTGCTTAAGCTCTTGAAGTTGATTTGTGCCAAGATAACCTGTCCAAGCTTTCACACTTACTTTATAACAAGTCTACAGCACCATCAATATGCCGGCTGCTTTTAACTGCACGAAACAAAACTATTAAAACGATACAAACAATGTTAACATCATGTTATCATTCGAGTGTTCAGATTGATCTCTAGATGCGGAGTAAGTCGAGTTGTTTGCGTAATTAACAAAGCTACGTGAATTAAATTTTCAGTAATGGTTCTTACGTGGCTAAAGAAAATGAGCAATTTGGAGCCCGTCCTCGAGATTATGCAGCCAAGCGAAAAACTTTCGACTAAACATGCTTCTGTAAAAGCCATGCGAAGAAAAATTTTCCAAGTAAACACTCTTGGAAGGCGTAACTGACGCAGAAAAGGAACATATGTAAAGCCGCTGAAAGAACAGCAGTTCACGACGGGACACAAAGGAGGAACCCACACACAAATTGTGCTAACAACTTCAAGCGCTGTTCTTTATGTGATAATGAAGCAACTAGACCGTCAGTCATTCCTTCCAAACCTGTAAAGTCAACCTGACCACATCTAGCCTTTTGGGATGCTGTCATCAAGAGTATGGCCCCGCGGACATGTTCCCCGTGCCTTATAGTTGCGTTTCATTTTTATTCGGCCACGGCGGCCGCATTTCGATGGGGGCGAAATGCGAAAACACCCGTGTGCTTAGATTTAGGTGCACGTTAAAGAACCCCAGGTGGTCAAAATTTCCGGAGTCCTCCACTACGGCGTGCCTCATAATCAGAAAGTGGTTTTAGCACGTAAAACCCCAAATATTATTATTATTATTTTTATTCGGGCTGTTTTCTCGAAGGCAAGCAGTTTGAAGTTTTGGTGTCAATGCGGCAGTGTACGTATGCCGCCGAAAGCTTGCTTGGTCGCAGAAGCGATGCAGGACGGAATGATGGTGCAGATTAAGCGCGTCGCTGGCATCAAGACAATGCGCGACCGCCAAGGGAGGGAAGATAACGAAAGTGAACAGCTTGGTAGCTGCTCACGGAGCCGTGCCGATAGTGACGGTGCCATCATGACGAAATCTGAGGCTGTTATATCGATGGCTGCAGCGTTTTTTTTCTTTTATTCTTTTATTCTTTTTTTACAGCGAAGTCGTTAAGAGGAAGCTCCTACTCGGCCTATTCAAATAGATGTAAAACGCCGAAACGCTTTTCTTAGATAACCCCTGGACCGATTTTATTGAAATTTGTTGGATTCGGGAGAGAAAGGTAAATTCTAGTGACTATCGGAAGCGAAATTTCTATTTAGGGAATGAATTTAGGCAAAATATATTCAAAAATTCGAAAGTGCGAAAAGTACACAAGCACGAAGTTTACAAATTATTAACTCCATATCAAGAACTGAGATCGCGGTTCTGTAAACAGCATCCATTAGACAATTCAAAGCGGACAAACCCAATATGCCGATTTATATCTTACGTGAAGTCGTTAAGTTGTGAACAAGGGTTGTGGAAAAGCTGTATTTCCATATTACTAAATTTTTTGAGGTTCATGCGTAATATATCAATTTTGTCTGCTTTAGATATGCTGTTAGATGCAATGTACATAATTTTGATATTAGTTTTCATTGCCGAAAGAGAGTTGTAAACTTGATGGTTTCGTTTTCTTAACATTTGCGATATTTGACGATTTTGAATAAACAAATTATGACCTAAATCAAGAATTCGAAACCAACAGACACTAGAATTTAAGTTTTTGTTTTAAAGGCAACAAACCTTGTCAAATTATATGCAGTGGCTATCCAGAAAAACGAATTCTCCTTTTACATTTATTTAGATAGGACCACCACAGCTAAAGCTTCCTCTTAAGGGCTGCTTTCCCCACTATCGCGTCCGCGTGTAGAGCCAAATCCCGAAGATAGCGTGATACCGGCCCGACCCGCAGTGGTGGTGAAGCATGCGTTTAGCGCTCCCCATACGTGGGCTGATCCCGAATGTAACGCCATGCCGGGGAGACCCGCGGCGGAGATGAAGCAGGTGTTAAGCACTCCCCATACGTGGGCCGATCCCGAATACACTGCAATGCGGGGCTAACATACGGTGGAGGTGCAGTTCGCCATTAAGGGGCCCACATACACAGCTTTGCAGGTCATGTTTCTTCATAGAGTGGAAGGGCACTGAGATTTTTTAGTTATCTGCGTTTATCCTGCATGCGTCTGCGATGAAAACAAGAAGCCGGTAGGCCTGGAAAATCTAAGGTGGTGGAAGCAGGTGGCAGCAGAGAAGTTAGCATACCCAACCCCTGCACGTACTTATATCTGCATTGACATGAGTTCGTGGTAGTGATAGCGACCAAAGCTCTACTTTTTCTGCGTACTCTAGTCATTGTGAAACTAAGGATGTGGTTAGCATGCCCAGCCACTGAATGCAAATTGCAGAAGTTCCGAGTGGTGGAATCCCGCTGGAGCTGATTGAGAAGAAAGTTTCCTTTCTCTGCCCACTCTCGCGGTGATGAAGCTAAATATGAGGAGGAGGCCTGACGGACACAACGTTGATCGTCACCATAACAGAATGGATGGACGACCTGCGGAAAGGACAAGGCACACCAAGTTTTAGCACTTAACTTGTCCTACAGTAAAGCGCTACAATGGCTAGTATGCCCTCATGGGAATGGTAGACTGAACTGCTTCTCACTGCTAACACTGGACTGATACTAAGAAAATACTCCGTCCGCAGGCACCACGCTACACCGAAATTAGCAAAAGAATGTCAGTTTTTTAACTGATATTGCCAATTATCTGGTGTCCTTCTTGTGTGTGTGGAGGGCATAAAGGCTCTGGCAATGAAATGGTAGTATCTTCGTTTTTGCTGCAGTTGCACACAAAAAATTCTTTGAAGTGATCGGACAGTGATCTACCGGCGGAGAAGACCAACCCTCAAATTAAAAATACTTGCTGGTTTCAGATCTTCCAATGTAAATTGCGCTTAGCTAGCATCTGTTATATTTTTCTTTTTGTGCTCTTATAAAGAAGAAAACTCCACATTACTACAATATCAACAACTGTACACAAAATAGACTGGCTTTGAAGATCTGACTACGCACCGCACTTTTGTACATTTAGCACATGTAGTATTGGGGCAACACGTTTGAGCAAAATGCTTAGGTTTTTGGTCAAAGCACTGTGACAGACGGGAAAAACTTGTTGTCATGCCCGGTCGAAACAATACCATCTGAAATCTTATTTACTTATATTCATTTTTGAAAAATCACTATAACCGTTTATACACTTGCTTCGTATCAGTTATATACTAGCTTGCCTCGTCAGTCTCAAAAATGTATTCTCCTTTCGGGAGACGGCCTTCGTGAAAAACGACGCAACATGACAGTAAAACATCCAGCAAGGTTCTATCCAATGATTGGCGAAATTGTGCACTCAGGGCGTGTCGACTAGCGTGCGAGTGAAAGTTGAATTATGAACGTTGTAAGCTTGTGTTGCCTCTAGCACGAGCGAGTAGTGTTAGCGATGACACTGGTGTGAAAATGGTCAGCTCGGTCTGCAATTTGTTCTTGTGATTTCCTCATTGAACGTCGCAGTTGTCATGATGAGAGTACTTCTGGGACATTATTAGCCCAGTGGGCTGGGAAGGCTCGAGTGGTAGCTCACCTTGAGGAGTAACACCTATTAAGTAACACTTATTAATATACGATGATGAACTTATTATATATGATGAAAAAGATGCAGGAACACCACTGGTGATGTCTGACTATTCGTAAACTGGCCCCCAAATTTCAATTGGCCCACCCCAAACATAATATAGGCCCACGCCCAAATTTCAAGTTGACACCCCCTCTAATTTATATTGGCCCACCCCCAAATATGAAGTCGGCCACACCCGATTTTCTTTTCGTCCAGCCTTAAACTTGGAGTTGTCCCAATCCCCAATTTCACTTGGGCGACCCATAATTCTCAAGTTGGTCCACCCACGAAATTCCATAAATCGTCCCCCAAATTTCCAGTTGACGCACCCCTAAATTTAGGTTGGCCCACCCCCATATCGCCTCCAAGTTCAGATTGGCCGACCCCGAGATTGCCCCCACATTTAGGTAGGACCAACCCCATATCTTTATAGGAGGTTGTGGCCAAGTACTGCACCAGGGTGGCCAATCCTGCTCTGGTGAGGGAGTGCGTTACCGGTTCTGGTCACCGGGATCAGGCCACACTCCAGGCCTGTTTGTGCAATTTTATCAACACGCGGATTTCTTTTTATCCGGTGGAAAATTGCCGGTACCGGGATTCGAACCACGGACCTCTTGCACGCGAGGCGGGTGTTCTACCTCTACGCCACCGCTGCATTCTTATAATAGCTGTGTCTTACCAGTACTCACCTACGGGGCAGAAACCTGGAGGCTTACGAAAAGGGTTCTACTCAAATTGAGGACGACACAACGAGCTATGGAAAGAAGAATGATAGGTGTAACGTTAAGGGATAAGAAAAGAGCAGATTGGGTGAGGGAACAAACGCGAGTTAATGACATCTTAGTTGAAATCAAGAAAAAGAAATGGGCATGGGCAGGACATGTAATGAGGAGGGAAGATAACCGATGGTCATTAAGGGTTACGGACTGGATCCCAAGGGAAGGGAAGCGTAGCAGGGGGCGGCAGAAAGTCAGGTGGGCGGATGAGATTAAGAAGTTTGCAGGGACGACATGGCCACAATTAGTACATGACCGGGGTAGTTGGAGAAGTATGGGAGAGGCCTTTGCCCTGCAGTGGGCGTAACCAGGCTGATGATGATGATGATGATGAACCCCATATCACCCCCAAATACAGATTGGCCCGCCTCCACAACACCACCAAATTTATACTGGCCCACTCCAATACCACCTGCAAATCAAGGTTGACCCACCCCCATATCAGCCCCAAACTAACGCGGGCCCACCCCTCGATCAACTCAAATTTAGGATGCCCCACCGCAAATCATCCCCCAATATAGGTTAATCAGCCCATCACCCACCCCCAATTCAGCTTGGCCCAGCCAAACATCACTCCCATGGTTAGGTTAGCCCGTCCCCATGTTATCTCCAAATTTAGGTTGGCCCACCCCCATATCATCCCCAAATCCAGGTTGGCCCACCCCCATATCAGCCCCAAACTTAGCCTGACCCACCCCTCTAGCACCTCAAATTTAGGATGGCCCACCACAAATCACTCCCAAATTTAGGTTAGCCCCTCCTCCTACCCCGCCCCCCGATTCAGCTTGGCCCAGCCCCATGTCACGCCCATGGTTAGGGTGGCCCACCCCCATATCAGCCTCAAACTTAGGTTCTCCCACTCCCATATCATCCCCAAATCCAGGCTGGCCCACCCCCCATATTCCCCCAAACTTAGGCTTACCCACCCCTATATCACCTCAAATTTAGGTTGGGCCACCCCCATATCAGCCTCAAATTCAGCTTGGCTCACTACCATTTCACCCCAAATTTAGGTAGGGCCACTCCCATATCGCTGAAAAATTCAGCTTGACCCAACTCTGTATCACACCCAAATTTATGCTGATGCCACTTCCAATTTCAAGTTGGCCACCCCAACCCTTTTTATGAAGACCTATATATTTATATGGGAAATGCGTCAAGCTTTTGGCGTTACAGACACGGTTTTGCACGATTTTGCTACCAAACTGCTGGGGTACTCGCCAAAGAATGCTGCGCATTAAAAGCAAATGCACCGAACGAAGGACACCATATGTTGATCCTAAATGCTGAGGGCTAGCCAAGCTAGTTTCTCTGTAGAGCGACCGGGGCAGACACAGCACGGGACATTTATTCAAATGGTTTTTTACAGCCACACCTACGGATTGATACCACTTGGCTGTAGGGAACACATTAACAATAGCTATTAATCCAGACGCTGCACATCTTCTCCTAGTTGGTGCATTTCTTATTTGGATGAATCTTTCAAAATAATTAACGTTCGAACAGCGACTCAGCCTAGCAGATCCTTTGTTCCTCACGAATGTTGCATAGGAAAGGCACTGGCCACTGGGTGGCATTGTGGCACAGGTGGACGTGATTTGCTCGGAGTGTGTGCCATTAAGGACAGCCGAAAGCCGAAGAAAACGGACCTTCCAGAAGAACGCAATAAGGATAGCTATTTTGTTCTCCCAGGTTCCACGCTACAGAGCACGAAAGTTCTTTTTTTCATAACGTAAAGCCATGCGCAAGCTTCTAGTTATGATGTCCAATGAATGAAATCTTCATAAAAGCGATGACTTAACAAATGAACACGATACTGCTACGTTTTATGAAGGCAAAATAGAAAGCATAATATTTCCAGAGCGCCACTGGTAAACCAGAACCGAAAGCAAATCTTGAGTTTTGTGATTCTGCCATCTAGTGCGAGACTACAAAACTAGGTCCTATGCGGTGTAAAAAACAACTGCGAAGCGGGAATTGAACCGCGGCCACCGTGATGCGTGTTTAAGGCTAGTAGCGCCGCTCAGGACGAGCAAAAAAGGAAAGAGGTAGGGGTAACCAAAGGGAGCGGAAAACGGGGTGAGCGCTAACTTCCAACTGAGGTTTATTTCGTGACACAAGACTACTTATACATTCGCAAACCATGTGACATCAACAAAGAAAACCAAGCAAGAAAACCGATTGCAACCAAGTGGCAACACATTCATACAGCCTGTGGCTGCAGTCGGAGACACGCCTTAAAGAGATAGCCTTAAACAGTTATGATATACCAAGTCGCCCAAACTGCCACGCTTTTGACCTTCATTTCTAGTTCAACGGGCCCCTCTCTTGCTACAACTCGTGACCCGTATGCTACTGTTTCGCTCATCGCGGCAACCGTGTGCAAAGCCCGTACCTTGGCTTTTTGTGCTCGCCGCAGGATCATCCCACTGGAAGTAGGTTCCCTCTTTGGTGGATTCATTCCCTCATCCGGACATTCCAGAAGAATCTGCAAGATTCTCAAATCCGAGATGCACAGGCAGGCTCGGCTCTACCGCCAGGTGCTCTCCACTCAGCTCAAGGCTTCTACGGAACCTTCTTCGCTGGGTCTGACACTGCGGAAATTTTTACGCTTCGCTGACCAGAAAACCGAGTGCTTGTGGCAGTGCCAGTTGCGTGAGCTTCGTGGCCGTTGTTCCGGGAGAGGACCGACTCCTGGAAACACTGTTCACTCGCCGGAAAACTTGGACCTACCAGAACACATTAACAACGTTTTGGCGTTGGGACCTAAGTTCGCGGTGGAGTCTAGTAAACTACCGGAAGAGATGCTTTCAATGGTGAGGCAGATTTCCAAGTTCGCGGCGGAAGAGGATGTTTCGCGCGTTATTTCCGAAGGTGTAGGGGCCATATCCCGCTCTAGACAGGCACTTCCGAAGGTTTCGTTGAGACGTGTAGCTAACTATCTGCGTGACAATTCGATTTGCGTGTTACCGGCAGATAAAGAGGGCGGGTTCTGTGTACTCTCAGAAGGGAATTTTCACGCAAAAGCTGGTCTGGCAATTTCCGCGGTTTTTAACCGTCAGGATACAGTGTCCTTAAGCAAGGTAAAAGCTAAGGCTAAGAAACTTTGCAGGGAATGCAACTTGGACAAAGTGTTGAGAAACATTGCCAGCAGCAAACGAGATCACCTGGAAGTGTTCTTTAGCGCGAAAACGCACAAACCTGACGTCCCGTTGAGGGTTATTGTTTCAGAAAAGGACACGTGGCAGAAATCTGTCGCACTGTTTCTGCAGGCCAAGCTAGCCATTTTACCCGTGAATGACCCGTTGTTAATACGCAACTCCGATGAAGTAACTGAATTTTTAAAGGACAACTCTGATCGAGGCTTTCATGTCTTCTCCGTCGATGTCAAGGACCTCTACTATTCTATTCCTCACAATGACTTGATGTCAGCTATTTCGCAGACAATTGATGAATTTGGCGTCACCCGTTTTCAAAATAGTGCTGGGCTGTCTAGTGATCACTTTTTAGAACTTTTGAGCTTTTATTTGTCATCTACGTTCATTACTTGGAATGACACCATCTATTTGCAGAAAAACGGAGTATGCATTGGTTCCTGCATTGCCCCGCTCCTCAGTGATTTATTTTTAGCACGCTTCGACGTCGCCATGTCAGTCAACCTTTAGCAGACTAACATTTTTAAAATATTTCGTTACGTGGACGATTTTTTGTTTTGTGTTCAGTGTTCACCGGCTGACCTTGAGACTGAGATTGCCTCGGTTATGCCAATAATCCAAGAATGCCTTGCGCCCCTCGACATTACCTACGAACCCCCACAGGATCATAAGATCCGGTTTTTGGATTTGCGCTTATCTTGTTCTGATAGTCATACGTGTTGGTACTATGAACCTCGTGCTAACAAACCACTTCTTCCGTTCCATTCCGCCCATTCTAAGTTGGTGAAGAGAGGCATTGCTAACCTTTGCCTAAATAATGCTCTGAAAAAGTCGTGCCACCATCGTGTTTCGTCTAGCTTTGCCTCTCAGTGCGAACGGCTTTCGCAGGCTGGTTATCCCGTGTCCCTACAAGTGTCAATAGCAGAACGAATTCTTAGACAGTGTAGAAAAGACAACCAGCACGCAGATAATCCTGTAACTACACGGGGTAGGACCAGCGTCATCCCTTATATTCACACCGTCTCACATAATCTTAAGAAAATCGCCCAGCGAGTGAATGTTCGTGTAGTATTTTCTGCCCCCAATAAGCTCATGAGGATTTGCAAACTCACTAATCCGAATAAGGTAGCTCCTCTGTCCTGCGGCAAGAACCACAAAAATAAGTTTGTTAATTGCGCACATTGTGTCGTTTATTCTTTTCCACTCAAGTGCGGAAAATGTTATGTTGGTCAAACTGGCCGATGCCTGAATGACAGGCTGCGCGAGCATGGTTACAATGCCAAGAATTGTATTACAGCTGGGGGGTTTCTCGCGCAGCACTGCAAAACGTGTGGTTGCGAACCTGTCTTAGAGCAATGCGTCATTCGTGGTCGCAGTCGTAATCAGCTCACAAGAGAAATCATCGAAGCAAAGGCTATCATTGGTCTGGGCCATGCATGTGTTAGCTCACCCTCATTATCATTATCAAGAAATGAATTGGCGTATCTCCGACTGCAGCCACAGGCTGTATGAATGTGTTGCCACTTGGTTGCTATCGGTTTTCTTGCTTGGTTTTCTTTGTTGATGTCACATGGTTTGCGAATGTATAAGTAGTCTTGTGTCACGAAATAAACCTCAGTTGGAAGTTAGCGCTCACCCTGTTTTCCGCTCCCTTTGATTACCCCTACCTCTTTCCTTTTTTGCTCGTCCTGAGCGGCGCTACTAGCCTTAAACAGTTATGACATACCAACTCGCCCAAACTGCCACGATTTTCACCGTGATGCGGGACTAAAGGTGCTCGCTATTCTACCACTCGGCCACGGTTACCGACGCTTCGCTAGATGGTGCGCTCATGTTTTTATACATACTACGTGAATTTTCACGACAGTGTTACAAAAATTGCTTTTGGCAACAGTCTTACGCCATATGTGGTGAGTCGAGATAGGCATCAATTGAAAGCTGAGTCTCCGGACTACATACGCTGCACTGCGTATTACAATAGACGGGATAGTTTTATTACAGTCATCGTTCTTGCCTCAAAAATGAAGCACAAATTCTCGTCGTTTCCATAGGGTTTCATTGCTAAAACTTTAACCGCTGTGGGAACAAAATTCTTACGTGCCATAGAGTGATCACTGCATTTGGCTCGTGTGGATTGTCTTCCAGAACACGTGTGTCACCTGCCTTTTTCAATAATCGGCCTGCAGCTTTTGTTATTCGCGAAAAACCCGCTCGTTCCATTGAAAACGCGCTGGCTTCATGCCGGGGCCGCTTGGGGTGCTAGTAGGTACGTGTCCGGAAAAGCTGGATATGGCTTAGGAAGATGAGCGCGAGCTTAGGTCTGAAAAAGTGAACGCTTTAATGACTAGCCTGCTGAAGGCTTGGCTTTGTCAATTACTGTAAATTGCTGTACAGTCTGTAAATAAAAATATATGGGGTTTTACGTGACAAGACAATGATCTGATTATGAGGCATGGCGTAGTTGGGGAACCTTGAAAATTTTGACCACCTGGGCATCTTTAACGTACATCTAAATCTAAGTACACGTGTGTCTTCGCATTTCGCCCCCATCGAACTGCGGCCGCCATATGCGCTACTCGTCTTGCTTCTTCTCTCAGCAAAAGTATTAGTCTAAACCTAACTTAACGGGAAGCTTTAGCTCCTACTTGGGAAATCATCAATCCTTTCTTCTTACAGCCACTGCGCCGCAATTCATGAGTTATGTTGAACTTAAAAGAAAAAGTTAAAATTAGATTGCAGAAAGCCAATTTTCAATTAGCTGCCACTTTTCTAAATTCTAAAAAAATGCGAAATCTCAAGAAACAATACTCAAAGTATACGACTCTGTACCTCGGCAACTAAAAACGACATTGGAATTCTCTAAGCTGCACCTAATATTTCATTTAATGCAGACATAAATTATATATCATATGCCACCCTGAAATACACCACTAACTCCTGAATATGATATTCGCAAAATCTTAACAGGAATTGTAACTTCACATAAGTTATAAATTCATACATCGAATTTGTCCGATTGAGATGCTCCAAGGGATGCAGTTTAGAGGGATGCGATATCAGTTTTTATCCGAACTAAAGGATTTGTAAACTTCCTTCTTCTTTTTCAAATTTGCCAATTTCCTATAATTCTTGTCAATAATGCCATGTCCTAGATCAAAGTTATTATTGCAGCGACCACTGTGATCTAACGTTCTCTCTTGAATGCAACAATTCTCATTCATATCGGTTGAGCGATTTTCTCATAAAATCATATTTGCGTTTTACATGTATTAGAGCAGCCGGCATCGAAGAAGGGCCCGAGCTAAAGCTTCCTCTTATTGAATCACGCTGGTTCTTAGAAAACAAGAAAAATAACGCTGACTATACCGAAGCCCGCGGCCGCAGTTGTGCACAAGTAAACAGAAAAAACAACGAAGAAAGCGAACCCAACGGAAGCTTTGCGGGAGCTGTTATCTCGGCCAGACATCTCACCCGGAATGCCGACAAGCTGTCTGGCAAGGTGTCTAGCAAAATCGTCGATTTATTGCAAGTCGAGCAAGTAGCAGGTTGTCTTCAAGATAACGCTGATACATAAGCGCGTTCGTTTCCAAGTGCCGAGGGGAAGCAAGAGTCTCAGGGTGTGCTTCTTTTTATTGTGTTTTCTTTAGTTGTGCGTCATGGCATACGTCACGGCGTGAATTTCAAATCTTTAAGGTTGATACGCCACGTGGTGGCGAAAAAAGAAACTAAACGCATGTGCAGAATTCCTGGGTATGTGAGCCCCCGATATGAATATAAACTGCCCTGACGCGCCAATTTTCTACAATTTCGTGCATTGTCAAAGCGGTTTGTAGTTGCATGGCGCTTTCAGGGCTCTTTCGTGCCTTATCGTTTGCGTCTAGCCGCTTGGGCCGTGTTCACGTGCTCGCTGAATTCTGTCGCCTTGCGCACATCTGCAGTGTGTGCCGAGTGCCGCTTGTACCAGGCTGTCAAAACGTATGGTCAGCATTTTATTTTTTTATCGCGGCGTTAATGAGTGCTCCTCTGTTGCTGCAGGAGCTGGTGCATGACGCACGTAACGGGCGCGGCTGCATAAGGTATGTTGCCGGTTTATATTTTCTTTTTTTCTCTCGTCTTCATTGATGTGCCTAATTCTGTAGGAGATTGTGCTCAACGTACGAGATTACGAACCGCGCACATTGGCGCGCTGCACCTGCGGTGTCCGGTCGCCAGTAGTCGGAAAAGCGAAGGTATGTTCACTGTTATTTGCTCTGAATTATTTCCCTTTCTTTAATTTGCCGCCAATGAGTGCTTCGCGTGTGTTGCAGGAGCTCAGGCCTGTAAGTGTCGGTATAGTTTCGGTTCCCAGCGCGCTTTTTTTGCTGCGTCCAGGGACTCGCCTTCTTCGGAAACCGCAGCTGTAGATGGTATTTCGTTCGACTGTCCCTCCCCCTCACTTTTCTTTCGTTTTTGTGTTGATTTCTTTAACGTACATTTAATGAGCACTTCGCACTTGCTGCAGAAGCTGGTGCATGACATAAGGGCATTTTCGGCGGGCAGTTCTGGAGCGCGTTGTGTTGGCGTGCGGAGTTCGAGGCATCCAGTCAAAACGCTGCTGTAAAATGTATTTGAACATGTCTCTTAGTTTCTACTGTTGGCTCTTCTTTTTTTCATTGATGTGTCTCGCTTTCGCTGCAGGAGTTCACACTCAACGTACGAGATTGCGGAGCGCCTTCATTTGGCCTGCTGCGCGCGCGTTGTCCGGTCTCCAGTCCGTCGGAAAACCGAAGGAATGTTGGCCAGTATTTTCTTTTTTTAATTTCCTTTCTTCAACGTGCAGCTAATTTGATTATTTCACTTTTGTTAACGTGTCGCTAATGAGCGCTTCGCGTGGTCTGTAGGTCTGGTGCACAGCTGGACTTCAATATCTGCAGTTGGCGCACTTTGTTGTGCTGTTTCCTGCTTTGAGGTCCCCAATTTTGGAATTGCTTTCCCATGTCTTAAGCACTCTTGTATCGTATAAACTGGTATAGATCGTGGTTTGAGTGTTGTGCCATGCCGAAAGTCCGTAATAAGGGTAGTGTTCCAAATAGAGGAAAAGCAGAAGTTGATGCCATTTTCGAAAGGCAGGATGAAACAATTTCTGAACAGACGCAAGTCGCCAATCTGGAGACATCTCAGTGCTCACAGGAAGCTTGTAAGATTGTTTTTCGGCCTATCAGTCACGTTGGCGGATCTTTGTTTGATGATGACTGCAGGACACCTAACGATAGCTCAAGATTGGCGAGTGGCACGTGGCATGCAGGATTTGCGGGCTCTTCACGTGGTACTAATTTTCAGCTCGAGTTGTCCCTGGAAGAGCCAAGTGCAAGTAAATACAGTGACATAGGTATAGGCAGTCGATGCAGATGTATGTGAGCCATCCATGTTCAATATTGTTTAAAAGGACATGAGTGCAAGTGGCGAATTTGCTTCTGAGCTGGCAAAACGGGCTCTTGAAGACAGCATTCCTCATTTGTCGCTGAATTCTCTTTTGACTCTCCTGAAATCTCATCATTGTTCTTGCAACTTGCCAAAGAATGCTAGAACACTGCTTAAAACACCTCGCGCATATGCAAGTGCTTCTGGAATTCTCGTATGTCCTCATGGTCAGTACTGGCACTTTGGTGTCGAGAAAGGATTAAGAGAGGTCTTGTATGATTCTTAACATGGGTCGGCGCTGGTTAGCGTGTCTGTCAACATTGATGAGTTGCCCCTAGCTAAAGCTTCAAGGTTGCAGTTAAGGCCAGTTCAATGCCTTGTGCATCTAGATGGTATGCCTGGTAATGCACTTGGTCCCTTCATAGCTGGTGCGTTTGCAGGTTCTGGAAAGCCCGACTGCGCTGATGCATTCCATCCGCCTTTTGTTGATGAGATGAAAGGATTATTTGAGAAAGGAATGTCAATCTCTGGCAAATCGTTTAAAGTTGAAATCAAGAATTTTTTTTTGCGATGCTCCATCGCGTGCCTTCATTTTCAAGACAAAAGGACATAGCGGCTACTCGGGTTGCTCAAAGTGCACAGCTGAAGGCAATTTCAGAAAGAAGTTTTTTCCCACTGAAGTTTCTTCGCTGAGGACTAACCAGTCATTCCGGAGCTAGACTGACACAGAACGCCATCAGGGTACATCTGTGCTTAGAGAGCTTCCTCTTGACTGTAGTGTCACATGGTGGTGACGTTGAAGAACACAGTAGCAATACTGTGAAAGACAAAACTAACTTTTATTGGGCCAACCTGTGCCCACAAAAACAGGCTACACTTATAGCACAACGATAGCGGCGAACACGGTCGGCGATCGTCGAAAATCTGATAGGCGGGTCAAGCGCGTCGGCTTTTATACATCAATGGTCGAATGTTCCACATTAATCGTTGGGACCAGCGTGCCTTCCACAAAGTTCTACACCATTCACGTCAGGCGATGAAATCAGATAACATAAGGTTCGGCGACAACAGACAGCGGATAGAAGCATCGATAACTTTCCAGAAACTTCGGATACATGCAGGCGCGTCCCGAGCTGTGCGATAACATTTGTTAGGCGGCGAAACGCGGTCGCCCGATAAAGATAAGTACACGTGTCATTAGCCCCCTGTTATGCTGTCTTCGGCTGGTCGTTTCTGAGCACTCTGGAGCACTCTCGCGAGCGGCGTTGTCATCGGCTGGTTGAAAGAGGGTGCGCGCCCTGCGTTCGGCTGGTCCTTCTCGATTGCTCTCCTCTATTTTGGAGCACTCTGAGGCGCTCCGAGCCCTGTCGTCGGAGCAGTCATCGAGACTGAAACGTCATCGCAGCGCCACGTCGCTGCTGTTGGCGACGGCCCAACGTAACCTTGGCAACCTAGGCCACTGCATGCTGGCGTCTCGACGAACGTTCGTCCCGCCGGCACGTCCGCCGGTTCTTCCGGCAGCACTGCGAGCTTTGGATAGGCGAAACATCGGACGTTGGCAGTAGTCACGTGGCTTCGCATCAGCAATTTCCTCCTGCGAGAGCGAGTCGCACGTTCGGCTTGCGCGCTTGCCCCCTACCTTAGAGCTCGGGAAACGACCGTTATACCCGACTCTGATTCGGGGCATACAGGCTACCAGTCGAAGATACCATTAAAAAGCATCGACCCGATGCTGCAAACCAACGGAAGTCATAAAGAAAAGCACTCGTAGCAAAGAAAACAACAAAAGGAGGAAATTAGCGTCCGTAAAACGGTTTAAGGCGCACAGCGTGGACCACTTCAGCTCGTGCGCGGCGCCGCTGTGAATGCGAAATGTCATCTGGCAGGACCTCATAGTACAGTGCCCCAATACGTCGGATGACCTTGTAGGGTCCGAAATAGCGTCGCAGTAGTTTCTCACTGAGTCCTCGTCGGCGTATCGGGATCCATACCCAAACACGGTCGCCGGGCTGGTACTCGACGAAGCGTCGTCGGAGGTTATAGTGCCGGCTGTCGGTCCTCTGCTGGTTCTTGATCCGCAGGCGGCCGAGCTGTCGGGATTCTTCGGCGCGCTGGAGATAGGTAGCGACGTCAAGATTCTCCTCGTCAGTGACGTGCGGCAGCATGGCGTCGTCGTAGGGTTCCTGCCGTAAACCAGCTTAAAAGGCGTGATCTGTGTTCACTCGTGCACCGCCGTGTTGTGAGCGAATGTTACGTACGGCGGGACCGCATGCCACGTCTTGTGCTCGACATCGACGTACATTGTTAGCATGTTGGCGAGGGTCTTGTTCAGGTGCTCCGTGAGACCATTCGTCTGCGGATGGTAAGTAGTTGTCCTCCTGTGACTTGTCTGGCTGTATTGCCGAATGGCTTGCGTGAGCTCTGCTGTAAAATGGGTTCCTCTGTTGGTGATGAGGACTTCTGGAGCACCATGTCGAAGCAAGATGTTCTAGACGAAAAATTTCGCCAATTGGGCTGCGCTCTTTCTGTAGAGCTGCAGTTTCAGCGAAGCGGGTGAGATAATCCTTCCCCACGACGATCCACTAATTTCCGGAAGTTGATGTCGGAAACGGACCAACCAAGTCCATCCCGATCTGCTTAAAAGGTCGGTAAGGAGGCTTGATCAGCTGTAGTGATCCCGCTGGCCTTGTCGGTGGTGTCTTGCGTCACTGACAGTCTCAGCATGTCTTGACGTAACGGGCGATATCGGCGGTTAGGTGCGGCAAGTAATACCTTTCTTGTATCCTCGATAGCGTCCGGGAGAAACTGAGAAGCCCAGCGGTCGGATCTTCATGTAGGCCGTGCAGTGCTTCTGTACGCAGCGCTGACGGAACAACAAGAAGGTAGTTGGCGCGGACTGGTGAGAAGTTCTTCTTCACGAGTACGTTGTTTTGAAGCGTGAACGAAGACAATCCACGCTTAAATGCCCTAGGGACAACGTCGGTGTGCCCTTCCAAATACTCGACTGGAGCTTTTAGCTTCGGGTCTCCTCTTTGCTGTTCGGCGAAGTCTTCTGCGCTTATTATTACAAGGAAGGCGTCGTCATCCTCGTCATTTAGTGGCGGTGGGTCAATGGCGGCGCGTGATAGCCAATCGGCATCTGAGTCTTTTCGTCCGGACTTGTATGTTACAGTGATGTCGTATTCATGCAGTCTGAGACTCCACCGTGCCAGCCGTCCTGAAGGGTCGTTTAAGTGAGCTAACCTACACAATGCGTGATGGTCGCTGACCACTTTAAATGGCCTGCCATATAGGTAAGGGCGAAATTTCGCTGTAGCCCAAACGATAGCGAGGCATTCCTTTTCGGTTGTAGAATAATTGCCTTCCGCTTTTGACAACGACCGGCTAGCGTAAGCTATCACGTGTTCATGTCCAGCGCTTCTCTGGACTAGGACGGCGCCGAGGCCTAGGCAACTTGCGTCAGTGTCTATTTCGATATCGGCGTGCTCGTCGAAGTTCGCAAGTACGGGCGGCGACTGCATGCGTCGTTTCAGTTCTTGAAATGTGTCGGCCTGCGGCGTGTCCCACTTGAACTCTACGTCACATTTAGTTAGCTGTGTCAGCGGCTCAGCGATGTGTGAAAAGTCCTTCACAAATCGCCTGTAGTAGGCACACATGCCAAGAAATCTACGCACTGCCTTCTTGTCGATGGGCTGTGGGAACATTGCAATGGCAGCTGTCTTCTGCAGGTCGCGGCGGACTCCAGACTTGCTGATGACGTAGCCTAGGAAGAGAAGCTCATCGTAAGCGAAGCGGCACTTTTCTGGCTTCAGAGTGAGCCCTGATGACTTGATGGCCTCTAGTACTGTTGCAAGCTGCCTAAGGTGATCGTCGAAATTTCCGGCGAGGACAACGACGTAATCCAAGTAAACGAGACAGGTCTGCCACTTCAATCCTCCTAAAACCGTGTCCATCACGCGTCGGAGTGCTGCAGGCGCCGAGCACAGTTCAAATGGCATAACCTTGAACTCGTAGAGGCGCTCTGGGGTGATGAAGGCCGTCTTTTCGCGATCTCTTTCGTCGACTTCTATTTGCCAATAGCCAGACTTGAGGTCAATCGACGAGAAGTATTTAGCGTTGCAGAGCCGATCCAATGCGTCGTCTATCCGTGGGAGGTGGTATACGTCCTTCTTAGGTGATCTTGTTCAGACGACGATAATCGACGCAGAAACGAAGGGTTCCGTCCTTTGTCTTCAGCAGGACAACAGGGGATGCCCACTGCCTTTTCGACGGCTGGATGATGTCGCCGCGCAGCATTTTGTCGACTTGTTTTCTTATAGCTTCACGTTCTCGCGGCAAAACTCGGTAAGGGCTCTGGCGGAGTGGTCGAGCGCATTCATCGGTGATTATGCGATGCTTGGCGACTGGTGTTTGTCGAATCCTCGATGACGTCGAAAACCAGCCTTTGTATCGTCGGAGCAGACTTCTGAGCTGCTGTTGCTTAATCACATGGACACTTGGATTAATGTCGTAGTCTGGTTCGGGAACCATGGTCGTCGGCGTAGATGCGGCGGAATCCGAGAGTTACTGGTTTCCAGAATTTCCTCGATGTACGCGATCGTCGTGCCCTTGTTGATGTGCTTGAACTCCTGGCTGAAATTTCTCAGCAACACTTCAGTTTTTCCTCCATGGAGTCGAGCGATCCCTCTTGCTACGGAAATTTCACGGTCGAGCAGTAGACGTTGGTCGCCTTCGATGACGCCTTCTACGCCAGCGGGTGTATCGGTGGCGACCGACATAACAATGCTGGAGCGAGGCGGGATGCTCACTTGATCTTCGAGCACACCCAAGGCGTGGTGACTACGAGGGCTCTCCGGCGGTATCGCTTTATCTTCCGACAGCGTTACTGACTTCGACTTCAGGTCGGTACTTGCGCCGTGTTGGTCCAGGAAGTATATGCCGAGAATGACGTCTCGTGAACACTGTTGGAGGATAACGTAGGTGGCAGGGCAAGTCCGGTCATGAATGGTTATTCTTGCCGTGGACATTCCAGTCGGCGTAATCAGGTTTCCTCCAG
The DNA here is from genome assembly GCF_050947875.1 of Dermacentor variabilis. Taxonomy (NCBI): domain Eukaryota; kingdom Metazoa; phylum Arthropoda; class Arachnida; order Ixodida; family Ixodidae; genus Dermacentor; species Dermacentor variabilis. The sequence goes on along the minus strand of NC_134577.1, from coordinate 127,043,644 downwards.
CGGTCTGAATTTCAGGGCCCTCCCATGTAGTCTTAACTTTCTTCAAGTACGCGGTGATGTGTCCACTCATGACTGAGTAATCAGCCCCTGTGTCCACTAAGGCGGTAACTGCGTGGCCGTCGAGAATCACGTCGAGGTCGATGGCTCTTTGTCTGGCATTGCAGTTGGGTCTTGGCGTCGGATCACGGCTGTGTCGCGTTGACTTATGGCTGATATTGAACGTCGTCAGGTCGTCTTGCCTCGTCGTATTCTTTGCTTCGACACTTCGTGGGGACGGCGGCGTGTCGTTATGTCGTCGAGGTAGTTTCTTCGGCGTCTTCATAGGCGGCGGAGGATCTTCGTCAGTTAGACGAACAGCAACCCCACGTCCGTCGGTTGCTGCTTTTAGTTTTCCGGATATGGGGCTCGCAGAGCGGCCCCGTGCTGGGCCGGTGTATGGTCGGCGCTGCGGCGACAGGTAGCGGCCTGGGGACGGCGAGTGGGATGGTCTTCGAAGGCTCCACTGAGTGGCGGCGAGGTAGTCGGCGATATCGCGAGGTCGTTCACTAATCCGTGGTCACGGCGCGTTAGCGGCGAACCCTCGGAGTCCCATCTCCCAGTATGGGCATCGGCGGTAGATGTGCCCGGCTTCTCCGCAGTGATAGCAAAGCGGACGGTGTTTGGGGGCACGCCAAACGTCAGTCGTCGTTGGAACGCGTGTGAGGTGACGGTTTGGCGTGCTGGCGGCGGGGGTGGTGGTGGACGACGCAACTGTGTCGTCACTGGGCCCTGCCGTGGGTGCGGAGGGGAACGTGACGGCGGGCTACAGCGGCGTATGTCATTGCTTGCGGCTGAGGCTGCGGCAATTCAGGGCCTACTCCGAGTTGTTGTTGGAGCTCCTCGCGCACGACGTCGGCAATCGAAGACACATGAGGCTGTGAAGAAGGCAACAGCTTCTGTAGTTCCTCCCGCACAACCACTCGGATAGTCTCGCGCAGGTCGTCGGTGGCCAGTGACGCAACTCCGGCGTAGTTTGTTGCGTTCGTGTGGCGGTTGAATTGCCGGTTCCGCATTTCCAGTGCCTTCTCGATGCTGGTGGCTTTGCGAAGAACTCGTCGATGGTCTTCGGTGGGCTCTGTACCATTCCGGCGACAAGTTCCTCCTTTACACCGCGCATCAGTAGCCGGACTTTCTTTTCCTCAGACATTTACGGGTCAGCGTGGCTGAATAGGCGGCTCATTTCTTCTGTTAAGATCGCGGTAGTTTCATTAGGCAGCTGCACTCTGGTTTCTAGTAGTGCTTGGGCTCGTTCTCGGCGTAGGACGCTCGTGAAGGTCTGCAGGAAGCCGCTTCGAAACAGGTCCCACGTCGTTAAGGTGGCTTCTCGGTTCTCGAACCACGTCCTGGCAGCATCTTCCAATGCCAAGAAGACATGTCGCAGTTTGTCGTCGCTGCTCCAGCTGTTAAAAGCAGCGACCCTCTCATACGTCTCAAGCCAGGTTTCCGGGTCCTCGAATGTTGAACCGCGGAACGTCGGAGGCTCTCTGGGCTACTGCAGCACGATGGGGGGACGCTGGGGCTGCCATTGAGGTTGCCTTGGCCACAATCTTCTATGTCTTCTCAGGTAGAAGTTCGTGCTCCGGGGGCAGCTGTTGAAGACGGCGGCTTGCTTGATGATCCGGGACTATGTTGGTGTTCTTCTTGCGGTCTGGGCTTGGATCACGGCTTGTCGGGGGCGTCCGGTACATGAACGAAAAGCACCTCCACCGGATGTCACGTGGTGGTGACGTTGAAGAACACAGTAGCAATACTGTGAAAAACCAAACTAACTTTTATTGGGCGAAACTGTGCCCACAAAACAGGCTACACGTATAGCACAACGATAGCGGCGAACACGGTCGGCGATCGTGGAAAATCTGATCAGCGGGTGAAGCGCGTCGGTTTTTATACATCAATCGTCGAATGTTCCAGAATAATCGGTGGGACCCGCGTGCCTTCCACAAAGTTCCACAACATTCGCGTCAGGCGATGAAATCAGATAACATAAGGTTCGGAGACAACAGACAGCGGATAGAAGCATCGAGAACTTTCCAGAAACTTCGGATACATGCAGGCGCCTCCCGTGTAGTGCGATAACGTTTGTTAGGCGGCGAAACCTGGCCGCCCGATAAAGATAAGTACACGTGTCAGTATCAGTAGCGTGCTGTTGGATCCAATGCATTTGGTCTACCTTGGAGCTCTACGGCCACTTGTGTACTTTTGGCTTGCAGGGCCACTGAGAGTGAGACTTTGTTCTGCAGATCGAAAAGGTAGATCTACAAAAAGTGCTGATTTAGAAGCGCATGTTTCAGTGGAGTTCGTCAGAAAACCGAGGGCACTTGAAGAAAAGGGTCGCTAGAAGGCTACAGAGGACCGAACCCTTCTTCACTCTGGCCCAGTAATCATATGAGAGACATTGCCAAAGGGTGTGTTTTCCCATTTCTTCACATTGCATGTGGCAGCCAGCCTTGCAAGTAGTGCTTCGCTCTGCCAGGAACACGCTGGCTATGAAGAAACTCTTCTAAAACACTTGGTAAAGGTTTTGCTAGACTCTATGGGGAACAAGAGGCCTCGTACAACGTTCACTGAATGTTGCACCTTGCTGCAGATTCCAGTCTTTAGGGCACACTTGAGTCATTTTGTGCATTTTCATTTGAGAAAAATATGCAGGTAATGAGAAAGCTTCTTCGCAAACATGGCTGATTAGACAGCCAGATCTATAAAAGGCTGGAAGAAAGGCGCGCACACCAGCTTGAGAAAGCTTGCACAAAATTGACAGACGGTTTTGTCCTTTTGGGCAGCCATGATGACAGTAGCATTTCACCAGACTGCAAGTCCGCAAACTATAGGGAAGTCAGGTTTCCAACCTTCACTTTGACCACAAACGTTAAAAACAGCTGCTGTCAAGTAAACAATGACATAACAGTCATTGAAGCTTTAGGTCACAGGAAATCTGATGGGTGTCGATGCATAAGTGGTAGGAAGTTCTGCAACGTGCAACCCATTTATACCAAGCCAGTGGATTAAAGAAGACTTGGTATTAGAGTTGTGAACAAGCGCTGCTCTAGAGAATGTTGGCCTATTGAGAGTGTAAAGAAGTTAGTGAAGCTACCGCATAAAGACAGATTTGTTGTCATGCTGATCTTGCACACGGCTTAGGTGTTTTGTGTCATACATTTCTTTATCTTGGTTGCTTGTGGTTTCAGCAGTGTCAAGCATGGATACCTGTCATGCTTGTGTCTGAAGTATTCTTATAATGCTGCTACTTGCATAAAAATGTCTCCAAGTTCTTACAGGCTTATAATAAAGCACGTTGAAGCTTGAAAAAGTGAGCTTTGAGCTGAAGGAAAATTTCAATGTATTTGAATGTACTTGTATGTATTTCACTGTATTTCAAAATACAAGTATTTATTGTACTTGTATTTTGTAGGTGCAAATATACCTTGCTTCCCTATACAGCCAGAAGGGCTTGGTCTTTATTTTATACATATGTGAATGCTGTGTAACATCCCCTAGTTTGTTTTCTTTGTAACTAATCTTGAATTTGTTGCATTCACTCATATGTAGGGTTTAGCATTTTCTGTGAACTGAAGAAAGTACAACATATTGCTTTTCTGGGATTTGCTTTTGACCAGAACTGTTACAAACTTCTACAAAAACTGCTACAAAACCGAAGCAGATGTGCATAGGGTGGGTTTGAGGTGCAGACCGTGGAGGTGGGCTCTGGCAAAGATTTTTACAGCCTTCGCACTGTGGTAATGAGTTCGTGTCACTGTTTATTTTACACGAAGCTTTCTGTGTCTTCCTCCGACATTCGTGGATGCAGGCCTGCCATGTAGACAACTGGTGCAACTGCGTATGTGAACATTCTTGAGTAATCCTCCAAAATGGATGTATATAAGCCACTAGAAGTGAGGGTTACTCACATGATAGAGCAGAACAAATGAAAAGAAGTGAAGTATGCGATAGAAATTGAAGAGCTTGGCTACAGATAAGTGAAGAAAACCTGGAAAAGAAGTAGCAGAGTATGGAAAGCATGAAAAAACGGGACAAGTGTATTTGAGAAGGTGCATTAAGCTACATAGAAGTGTAGAGATTTCGGTAAAAACTTCACTTGCCACCGATTCACACATACATGGTTTCTGTCTTGTTATTATGAATCATTGAAACTGCGTATCCTTTTATTATTCACACTATCAATCAGGTGATAGAGAAATGTGCGGAATATAACCAACCTTTGTATATAGCTTTCATTGCTTACAAGAAAGCGTTTGATTCAGTCGCAACCTCAGCAGTCATGGAGGCATTACGAAATCAGCGTGTAGACGAGCCATATGTAAAATACTGAAATATATCTATAGCGGCTCCACAACCACCGTTGACCTCCATAAGGAAAGCAACAAAATCCCAATAAATAAAGGAGTCAGTCAGGGAGATACGATCTCTCCAATGCTATTCACAGCATGTTTACAGGGGGTATTCAGAGACCTGGATTTGGAAGAATTGGAGATAAACGTTAATGGAGAATACCTTAGTAACTTGCGATTCGCTGATGATATTGCCTTACTTAGTAACTAAGGGGACGAATTGCAATGCATGCTCACTGACCTGGAGAGGCAAATCAGAAGGCTATGTCCAAAAATTAATCTGCAGAAACCTAAAGTAAGGTTTAACAGTCTCGGAAGAGAACAGCAGTTTACGTTAGGTAGCGAGGCACTGGAAGTGGTTAGGGAATAGATTTACTTAGGACAGGTAGTGACCTCAGATCCGGATCATGAGACTGAAATCAGAAGAATAACAATGGGCTGGGGCGCATTTGGCAGGCATTCTCAAATCATGAACAGCAGGTTGCCGTTATCCCTGAAGAGAAAAGTGTATAGCAGCTGTGTGTTACCAGTACTAACGTACGGGGCAGAAACCTGGCGGCTTACGAAAAGGGTTCTACTTAAATTGAGGACGACGCAACGAGCTATGGAAAGAATGATAGGTGTTACGTGAAGGGGTAAGAAAAGAGCAGATTGGGAGAGGGAACAAACGCGAGTTAATGACATCTTATTTGAAATTAAGAAAAAGAAATGGGGGGGGGTCATGGGCAGGGCATGTAATGAGGAGAGAAGATAACCGATGGTTATTAAGGCTCACAGACTGGATTTCAATTGAAGGGAAGCGTAGCAGGGAGCGGCAGACAATTACGCGGGCGGAAGAGATCAAGAAGTTGGCAGGGACAACATGGCCACAATTAGCACAATACCGGGGTAGTTGGAGAAGTATGGGAGAGGCCTTTGCCCTGCAGTGGGCGTAACCAGGCTGATATTGGTGGTGATGATGATGATGATGATGATACTATTAAAATATTCTATTTGTGTTATATACGAAATGCATTCTTCCAAGTCTTGCATAATCTTGTCACTCTATGGTATTGTGCTCTTGCATTTTGAATACTTTGAATTCTATGTTGAACCACAGAACAGTGACAGTGGAGAAGAGCATGAATTGTAGTAGTACAGCCGATTGCATTTTCGGCTAAAGTGGTGAAAATTGCATTAGAAAAGACTGATAAAAGCTTGACCTTGTAAACTTATTTGCCCAAAGACTGAAAATAGATTTGCTAAACAAAATTTCGGAATGAAAGGAACTGTATTACATATGTCGAATTTAATTATACGAGGTGTTTCTACAAATACCCGTCGCAATTAAAGAAAGCATGCCTGCGGAAGATAGCACTACAAGTCGAGTCCTCAAGCTGGTCTACTTGAACAGATTTACAATGCAGAAGAAACTTAAAAGTGATTGACTAAGAAACGAACAAAAATTTTTAAGGAGTACCTTGCAGCACGCTGCAATTTATAAATTGCAGCTAATGAGACTGCACGGCACATCAAATAAATAGTTCTGTGGGCGCCATTTCCGAAATATGCAACATCAAACTTGTAGTGTAAGAGCACTGTCGTTACACAATTCTATGAAAACGTTTTATACTCTGAAGCACAAAGAAACGACTGCCAGTGTATTCATGAACTTTGGGAATTAAATAGTGTCAAAACTAGTATCATCTTGACAATTGGTTCAAGGCGGATCCAACTTTCAAATACCACCGGTTACAATTTGACTTGCAATATGTCTAAGTTATTACCAGAAAGCCTGATAAATTTTTGTGAATTAGTTGATCATGCATTTTAATGTATCATGTAAATAATATCTGCCTGTGTAGGCAATCCAGGTAAAAGAATAAAATTGCGCTATATGTTATAGATGTTTTTTTTTATATTCGTAAACGTTGCATAAGCACCCAGTATAGTCGCTGTATACTGAAGAAATGTCTGCCCTTGTTTCACTAACTTGCATTTTTTGTTCCTGAAAGGTTCATTTTAGTCCTACCAGCTTCATTTCTCGTTTTTTTGCAGCCTCTCATAAGTATTTGTTTTTACAGTTACTTGCCTGGGATTTCACTACTTGGCAGTCTTTATAGAGGATTTCTTCCTAACAGGGCTTTCATTGGCATCACTTTGCAGAGCGAACGTTATGTTAGATCGTAAATTTGTAAGAAGGAAGAGGGGTAAAATGGACGGGACAGATGCTTAGCTGTTTTTTCTTTCACTTATTGGGGAAAGCGTACTCCTGACAAATTGGAAGTGTTTCCTTGGCAAATATTGTCACGTGGTAGTGACGGTGAAGAAAGAAGCAATACGGTGAAACACAAAACTAGCTTTTATTGGGCGAACCTGTGCCCACAAAAACAGGCTACACTTATAGCATAACGATAGCGGCGAACATGGTCGGCGATCGTCGTAAATCTGATCTGCGGGTCAAGCGCGTGGCTTTTATAGAGCAGTCGTCGAATGTTCCAGACTAATCGTTCGGGCCCGCGTGCCTTCCACAAAGTTCTACACCATTCGCGTCAGATGATGAAATGAGATAACATAGGTCTCGGCGACAACAGACAGCGGATAGAAGCATCGATAACTTTCCAGACACTTCGGATACATGCAGGCGCGTCCCATGCTGTGCGATTACATTTGTTAGGCGGCGAAACGTGGTTGACCGATAAAGATATGTACACGTGTCAATACCCCCATCTTAAAGAGCATCGTCCCGATGCTACAAATATAAGAGAGCGAAACCCAAAAAGACACTTCTTAAACATAAGTAACAACAAAAAGAAATAAAGTCCAAAGGTCAGTTACGCGAAGCCACAAAGTTCATTAACGCTGGTAGTAGGGCTTGAGTCGGACAACGTGGACTATTTCAGGTCGTGAGCGGCGCCGCTGTGATAGCGAAATACCGTCTGGCACGACTTCATAGTCCAGTGCGCCAATACGTCGGATTGTACGGTCCGAAATAGCGAGGCAAAAGCTTCTCGCTCAGTCCTCGTCGGCGTATAGGGGTCCAAACACGGTCCCCGGGCTGGTACTCCACGAAGCGTCGTCGGAGGTTGTAGTGTCGGCTGTCGGTCCTCTGCTGGTTCTTGATTCGCAGGCGGGCGAGCAGTCGGGCTTCTTCGGCGCACTGGAGGTAGGTACGGACGTCAAGGTTCTCCTCGTCAGTGACGTGAGGCAGCATGGCGTCGAGCGTCGTCGTCGGGTTCCTGCCGTAGACCAACTTGAACGGCGTGATATGTGTTGTTTCTTGTACCGCCGTGTTATAAGCGAATGCTACGTACGGCAGGACGGCATCCCAGGTCTTGTGTTCGACGTCGACGTACATCGCTAGCATGTCGGCGAGGGTCTTATTCAGCCGCTCCGTAAGACCATTCGTCTGCGGGTGGTAAGGCGTTGTCCTCCTGTGCCTTGTCTGACTGTATTTCAGAATGGCTTGGGTGAGCTCCGCTGTAAAGGCCTTTCCTCGGTCGGTGATGAGGACTTCTGGGGCGCCATGTCGCAACAGGATGTTTTCGACAAAGAATTTCGCCACTTCGGCTGCGCTACCTTTCGGCAGTGCTTTTGTTTCAGCGAAGCGGGTGAGGTAGTCCGTCGCCACGACGATCCACTTATTTCCGGTTATTGACGTCGGAAAGGGTCCCAGCAACTGATTGGCTGTAGTAATCCGGCTGGCCTTGTCGGCGGTGTCTTGCGTCGCTGACAGTCTCGGCATGTTCTGACGTAACGGGTGACGTCGGCGGTCAGGCGCGGCCAATAATACTTTTATTGTATCCTCGATAGTGTCCTGGAAAATCCGAGGTGTCCAGCGGTCGGATCGTCATGTAGGGCGTGCAATTTTTCTGGACGAAGTCCTGACGGGACAACAAGAAGGTAATTGGCGCGGACTGGTGAGAAGTTCTTCTTCACGAGTAGACTGTCTTGAAGCGTGAAGGAAGATAAACCGCGCTTAAATGCCCTGGGGACAACGTCAGTGTGCCCTTCCAAATATTCGACGAGGCCTTTAAGTTCCGGGTCCACTCGTTGTTGTTCGGCGAAGTCTTCCGCTCTTATTATTCCAAGGAAGGCGTCGTTATCCTCGTCATCTTGCGGTGGCGGGTCAATGGGGGCGCGTGATAGGCAATCGGCGTCTGAGTGTTTTCGTCCGGACTTGTATGTGACAGCGAAGTCGTATTCTTGTAGTCTGAGGCTCCACCGTGCCAGCTGTCCTGAGGGATCCTTTAAATTCGCTAGCCAACACAAGGCGTGATGGTCGCTGACAACTTTGAATGGACTGCCATAGAGGTAAGGGCGAAATTTCGCTGTAGCCCAAACGATGGCCAGGCATTCCTTTTCGGTTGTAGAATAATTGCCTTCCGCTTTTGACAACGACCGGCTAGCGTAAGCTATCACGTGTTCATGTCCATCTTTTCTCTGGACCAGGACGGCGCCGAGGCCTAGGCTACTGGCGTCAGTGTGGATTTCGGTATCGGCGTGCTCGTCGAAGTGCGCAAGTACGGGCGGCGACTGCATGCGTCGTTTGAGTTCTTGAAATGCATCGGCCTGCGGCGTTTCCCACTTGAACTCGACGTCACATTTAGTTAGCTGCGTCAGCGGCTCAGCGATGCGTGAAAAGTTCTTGACAAATCGCCTGTAGTAGGCACACATGCCAAGAAATCTACGCACTGCCTTCTTGTCGATGGGCTGTGGGAACTTTGCTATGGCAGCTGTCTTCTGCGGGTCGGGGCGGACTCCAGATTTGCTGATGACGTGGCCTAAAAATAGAAGCTCCTCGTAAGCGAAGCGGCACTTTTCCGGCTTCAGAGTAAGTCCTGATGACCTAATGGCCTCTAGTACTGTTGTCAGCTGCCTTAGGTGAACGTCGAAATTTCCGGCGATGACGACGACGTCATCCAAGTATACGAGACAGGTCTGCCACTTCAATCCTGCTAAAACCGTGTCCATCACGCGCTGGAACGTTGCAGGCGCCGAGCGCAGTCCGAATGGCATAACCTTGAACTGGTAGAGGCCGTCTGGGGTGATGAAGGCGGTCTTTTCCCGATCTCTTTCGTCGACTTCTATTTGGCAATAGCCAGACTTGAGGTCCATGGACGAGAAGTATTTAGCGTTGCAGAGCTCATCTAATGCGTCGTCTATTCGTGGGAGGGGGTATACGTCCTTCTTCGTGATCTTGTTCAGACGACGATAATCGACGCAGAAACGTAGGGTTCCGTCCTTTTTCTTTACCAGAACAACAGGGGATGCCCACGGGCTTTTCGACGGCTGGATGATGTCGTCGCGCAGCATTTCGTCGACTTGTTCTCTTATAGCTTCACGTTCTCGCGCCGAAACTCGGTAAGGGCTCTGACGGAGTGGTCGAGCGCATTCCTCGGTGATTATTTGATGCTTGGCGACTGGTGTTTGTCGAATCCTCGATGACGTCGAAAAGCAGCCTTTGTATCGTCGGAGCAGACTTCTGAGCTGCTGTTGCTTAATCATAGGGAGATTTGGATTAATGTCGTAGTCTGGATCGGGAACCATGGTCGTCGGGGTAGATGCGGCGGAATCCGAGAGGACAAACGCAGTACTTGTTTCCAGAATTTCCTCGATGTACGCGATCGTCGTGCCCTTGTTGATGTGCTTGAACTCCTGGCTGAAGTTTGTCAGCAACACTTCAGTTTTCCCTCCATGCTGTCGAGCGATCCCTCTTACGACGCAAATTTCACGGTCTAGCTGTAGACGTTGGTCGCCTTCGATGACGCCTTCTACGCCAGCGGCTGTTTCGGTGCTGACTGAAATAACAATGCTGCAACGAGGCGGAATGCTCACTTGATCTTCGAGCACACTCAAGGCGTGGTGACTACGAGGGCTCTCCGGCGGCATTGCTTTATCTTTCGACAGCGTTACTGACTTCGACTTCAGGTTGATGATTGCGCCGTGTTGGTCCAGGAAGTCCATGCCGAGAATGACGTCTCGTAACACTGTTGGAGGATAACGAAGGTGGCAGGGTATGTCCGGTCATGAATGGTTATTCTTGCCGTGCCGTGCCGTGTGATGAGGTGTCCTCCAGTGGTGCGAATCTGAGGGCCTTCCCATGCGGTCTTAACTTTCTTCAACTGGGCGGCGATGTGTCCACTCATTACGGAGTAATCGGCCCCTGTGTCGACTAAGGCAGTGACTGCGTGGCCGTCGAGAAGCACGTCGAGGTCGGTTGTTCTTTGTCTGGCATTTCAGTTAGGTCTTGGCGTTGGATCACGGCTGCGTCGTGTTGAACTGAAGTTGGAACGTCGCGTCGTCAAGTCGTCTTTCGTCGGTGTAGTTTTGGCTTCCAGACTTCGTCGGAACGGCGGCGTGTCGTTATGTCGTCGAGATGGTCTCTTCGTCGTCTTCGTTGGCGGCGGAGGATCTTCGTCAGTTCGAGGAACAGCAACCGCACCTCCGTTGGTTGCTGCTTTTAGTTTTCCGGGTATGGGCTCGCAGAGCGGCCCCGGGCTGGGCCAGTGTATGGACGGCGCTGCGGCGACAGGTAGCGGCCTGGTGACGGCAGACGGGACGGTCATCGAGAGTTCCACTGAGTGGCAGCTAGGTAATCGGCAATGTCACGTGGGCGCTCCCCAAGCTGTGTACGCGGCGCGTTGACGGCGAACCCTCTTAGCCCCATGTCGCGGTATGGGCATCTGCGGTACACATGGCCGGCTTCTCCGCAGTGATAGCAGAGCGGGCGGTGGTCGCGGGCTCGCCAAATGTCCGTCTTCCTCGCATAGGTGCGCTGGGCGACGAATGGGCGCGCTGGCGGCGGCGGCGGCAGCGGACGACGGAATTGCGGTGTTGCAGGACCTTGGCGCGGTCGCGCAGGGGGGCCTTGACGGCGGGCGACGGCGGCGGCGTAGGTCATTGCTTCCGGCTGCGGTGGTTCTGGTTGCACCTCAGGAACTCCAAGGGATCGGTGCACCTCTTCTTTCACGATGTCGGCGATAGAGGCCACTTGAGGCTGCGACGAAGGCAAGACCTTGCGCAGTTCTTCGCGCACAATGGCCCTGATGATCTCGCGCAGATCGTCCGTGGCCAGTGATTGAATTCCTGCGTAGTGGGTAGAGCTTGTGCGGCGGTTGAATTGCCGGTTCCGCATTTCGAGTGACTTCTCAATGCCGGTGGCCTCGCGAAGGAACTCTACTACGGTCGTCGGTGGGCTTCGTACCATTGCGGCGAAAAGTTCTTCCTTCACACCACGCATGAGTAGGCGTACTTTCTTTTCCTCGGCCATATCCGGGTCAGCGTGGCGGAACAGACGGCTCATTTCTTCCGTAAAGATGGCAACGTTCTCATTTGGTAGCTGCACTCTGGCGTCCAGCATAGCTTCGGCCCTTTCCTTGCGCACGACACTTGTAAAGGTGCGCAGGAAGGCGCTACGGAACAAGTCCCACGTTGTCAAGCTCGACTCCCCGTTCTCAAACCAAGTTCTGGCGGCGTCTTCTAAGGCGAAGTAGACATGCCGCAGCTTGTCGTCGGGGTCCTAGTTGTTGAATGTCGCGATCCGTTCGTAGGTTTCCAGCCATGATTCCGGGTCTTCGAATGTTGAACCGCGGAACGTTGGAGGCTCCCTGGGCTGCTGCAGCACGATGGGAGACGCTGGGGCTGCCATTGGGGTTTCCTTAGCCACAATCTTCTTGGTCTTCTCAGGTAGAAGTCCGTGCTCCGGGGGCAGCTGTTGAAGACGGCGCCTTGCTCGATGCTCAGGGACGGCGCTGGTGTTGTCTTTGCGGTCCGGGCTTGGATTACGGCTTGTAGGGGGCGTCCGGTACATGGACATAAAGCACCTCCACCAGATGTCACGTGGTAGTGACGGTGAAGAAAGAAGCAATACGGTGAAACACAAAACTAGCTTTTATTTGGGCGAACCTGTGCCCACAAAAACAGGCTACACTTATAGCACAACGATAGGGGCGAACACGGTCGGCGATCGTCGGAAATCTGACCTGCGGGTCAAGCGCGTCGGCTTTTATAGAGCAGTCGTCGAATGTTCCAGACTAATCGTTCGGACCCGCGTGCCTTCCACAAAGTTCTACACCATTCGCGTCAGGTGATGAAATCAGATAACATAAGTCTCGGCGACAAGAGATAGCGGATAGAAGCATCGATAACTTTCCAGAAACTTCGGATACATGCAGGCGCGTCCCATGCTGTGCGATTACATTTGTTAGGCGGCGAAACGTGGTTGCCCGATAAAGATAAGTACACGTGTCAATATACTGAACATTAGATTAGAGTAAATAATGTTCCATGTCTCTTCCATTTGATGCTCATCCAATGAGCATGTCACCCAAATCAGCAAGACCGGCTTGAACGGTCCTGGTATTTCATTCTGGCAACTGCAATTCTTTTCGGTGTTTTTTTTCAGGAGCCCAATTTCCAGATGGCATGGTGCCTTGTCCATTTCCTCGACCAAGGAACTGTTGAGCTTGTCCCATTGGTATGGATTGAAGGGAACCAATGTCTGTGGCTCTGGGAACAAGATCATGCTTATCAGTAAGCGTCAGAGACCAGCAGCTAACTGGAAACCGTTCAGAGTTTTTGTGAAAGGAAGGTACGGTACGATTTAAATCTTGTGTTGTATAGTTTAAAGAATGCTGTTATGAATTATAAAAACAATGAGTATGGCTCTTGTGTGTATTATAGCAAGATATGAATTTGGACGGAGAAAGCTTGACAGTTTGCAGTTCTTTTCTGATATCGAGTCAGGACAGGAAAGTAAAAAGAAAAATCAACAAACCAAGTAGGTACTATGAAGATGTACCGGAGCCAGCACCAAACTTCCCAGAAGCTTAAGGAACAAGTATTTCATTTAACAAGCATGTTATCGTCTTAAACTAAATGAAAGTATTTTAGCAGGGACTACTTACATGGATGAAGCTGAAGAAGGTATGTACTGCACAAAGATGAACTTGTTGGCATATTAGTTTGAATGTTGTTTTGTATGCCTATCTCCCCCCTCCCCCCATATTTCAGATTGTCAGCTGCAGTCGGTATATTCAGAAGATTGTGCGGGAAATTGCACTTTATATATGCTGCAGTTAATTATTTTAGAGCCGCAGCCATCGGTACTGTCGCTTGTTACTGTCAAGAAAGCATGTGCACGCTTGATGGGTTTATGATCGACGAGAAAACTGCAGAACCAACATGATAAACCGTGGGATTCATTATGCGCACATATAATCTAGCAGAAGCTATAGCAAACACCTTATCTCAGAAATAAAGCAATAACTAACTTCCTTTTCTGCATGTGAATTGCAATCAACACGTTTGTTCAAGTACTGTAATGATCTTGATAGTCTTATCCAATATTACTAGGCGAGTGAAGCCTAAGTTAGTGCCTCATTCTATGTGTGAATCTGGTTTTCTTTAGCAAAGTTAAAAACGTTTTTTAAATCACATTTTCAACAGATGGTTTCACACAAAGCATTGGCAAGGCTTGTGATACCGGCACTTTGGAGATGCAAGCAACTAAACAATTTTTGTGCTTGGTTAGAGGCAATGCGCACTGGTGTTGTGGCAGTATGAATGAAAATATTCAGAAGGAATAGGAGCTGAGAGTGTTAGTAACTGCAAGGTCTAATGGTTCAGACCTACAATTGAGCCATCACATGCGTTAGAGCAACCCCGAACATTGTCGGGTATTTGTGCCGGAATATTGGCATGTGAGCATTCACCTTTTACTCAGTTGTGGTCATTGTAGCGAAAGAGTGAATTGACCCTGCCTGTAACATGCATAACAGTGGAACATCTTTAGCAGAGCCACCGTAATAGCCGCAACTACAAATTAGAGGTTAGCCTAGCTTTGTCAAAATTTCCTCCTTTGAAATGCAGTTTCCATTATTTCATTTGTTGCCAGCCTTGATATTTCTTTTTTTAGAGAAGTGTGTCGTCCCTCTTCCTGCCAATCAGGAGCAACCAAAGCGCTTGACAAAACTGCTGCCTCTTGCAGGTAAGGTGGTGGGCGTGTAGCATAAATTATTGTTGTGTTGTTGAACAGTTGCTTAAGGACTTCGTTGTTCCTCGGCATGTCCTTGAATAAAGTGATACACAACATGGATTCTCAGTTCGCCTTCTTCTTGGGTAACTAGCAGGGATTGGATGTGAGGTTATAGCAGTTGGTGTGTCCTGTCCACACTTGCCTCCCACAATCCTCATTACTCTGCCCTCTTATGTGCCGTTTCGGAGTTTTCTAAAGCAGTCGTTGTGGTAACCGCTTACCTTACGAGACAACATCTAAAAGAAATTTTTTTGCCGCAGTTGAACACGCACAAAAGGAAGACACATAAAGCCCGTGTTGTCTTTATGTGTCTTCCTTTTGTGTGCGTTCAATTGCGGCAAAAAACATGTCTTTTAGCATGCACCAATTAGGCCAACAAGGAGTTCTGTTGAAACACCTGCGCAGGTTTTTTCAAGGTCAGTTATCTGGCTTTTCTCAAAAGACGAAGCTCTGTCGTCTTGGTCATTTCAAGAAATTCCTAACTCTAATTCGGAACCCATTTTTTGTCCCTAGTTATGATGCACATATTCCCCTCTAGCCATTCATCTTCCTTCATGTTTCGGATTTTCAACGTGAGGTACTCGCCCGGCTGGCTGCATCGAAAGCCATCGAAATCAGATTGAACAAGCAGATGACCTACACAGACACCACTGTTGTCTCGGAGCCTTTCAATGACCTGGAGGACGTTCAGTAGTTTGATGCAACTTGAGCGGGCCTACCAAGGAAACTTATGCGAGTCAATTGTTTGTGGTATTCTGTGTATGTCTGTTTTCTTGATGGGTAAATTAAACATGGCTCAGTGCACTTTCCAAGTGTATCCTACACAGCTTACACTAATTTCAAAATTGTCAGATTTGCAGCCATGTATCCCTGCAGGGCTGTCTACCTTTAATTTTTCATTTATTGCTGAATAGTGCTTTAAGTATAGCAGCTCCTTAGCTGTATCCAGCAGCTTTTTTCAGTGATAGATACAGTGCCAGAAATAACATGGGAGCCCATGGCATTACTTTGCAAAGTGCCACGTCAGGCGCTCGTAAAGCCTTGGCAGACAACTTGCCAGGCATTTCGTCAATTGCTTCGATGGCACCTGCACTGCCAAACTTAATGAGGTGCCAGTGGTGGGGCACTCCACGGAGAGATGGCACGGGCTCCTATGTTCCTGCTAACAGTGGATGAGCTTGTATGGATGCTTGGATTGATGGTCTTAAGCAGACTTTTGATAAGAAATAATTTTGGAATTGAGTGTCCGAACGCAAACATAGTATGCAAGGCAAATCTAGTTTTGTAGTGCATTTTGTTGTTTAGGCTACAGAAATAGCCTTTATTGTGTCTTAATCTGCTACCGGCAACCACTTTGACAAAAGAGCATTTAGAATTAAAGTTGATCTGTGTGAACCAATGTAAATTTTTAGAGTGAACAGAAATTCGAGACCACAGAAAGAATGTTCAGCAGAATTGTGCCCTGGGCTACCTAACAGGCGTTTATTGTAATTTGTTAAGCCCAGCATTCATACTTTTTCTTTCTTAACACGCAGGTTCAGCAGCTCCCCAGTGTAGGAGGCATCAGTCCAGAGTCATGTACGCAAAGAATTTTGAGGATCCTAATGTCTCAATTTGGTTTTCGCGCTGGCAGTTCGGGTAACTTGGCTTTAATATCCCTAACCGACTACATTCGTCACTCGATTGATACGGGCAACTTCGTTGGTTCGGTATTCTTGGACTTCACTAAAGCTTTTGATACAACTAATCATAACATTTTTTTTACTAACCTAGAAGCCCTGGGAATTACCGGTCCAGTACTAAACCTCCTAAAATGTTACCTACATGATAGAGAATAAGAAGTTTTTTTTGGAGGTGCTTATTCTGATACTAAAGTTAATAACCAAGGTGTACCACAAGGCTCCATGTTAGGTCCCTTGCTATTCTCTATTTATATTAATGATTTACCCACGTGTCTTAAGTCGGCACATCGTGTACTGCACGTAGATGATACTACCACATATGCGTGACAATTCTTTAACTACCTTAATTCTTAAACTAAACAATGAGCTTGACCATATTGTTGCTTGGTGTTCGTCCAATCATTTAATTGTCAATCCTTCAAAAAGTCAATTTATGATTTTCCGTTCTAGCCAAAGAATACTACCTGGCTTGGCTGAGCTAACTCTAGATGGTCATCACATTCCCGTGTCTGACTGTGTATCATTTTTGGGCATCAAATTCAATTCGAGCCTCAAGTTTTCTCTACACATTGCCTTCATTAAGGAAAAGTGTGCCTTCGGTATTACAGCATTAATCATGTCAAGAAGATATTTCTCTAAAGACGCATTATTAGCATTATACCTTGCCTTCATTCACAGACATATTAATTATGGTATTGTTTCCTGGGGAAACACATACAACTGTGATATCTCGTCTATTTAGCACTTACTAAACCAAGCAATACGCATTGTCACTAACAGTGGGCTTTTCGGGAGTGCTGCTCTACTACGTGAAAATAACATCCTTGTTGTAGCGAACTTGTTCAACTATCATCCAATAATTATATTTTATAAATTACTTTATAAACCACTCTCATACCAATTCATTGATTCCAGGCAACTCATCAATAACAGTAATACCAGGTTTGCGCGTAAGTCCAACTTTTTATTACATATGGCTCATTCTAACTATGGAAAAATGACATTAGCATTCGCTGTTTTAAAACTGTGGAATGGTTTACCCGTCAGTATTAAATCTTCATCCTTTCATACATTTAGCCATGCTGTTAAGCTGTTTTATATGTGTAACTAAGTTTACGTCATTCATTACAATACATTTCACTACTGTGTGTATTGACAGTTTTTTGTTTAGCACTTTGGGCTTGTACACATTCAATTTGTTTTCATTGATGTTTTTTGCTATGTTGTATTTTCGCGATTGTGTGTGTTAGCTTGCTTTTCTTTATTACTTCTCTACATTGTTATTAGCCGAGGGTCCTGTTGCAGTTTTTTACTTTAGGACCCTCGTCTCTTTATTGTCTCTTACCATTTGATTGTATTTAGAGAATAATAAATTGAACTGAACCGAAAGAAAACCCAGCTTGGCGGCCACATTCTCGCGGAATGGGAAAAAAGGCAAAAATGCTTCGAACATCTTTAAGCCCCCATGGAGCATTGTCGGTAATTATGGTGACAACAAAAGTTTGCAAATAAAGCAAACATTGTGCCGCCGAAATATTTTATAGCTTAATTGCTTAACTGCATTTAACCTGTGGTTGCTTCTGCTGCTAAGCATCAAGTCACCGGTCCTAGTCTTGGACTGATGGTCACATTTCATTGAACGATGAACACAAATTCAGTTTTTGTAATTGACCAGCGGTGCACTTAGAAGATTAAAATATAGCCCTCTGCTATGGTGTCAGCTGTAGTTACTTTAGGTGAGACGACTCCATGGAAAATTTTATTTACCTGGTTGTAATGGGCCCCAAACCAAATCTGTACAGAGTTTTGTTGCAAGTTCCGTGTAAAAAAAGTAAAATGCTCGGAAATCACTCTCTCTGGTGCAGCTGTTCATCTGTCTTATGCACGACGTCTTCTCTCAGTTCATTGCGATCGCTGTTTAGTTCAGTAGGTGCAAAATATAAATTGTGAAGGAATGGGTGGCCCATGCTTCGACTGACAGCTTTGCCATTTCTTTCTGAATTACACGCAGATGCCTGAAATAAAAAGAAATTGTCGCAGAATTTTGGCACTTGCGTCATATTAAAATACCTTCCCATTTGAATGAGCTTTGGTGACGAAAGTGTTTCCAACCTTCCCAGAGACTTGTTCTGTTAATTGCAATGGTAACAGAATAAGTTTAGCATCGGCCCTGACATAAGCTATTACTAATATAGTTCCGGTTTTTGTATCCACTTGTGACGAGGCAATTTTCCGACACATTTTCATGGGAAAGCGGAGTGTGTAAGAACTGCATGAACTCTTACAGAATGCAATCAGTACACATTGTTGGATGTTTAATGGTGTGCTCATTATTTAGGGATGCTGTTAAGTCAGTTCTTCAGCCCTTTAATGAGTAGATCATTCAGTTTAGGTGTAGGCGTCCCATCGTCTTATGCAGTCTGTGTCAATAAACCCATTACAGTTGTGCAACGAAGCACATGTTACCACAATCAGAATTGCTGAGGTTGCATTATGCGGTAGCTGATCTGATTGCTATTGCGGCAGCTGTGAAGGAGGTTCACAAGTGCAGCGACTATGCTGTAGAAACGGCCATCAAGGACTGGCTACGTCATGCTCCTGCAAGGAAACGGGATTCTTGCAAAATGGTAGCCAGCGTGCACTTTTTTAATCTGGCATTCTTTGTCCATTGTGACAGAAGTACAATTCAGTGATTTAATTTTAAGTATCAGTGTGTAGAGTGTGAACTTGGAGTGGAATTTGTACTGAAACATGTAAAGTAGAAAATGTCTCTTTGCACATATTGCATCACCCATCCGAAGAACATTTTATTTCATACACTGGCTTAGTTTCGATGCTAGTTAACTTAAAAACTAAATCTTCATGTGGTACTGACATCCTTCCAATCATTTTTTGAAACGCTATGCTGAAACTATTGCAAGGTTTCTTATTACTATATTTCGTGCTTCGTTACTTCCTGTAAAATTACCGGATGACTGGAAGATAGCCAGAGTCGTACCCGTATTCAAGAAGGGCGAATGTTCATTTTTAGAAAATTACCGTCCAATATCAATGACACCCTCATGTTGTAAACTAATTGAAGTTATTGTTGCCAATCAAATTAAGGAATTTCTAGATAAACATTCAATACTGTCCAATTTTCAACACGAATTTAGAAAAGGCTATTCAACAGTTACAGTGTTTGTCACCATAATTCATTCACTCGCCTCATGCCTTGATAAAAAAGGTCAAATTTATGCTCTACTTCCTTACTTTAGCAAATACTCCTGTACAGTTCCACATGACAAGCGAATACTAAAACTCAGACATCTTGAGCTCCCAGAAATATTGATCGCACGGATAACAAACTAACAAATCGCCGCCACTTCGTGGAAATTGGTAAGCAACAGTCTGGCTGTCTTCCGGTCAAATCGGGAGTTCCTCAATAAAGTGTCCTAGGACCATTGCTCTTCTTACTTTATATAAATGATATCACTACTTCAATCTATTCCAGTGTGCAAATTAGGCTGTTTGAGGACGACTGTGTGCTTTTTAGAGAAATCACTTCACCAAATGATCAAATTGATTTATATACTTCTCTACCTGGCATTATTGATTGTGCAAAATGTGGGGAATGCGGTTTAACGCTTAAAAGACGGTCTTTAGTTTCACTCGTCAGAAAGCTCCACTAACCTTTAGTTTTGCGCTAGGTTCGTTGCCTTTGCAGGAAGAAACAAAATATAAGTGTTTGGGTGTCACAATTACTAAGAATTTATTATGGAATCTACACATTCATATCTGTTCTTCGGCCCTGCGTAAATTACGTTTTTTGCGACGTAAACTTAACGAACCGATTTGTACAAGTCGCCGACGGAGGGGCTGTCACTATTTTTGGCATGTGCTCTGCCCGTCTCACCATTGCTGAGAGACACACCGTCGTTCTCTTCACCGTCATCGAGCATTGCCTTCACGAACTCATTCTCGGTCTGGATTTCCATGCCAATCATTCGGCCCTCATTGAATGTTAGGCCGGCTCACTTCGCCTTGCCTTGCCTCTTCTTGCCGACCCTGTGGACCCGCCTCCAAGCCGTTTGAGCTGCATGGATTTTATTTGCCTACCGCCTCAATCTGTGACGCACGTCGGCTTGTCTTCACCAGCTGTAGCTGACGGTAATTACGTGGTCGCACCAATTCCGGCAGTTATACTTACACATGGTGTTACCGTGCCACACACTGTGCTGACAATTACTGGCAACTGCACCTGCCTTCCCCTTGTCAATTTCGCGTTAACCGCGCAAGTTCTGCCTCAGGGGATTTCATTGGCTATAATGAGCGCTTTACAGGATGGTGAGATCGAGCCAGTCACAGTGGAAGATCGTCACAGTTCAGCCCATACCGTGACGTCATCACACAGTACTGACGTCGAAATTGAGAAGATGGTTTCCTCTGACCTTACATCTGTTCAAGCTGAAGCCCTCTGCCGCGTTCTTGACGGCTATCGCGACATTTTTGACTTTGACAATCCACCCTTAGGTCAAACGTCCGTCGTGACCCATCGCATAAACACTGGCAATGCGAACCCTATTCACCGACGTCCATATCATGTTTCTGCGTCCGAACGAGCTGTTATCCAACAGGAAGTCAAAAAGATGCTTGCAAAGGACATTATCGAGTCCTCCTGCAGTCCCTGGGCTTCTCCCGTCGTACTTGGTCAAAAAGAAGGATGGAACACGACGTTTTTGTGTAGATTATTGCCACCTGAACAAAATCACAAAAAAAGGACATCTTCCTTTTGCCACGTATTGATGACGCTCTAGACTGCTTGTACGGTGCTAGCTATCTTTCTTCTATCGACTTACCGTCCGGCTACTGGCAGATATCCGTCGACGACATGGACCGAGTGAAGACAGCATTTATTACCCCTGGCGGCCTTTATCAGTTCAAGGTGATGCCTTTCGGTCTCTGTAACGCGCTCGCCACCTTCCAACGAATGATGGACTCTTTGCTTCAGGGGTTCAAGTGGTCCACCTGTTTGTGCTATCTGGACGACGTCATCGTTTATTCGCCCACATTTGACACGCATCTAGACCGTCTTTCAGTGATTCATGACGTGTTCCACCGCGCCGGTCTCCAGTTGAATTCGTCAAAACGTCACTTCGCTCGCCGCCAAATCACCATCCTTGGACACCTCGTGGACGCCAGAGGCGTGCGACCCGATTCGGACAAAATTCGCGCCGTTACGAACTTTCCTGTTCCGAAGTCCACCAAGGACGTTCGTAGTTTCGTAGGGCTGTGCTCTTATTTCAGACGCTTTGTGAAGGATTTTGCGACCATCGCACGTCCTCTTACCGACCTCTTGAAGAAAGACGCCCCATTTTCTTGGGGACCTGAACATGCCGCATCTTTTTCGCAGCTCACTACTCTCCTTACCACGCCTCCAATTCTGGCCCGCTTTGACCTGTCTGCCTCAACGGAAGTTCGAACTGATGCCAGTGGTCACGGCATAGCAGCAGTGTTAGCACAACGCCAGCGTGGATATGATCGCGTTATAGCCTATGCCAGCAGACTTCTATCACCCGCTGAGCGCAATTATCCAATCAAAGAGCGCGAGTGCCTCGCTCTTGTGTGGGCTGCTGCGAAGTTTCGTCCATACTTGTACGGACGCCCCTTCTATGTTATTACTGATCACCCCGCGCTCTACTGGCTATCCTCGCTCAAGGACCCCACGGGACGACTCGCTCGTTGGGCGTTACACCTGCAAGATATACCTTCTCCGTGGTGTATAAGACGGGACGCTTGCACCAGGATGCCGATTGTTTGTGCCGCTACCCCGTCGACAAACCGGCTGATGCGGACGCCATCGCTTGCGTTTTTTCTGTCTCCCAGTTGCTTGAAATCGGCAATGAGCAACGCCGCGATCCTTCATTACGAGCCCTCATCGACCACCTGGAGTTAACGCCTGGCGACGCCTCTCTCCGGATGTTTCTCCTTAAGGAGGGGACATTATACCGCCACAATCTCGATCCTCACGGCCTTGACCTTCTGCTCGTAATTCCATCACACCTGCGTTCGACTGTCCTCCAGCAACTTCACGACGCTCTCTTGGCTGGACACTTGGTCGTCTCGCGCACGTACGACCATGTACGCCGTCAATTCTTTTGGCCGGGTCTCGTCCGCTCCGTGCGGCGCTACGTTGCCGCTTGTGAGCCCTGTCAGCGCCGGGAGAAGCCCTCCACACCTCCAGCTGGATGTCTACAGCCGATCGACATCCCACCGGAACCCTTTTTCCGTGTTGATCTAGACCTTCTTGGACCGTTTCCTCTCTCGGGCTCCGGAAATAAATGGGTCTCCGTCGCTACTGATTATGCTACGCGGTACGCAATCACCAGAGCCCTTCCGACAAGTTGTGCTACTGACATTGCTGACTTTCTTCTCTATGACATCATTTTAGTGCACGGTGCTCCGCGCCAATTACTCACTGACCGTGGCCGCGGCTTTCTGTCGGCAGTCGTCCAGGACATCTTCCGCTCCTGCTCGACAAAGTACAAGTTCAGCACGTCCTACCACGCTCACGGAGCGCCTCAACCGGACCCTCACCGACATGCTTTCAAAGTTCGTTGCGACCGACCACCACGACTGGGATCTTCAATTACCATATGTGACGTTCGCGTATAATTCATCGCGTCACGATACCGCCGGCTATTCACCATTCTAACTCCTATATGGCCGAGAACCCGCGTTGCCCTTGGACGCTTTGTTGCCCTCGGCCACACGTTCAACCACTGAATACGCCCGCGACGCGATCGCACACGCCGATCACGCGCGCCAGCTCGCCCGCACCCGTCTCGAGGCCTCACAGGAGCATCAGATACGCCTCTATGATTGCCACCATCACGACGTGCACTTTACTCCTGGTTCTCTGGTGCTTCTCTCGTCACCCATTCGACGTGTGGACCTTTCCGAAAAGCTGCTATCGCGCTACAATGGCCCATACCGTGTGGTGCGACGAGTGACCGATGTCACGTATGAAGTCATCCCCGCCGACCTGTTAGCGTCATCGTCGGCTGCAAGTGACATCGTTCACGTGGCGAGACTAAAGCCATACCAGACACCTTTCACCGCGGATGTGTAGATTAAGCACCGGGACGGTGCTTCTACTGCCGGGGGTGATGCTACGGAACAGCCGCCACAGTGAGGCTGCACCAAGGAGGAAGAAGACGACGTGGGCCCCGCTTGATATAGCGTCGCCATTTTGGCCTTCCGTTAGCTTCCCTGTAAATAAATTGTATATAGTATTGGGCTCCAGTTACACGTAACAATATTACCCACCTAACGTAAAACTGCTTGCTTATTATTCATTAATTAGACCGAAACTTGAATAGGCATGTGGTGTTTGGGACCCGTTTACTAAACAAACTATTAAACATCGCGAAAGGGTACAGAAGAAAGTCGTGCGATTCATATATTCAAAACTCTCGATATGATTCCCTTTCACAAATAATGCGTGATAATGGCATTGAAATCCTTGAGCAGCGAAGGGATAACATAGGAATTCGATTTCTTTCGATGCTTTTTAATGAAGATTTAGCAATTAATCCGGCATCCAATCTGTGTAGTTCAACATCTAGGCTTACTCGGCACCATCATCTGAATTCACTGATAGCTTATTTTGCACGGACGGATGTCTTCGAGTATTGATTTCTTTTCCGAACAGACAGAAATAACTCGTTGTTGCCTGTCTGAATTGAGTGATTCATTGCGTTACTCTTGTGTCTTACCACCCCACTGATTAATGCGTTGTATTTCATTGGTTAAATACCTTACAAGGCCCCTACATGGGGATTGAGTAAGGGGGGCATACATTCAAGTACATACAATCTATTAACAACAATAACAAAAGAAAAGAGCAACCAAGTGCACGGCCTAAAAGTCAGAGAAACATATTAGCTACATAAAGCTGTACATGATTACAATAAAAAGGAAATATATAAGTTTGTAACAAACGTATAACAGTGGAAGAAAAAGGTAGAAAATTAACGCAGAACAGTGAGTGTGATATTAATGGTTAACATGGGTTAAGCGAGTTCAGTGAGTGCTTGAATTTTTCAAGGTCAGTTTCCGCAACTATGTTGTCAGGGGGGTTGTTCCAGAGCCGAATGGCACTTGGGATTGCAGACGAGTTAAATGCTTCTGTTTTACCGTAGATGCGCGCGAAGCTATGACGATTGTATATTCTGTGCGACGTGTGCGATGACGTTTCCATGTGTAGGGAACGTTTGTTAGTGTGGTGGGCGTATTAAATTATATTATGGGCGGTTAAACACAAGCCCATACGTTGTGTTTAACCACCCTGCTTGGACCTGAACTAGGTCTGCAGTATGAAATAAATAAAGAAAAAAAATAAATAAGTAAATAAATAAATAAATAAATGAGGCTTGGCAATGGGGCTGGTCATAGACACACTGCAGTTGTGTGGAGCACTGTTGAGCTTAATCTATAAGACTGATTTCCAAGTTGCCTCCATGCTCATCTTGCTGGTGCACAACATGTTCAGTCTAAGGGACCCTAATACATTTCTAATCCTTCAATGAGATCAGTATTAAATTATGTGGCCTCGCGAATCTCCTACCCGCTAAATTTTTTAATCCTTCATGTTCAAGCAAAGATGGGCGTAGTTATGATACCATCAGTGGATTTCTCTCCCATTTCTCATAGCGTGCTGGAAGCTACACGGGGGAGATGGCGCGGGGGCACAAAAGGGCGATACCCAGCTAGGTCCACCCGAAGGTTTAATTGGCTCGTGTTGGCACCACAGAATGGCTGCGGCATGTACGCTATGCTTTTCATCTGGGAAGCCAGGCGCAGCCAGACACAGCAACGTGTACCTGTCATGTTTAGTCTGGCCGTACAAAGATGAAATAGTGTTGCTGTCTTTCTGAGATTGCAAACGTATGTATTTTTCATTTACTTGTTCAAGTGAGCAATAATTGTATTACTGAGAATTTTCTTGCATTCTAAAATCGCCGTGGCTGTTGTAGGTCCAGCTGCTTGCAATGACGCTGCATGATGATATTGTGGAAGCTAGAGCAAGCAATTTTTCACTGCTTTTGACACGAGATTATAAATTCCCTGATACATGCAGGACAATTATATTTGGCTCACATGTTCACAGAAGCCTGAATACTAACTGATTGGCAGTGTTTTCTTACTATGTTAGAAAAATGTTTCAGGGCTCCTTTAATATTGTAGCACTCATCCTGCTTAGTTTGCATATCATGTGCATAATTTCTCACTCATGTGGGCTGCAAACATCGGATATTCATGTGGCCATTCATGTAAAAGATGTCTGTAAAACTAAAGGGCCTCCTCGCGCATTTATTTGCTCTTCTGCTTGCTTACATATTAAGTTCCTGCATATACCTTTCCAAATGCAGTTTTTCAGTTTCACGCTCTACTGTGGGGCGCAAGCGCTTGCCTATGCCCTTGAGCACTCTACATTCTTGCACATGTTAACAAAACTTTATTGTCTTCTAAGAACAAGTTTCTTTGCCACTGGCACCATATTATTCACTGGTTTTGTTCTGGTTCCACTGTAAAAGAAATCCCATAGCCACAGGTTTTATCTCGGGGATTTTTCATGTCTAACGTAATTAC
This sequence comes from Dermacentor variabilis, assembly GCF_050947875.1. NCBI lineage: Eukaryota > Metazoa > Arthropoda > Arachnida > Ixodida > Ixodidae > Dermacentor > Dermacentor variabilis. The sequence goes on along the minus strand of NC_134577.1, from coordinate 127,017,926 downwards.
CAAATTTTGTAGGTATGAAAAGCTAGTCAGGCATTATACGCTACTTGTTATGTGCAGCCTTGTAGTATTCAGTTGTGTTCGTGCAGCAGTATAGTTTGTACGTGTACTTATTTTCGTATTTAGGATGTTCAAGCCAGCGAGCCGGCTCGTCAACAGAGTGATGAAGGACAGCATGACCTCAGCCACATGCATCACCATCTAGCGGGTCATGAAAGCACTGTTAATTTTTTTCCATGTTTCTTTACGTGTAGCGGGTAAGTCTAGTAGGCTATTAGGCTGAACCTAAGGTTTTTTTGTGCACTGTAACCTAATCACCAAAACATTTCCGACATTTTCTATGCGTGCAGAACGAAACACTTCTGTTTAGAAAAAATAACCACAGGACAGGAAGGGCGCAGGTCATCAACCTCTTTCACTACATAGAAAATTGCAGCTACAGGTTGTATAGGAACGGAGGGAAGTTTCTGATCATTGCCCATGTGCATACTTGGCGGCATATGTGTCTTTGAAGAGCAGAGATAAAAAAAAATCTTTTTAATGGTTGATAAAGTTAGTATCTCATAGAAGTCATAAACATATGAGCACCCTTGGTCTGGTGAAAGTGACTTAGCGTGCCGCAGTTTCTGGAGGGCTCAGGCATCTATCGTCTTTTTTTCGGATCAGTATGCTTCGTGAATTCTGCATTCTCTCATGACAAAAGTGCTGCCACATGTGTCCATGTGCAAAAATGAAAACCTCTGTTCCCATGCAACCTGTAAATGTGATATTCACGTGCGGTAAAATTAGCTTAAGGCTAGTGCCCTTCCTGTGCTGTTCGTTTTCTAACCTTATTTGTTTTTTTTTCAAGCACATGAAATCTCATTCCCCTTTTTATTGATTCTTAAGATAACTACCTTTTAGCTCTAATTCAAAAGATTATTTTGTTATTTATTTAGCGTTTTTTATTCACAAGTTACAGAGGCAGTCTTTCATTGTTTGCTCCCATTATTAGTTTACCAGTAATGTCTGCAGTCTGCCATTGTATTTCACCGCATATATTGCATACACAATTAGGTACTTGTAAATGGTTAATACCAATAAGAGGTTTTACAATAATAAGACTGGTGGTGACAACTTGAGTTTCTCTTCGCTTAGTAATATGGCACTTTGATTTGTTGTCCCGAACAGCCAAGGGCTGTCCGAGAAGCTGCGTACGCCAACGTTCACTGGCTGTAATAGCGTCTCAAGCAGTCTGGGGCAGTGTGGGACAGCAAATTGAATAGGCCCAGTGCATGCATGCATGACGAATAAAAGAAACAGCCAAAAATAGTACAATGGATGTCCTATGGACGTAAGTATGGTTAATAAGGACATCCATTAAATGTAGTAAATATCAATTTGATGTTGTGGATATCTATTAGATGTAATAAACACCTCTACAGGATGTTGTGGACGTCTATTAGATGTTACAGATATCCAGCGCTGAAATCCCCACAACTACTACTAACATGTTCTGGATGCATTTACGATGATCCATAGTACATCCATGCAACGTTTTCTGGATAAATCTGGATATCTAATGGACGTACTGAATCTCCACGGTGTGCCATATTATGCACATCTAATCGATGTATCTGGCTATCAGGGTACGTGGCGTTAAAGAAAAGCATCACGCAGCACGGCATTGAACCGCTGCCAGCATGAAGTGGAACGGTAGGCGCGAGCGATTAGACTCGTCCACGGCTCCGAACGTTTCTGCAAATGATACGGGGTTTTTGTAGGTACCACGTGGACTTGCACGATGGTGCGTCAAAAATAGCTTTTGGGAACAGTGTTACGCCAACTGTAGAGAGTCTAGATAAACATCAAGCGAAAGCGGAGTCTCCGGGCTACATACGCTGCAACGGTTTTTACGATAGACACCGTAGTTTTATTACAGCTACCATTCTTTCTCGAAAATCAAGTATAAATTTCCGCCGTTTCGATAGGTTTTTGCTTCTGAATCTAACCGCTCTGGCAACGAAATTCTTGCTTGTCACAGCGTGATCCCTGCATTTGGCTCGTGTGGATTGTCCTTTAGAACATGTCTGTTACCTGCTTTTTTCAATAATGCACCTGCAGCTTTTGTTATTCGCGAAAAACCTGCTGGTCTCATTGAAAACGCGCTAGTTTCGTGCCTGGGCCGCTTGGGGCGCTAGTTGGTATGTGTATTGAAAAGCTGGATATGGTAGCCTAAATAATCCGGGCCGTCCTTACCACGTGAATTCGCGGCGCGTATCAGCTATGACGTACAAAGGCTGACAGAGGGCACGAACAGTGACTGCTCTGAAGGTTCGAAATAGCATTACAAGCTACAGTGCCGCCAACGTACGTGCTTGCCAGTCTTCTATGCACGCGCAAAGACTCCGAGGCGGACGCTGGTGCTATTATGTTTCTCGCGACTCAAAGTCGACAGAAATACGCGCGGCCGATCATCGAGTCGGGATTCTGCGTATATAGAAAATGAAATCAGTTTCTTAGTACTCGTTCGCAAAGTGGCAATTCGGTGACAGTGCTTCATTCGGGCTCATACAAGTGCATTATTGTTTCAGGTTAGTGACTCATCACGAATAGCATTTCATCGCACTTCAGCTCGTCCGTTCACGAAGTGACGTGCTTGTCGCCATACGAGTTGCGTTAAGGTGCATGCCTTGAGGACGGTTGCGCTTGCTCCGAAATACCATTTGCGAGGTATGGCGTTAGTGAAGTGATGACCACGCAAAGAACTGCCGCGCTATGAGGCGGCCGAAATTGCGGTAAGTGAAATTATGCATTCGTTCACATTTAGGTACTGTTTGTTCTTTCATTACGTGTGTCTCAGAGACGTAGTGGTAGAACGACCTAATAGTTGAACAAACAAGTAAGCGAATGGCTAAACGAACGAGCGAACGACCACTAAACCAGCCAGTGAACGAGCGGGCGACCGCACGTTTTCTTTGCGACTGCTCCACCGCTGCATTTTGACCTACCCACACGTTAAAACTGACACGAATGAACACGTACGTCTCGAAGACTTATGATGCTGTCGTTCGTCCACGAACGCAGTTTCGGGAGAGCACGCACACTTTTTCCTTTGTATCGCAAATCCACTGGTTGACCGGAAAAATGGCTTGGAGCGCATACGCAAATTACCAAACAATGACAGGCAACTTAGCGCTATCCTTGAAAAGTAAAATATACAATAAGTGCGTCCCATTGGTACAATAAATGGAACAGAAACTTTTAGGTTAACAAAGAATCTTGAGAAGAAACATACCCAGTAATTGTGGATGTCAGCTCCACTTTCCTCTTTGCGACACCACGCGGCATACCAAGATTTAAATTTTCGCCATGCGCACGCATTGACCGAAAATACAGTAAAGAAAAGAAAAAAAAAAGAAAAGAAAAACCGATTCTCTGGGCTTCACCTAAATAGACGGCGCACGTTAAAGAACTACAGGTGGTCAAAATTGTCGCTGTCCCTACTACGGCGTGCCTCATAATCATATCGTGCTTTTGGCACGTAAAACCCCGCAATTTAATTTTCTTAAATTGACAGCGCAACAGCATTGACGAGACGTTACTTCACGGCCGAGTTTCATGGAACGACCGGCAGTGATTGCAGGAATCTTTGGTCATCGGCTATATGAATCGTCGGCGTGCCCGACAAGCCGTTTGGCCCTACCAAGCCATTACTGCTATTGCATATGTGCTATCACTCTGCCTATAACATTGCGCGTGCGCATGTACGTACGCACATACACCCAAAGACGTACAGACGTGCCGCGAACGCACGCACACGCATGCGCACACAAACGCAGACGCACGTACGCGCACACACAGCGCGCACACACGCATTTATGCGCGCCCACACACACGCTAACACACAAAAACGTTCGGAAGAAACAGGAAGAATGGGCATAGGAATTGTTCTTCATAGAACGCAATACGGGCGTATTGTTACGGGGGAATATGCAGACGAAAAGCTATATACAAGTATATTTACAGGCAAATACGCCGCACTTGGCCAAGAGGCATCAGCCCGCGCTGACCTCTAATCATCGTCGTCATCTTTACACTGCTCGCCTCTTCGTCATAGCAAATACTGTTCCGTAGCACTACCCCCGGCGGCAAAAGAGCCGTCCGAGAGCGACTAAAGGCCGGACTCGGAAGCAGTGTAGTAGGCCTTGAGCTTACTGACGTACACATCACTAGATGCCAGAGTAGAGGACGAGGTTGAACGCACAGGAGCAATATCGTACGTCACAGGCGTCACCTGGCGCAGCACACGGCAGGGCCCTGTGTATCGCGAAAGGAGTTTCTCTGAAAGTCCGACGTGACGAGTGGGCGGCCACAGGAGCACGAGTGCATCACGCGAAAACTGTACGTCACGGTGGCGGGCATCGTACTGACGCTGCTGAGTGGTTTGCGAGGCCGTCAGTCGAGTACGGGCAAGCTGGCGTGCATGGTAGGAGAGGGCGATGGCGTCGCGTGCATACTCGCTTGGGGATATCGCAGCAGGAGGAAGTACTTTGTCAAGGGGAAAGGTCGGTTCGCGACCGTACTGTAGATAAAATGGAGAAAATGCGGCGGTGTCGTGCCAGGAAGAATTATATGCAAATGTGACGTAAGGAAGGGCAATGTCCCAGTCATGGTGGTCCTTGGAAACGTATTTGGACAGCATATCGGTAAGAATACGGTTTAACCGCTCTGTCAGGCGATTGGTTGGAGGATGGTATGAGATAGTCAGCTTGTGTTGAATAAAGCAGGAAGGCACAATGTCGGTGATAACTTTCGGGAGGAAGTTACGACGACGGTCAGTGAGCAGCTGTCGCGGGGCACCATAAAGCATGATAACGTCACACAAGAGAAAGTACGGGACGTCAGTGGCGCAACTGGTAGGCAGACCCCGCGTGATAGCGTATCAGGTGGTGTAATCAGTTGCGACGGCTACCCACTTGTTCCCAGAGGATGACCTGGGAAAGGGACCCAGGAGGACTAATCCAACACGAAAGAACGGTTACACAGGGACGGTGATCGGCTGCAGATGACCGGCAGGTAGCACCTGAGGTGTTTTGCGACGCTGACAGAGATCACAGGCAGCAACATAGCGTCGGATGGAGCGAGCGAGACCAGGCCAATATAAGCGGCGCGGACGCGGTTGTACGTGCGGGTTACCCCAAGATGTCATGCATCTCAATGCGCACAGTCTGTCGTAGATGTTTTGGCACGACAAGATCAGAGCCGTCAAGGAGAAAGCTCCTTCGGTACAGAATGCCGCCCTGGAGGACATATCGGCGAGCGGATGCGTCGGTAGGTGTAGAGCGCAGACGCTCGATGAGTGCTCGCAGCGATAGGTCTCGGTACTGCTCATCGGCGATGTTAGCGAAGGCACACAGAGAAATTGCCGTTGACGGTGCTACTGTCGGAATCGTCAGGCTCGTCTACCGGGTAGCGAGACAGGCAATCAGCGTCCTTGTGTAGTTGGCCAGATTTATAGATGACTGAATACGAATATTCTTGGAGGCGTAAGGCCCTACGACCAAGTATTCCTGTACGATCTTTCAGTGACCATAACCAGCAAAGCGCGTGATCGTATGTGACAAAGGAAAAGGGTCGGCCATATGTATGGGCAGAACTTCGCAACCACCCAAACTAGGGCTAGACATGGAATAGTTGCGCTCCGTGGGTGAGAGGAGCCTGCTGGCGTAAGCGATAACACGGTCATTGCCCCGCTGGCGTTGTGCCAGTATTGCGCCAATTCCGTGATCGCTGGCATCAGTACGGACTTCGGTAGGCGCAGGAGGATCGAAATAGGCAAGAACGGGAGGCGTAGTGAGAAGGTCTATTAGATGCGAGAATGTAGAGGCCTCGTTATCCCCCCACTGGAAAGGGCCGTCTTTATTCAAAAGCTTGATTATTTGTTGTGCTATGGCCGCGAAATTTTTCATGAAACGGCGGAAGTACGAACAAAGGCCGATGAAGCTGCGCACATCCTTAACACACTTCGCTATAAGGAAGTGCGTAACAGCACAGATCTTGCCTGGGTCCAGTTGCACGCCGTTCGAGTCGACGAGACGTCCAAGGAGGGTAATCTGGCGACGGCCGAATTGGCGCTTTGATGCGTTGAGTTGCAGACCGGCTCGACGAAAAACGTCCAGCGCTGCTGAGAGGCACTCGAGTTGGGCAGTGAACGTTGGGGAGAATACTGTAAGGTCGTCCAAGTAGCACAGGCACGTAGACCATTTGAAAACGTAAAGACGGGAGTCCATCATCCGATCAAAAGTGGCAGGAGCATTACACAGACCGAACGGCCTCACTTTGAATTGATAAAGACCGTCGGGTGTTACAAAAGCAGTCTTCTCGTGGTCGAGATCGCTCAAGGCAATCTGCCAGTAGCCGGAGCGAAGGTGAATAGAGGAGAAATAGCGAGCACCGTGGAGGCAGTCAAGGGCGTCATCACTCCGAGGTAGGGGATACACATCCTTTTTGGTAACCTTGTTAGGGTGCCGATAATCCACGCAAAAGCGCTGTGAGCCATACTTTTTTACCAGTACAGCAGGTGAAGCCCATGGACTACATGACGGTTAAATAATGTTCTTGGCAAGCATTTTGCTAACTTCGTCGTGAATAACGACGCTCAGCTGGTGACATTCGATACGGGCGGCGATGAATAGGAGGGACATCGCCGGAATTAATGCGGTGTTTAACAGCTGTAGTTTGGGCCAAATGACGATTGTTAAAGTCAGAAATATCCTGGTGGGGAAACAGAACGCAGAAGAGCTCACGAACGTGTTCCGACGGCATGTCGGGCGCAATCATCTTCAGTAAGTCCGCGATGGTAGAAATTGCAGCTGCGATGGCAGAGGAGGATCGGCTGAATTGTCGTCTACTGTAATAGATGCTACTGAGTGATCCTCGAATGAGCAAAGCTGGGTCAGAGACATCCCGCGTGGCAGCACTTCTGTCGTCAAGATAAAATTCACCACTGGGACGCAGACGCAATTCGCCGTAATGGATAAAACTGTATGAGGTACTGTGATCTCGAGTGTACGGAGGACGTCTTGCATAGGAGCCGCGATGTAGTGACCGTCGGGGACTTGTAGGGATGACACTTAGTCAACTTAAGTGGGTGCCGAAGTTGGCAAGCGAACGAATTCCACGGTACTGAGGCGACTGGGGTGTGGTTCAGCGGGATGCAGAACAGGCATGTCAAGGCGGAGAGTACTGGCCGCACAATCGACGAGAGCAGAATGTGTGCAAAGGAAGTCTAAGCCGAGGATGGTGTCGTGGGGACAGTGGGCGATGACTGTGAATAGCACGATAGTGGAGCGACTGGCCAAGAAGACGCGGGCGGCACACACCAATACGGTGGCTGTTCAGCTATCGGCGACACGGACAGCAGGCGTCGTGGCGGGCGTGATTATTTTCTTCAGCCGGCTACGAATGTCAGTGTTCATTACCGACAAATGCGCCCCAGTGTCTATAAGAACAGACACAGAAACACCGTCGACTTGGACGCCAAGAAGGTTCATATGGGTGGGCAACGTCAGTAGAGGATTTGGCGGCGTAGGGAGCAATGCAGTGTCACTTCGAGGCGCTGCATCGTCTAGTTTTCCGGCTGGGAGCGGAGTCCGAAGGGAGTTGGCGAATAGGAGCGACGGGGCTGGGGTGGGCGAGATTGCCGTCGTTGGGGCGAAGGCGAATGACAATAGGGGCGGCTCGGCGCAGGAGAATCAGTGGCCGCTATAACGAAGCATGCGGCATAGGGACGAGAAGGGCCATCTGGGGGGCGAGAGTAGGAAGCATAAGTAGACCGGGTCGGGGAACTCCAGCGACTGCGACAGTGCCGAGAAATGTGCCCGATTCGACGGCAGTGAAAACAAATGAGCTTGTCGTCAGCAGTGCGCAATTGAGATGGGGTGCGGAAACATGTTGGGTAATAAGATGCCGGACGGGGCCGAATCGAGAAGCCGAGTGGGTATCAGGGCAATGGGCCGAGCAGATCGTGTGAAGACCCATGTTTGCGAACTCCTGGCAGAGAACTGCATGGATCATGGAAACCGTGACTGCACCTGCGTAGGAGGGGCTGGAGTCGAAGGCAGCCGGGTCGGCGGCCTCGATCTCATGCTGGACGATGGTAACTTCGCCAGTGTGGTTGGGACGAGGAGCGTCGGCACAGGAAAATGTCGCTGGGGTGTTTGAATAGACGGGCAAACTGCTGTTTTATACGTCGGTTTTTAGCGAGTTCCAGGCGGCAGCAGTCTTTTATAACTGCATCCACCACCGCCACATCGTTGAAAACGAGCAAGTTGAAGGCGCCATCGGCAATGCCTTTGAGGATGTGGGAAACCTTGTCTGACTCAGTCTTGTGTGCGTCAACTTTGCGGCACAGAGCCAAGACGTCCTAAATGTACATGACGTAGGACTCTGTTGACGTCTGCACACGGCCCGAAAGCGCCTTCTGTGCGGTAAGTTGGTGACCATAGGGGTTGCCGAACAAGTCTCGGAGTTTTTGCTTAATCGAATCCCGACTGATGTGCTCATCTTCGTGCGTCCGAAATCAAACTCGAGGTGTGCCACCGAGGTAAAAGACTACGTTGGCGAGCTTGATAGTAGTATCCCAGTGGTTATTGCGGCTGACGTGCTCGTACAGGCTGATCCAGTCCTCGACATCTTTCCCATCTTTGCCCGAGAATATGCCAGGATCGTGCGGAGCGGGGAAAGCGATGAAGGTCGTTGAAGTGGCAGCAGGTGTCGGAGCCGGCGGAGTCGAGTAGACGTCACCGGGAGCCATGAAGAAAGGCTTGACAGACCGTCCACAGCGAAGCTCCGTGACGAGGTACAGGGAACGTCCACCTCCGCCAGATATGTTACGGAGGAAAACGCTGACGAAAAGCTATATACAAGTATATTCACAGGGAAATACGCCGCACTTGGCCAAGAGGCAAGAGCCCGCGGTAGCCTCTAATCGTTGTCGTCTTCACACTACTCGCCTCTTTGTCATCGCAAAAACTGTTCCGTAGCAATAGAAAGAAAAATATAAGACCTCGGTGACGCAAAGACCATCCGATAGAGCCAAGAGCGTGTGATTATTTACGAGAAATAAGGTGACGCGATGAAGCGTTTCACGGCTATGTCAAACCGGCACGGACGAGGTTTTATCTTCCGCTGCTATAGAAACCGGCGTTTCATAGGGAATCTTAAATTATTGAACCGTGCAGAAGTCAGTTTCAGGCAAGGCGTGCACGTTTCACGTGAACCCGACGTTTTGTCTCACGCGCCGATATAGAGCGCACTCGCTTGTTATTGAAAATTCAGATCTATCTTTTTTGTTGACTTTCTTTTTGTGGCTGCGTGGCTTCTTCGACGAATTCGTAAGGGCTCGCCGTATCATATAGGAAAATTTTTATGTTTCACTATATGTTTAGTGCAAGGCGCCGATGTCTTCAATTGCTTTGTGCGTCGTACGAGCATTATTCAAGCAAGCCTGGAAGAAATGTTGATCTTCGATGAGCAGCTGCGAGGTTCAGCGAGTCAGTACCAATATAGTAAGGTACGCTTTTTTTTTAATGTGAGGGTTAAGGCCTCAGGGCGTACAGCGGTATGGGATGCGGGTGAATAAGGATGCATAAATGAACGAAAAGAAGATATGTAACACCTCTTCTAACGAAGCATTATCTTTAAAGGGAGAACACCTAGGAATGAAAATGATCGGACTTTGCCCATAGCTAATGATGTATGGTTGGAATGTAGCAGGGCTGTCAGAGCCATTTGTGTAAATACGGAAGCAACAGATAAAGAAATGACACATTACAATGTTTCCTCCTTTTATGTATGCATATAAGTAAAGGCCGGGGACTTGTCGACTCCTATAGAAAATGTTTTCCAGAACAGCGGTAGCGCCTTTTCTTTACCTTCTGTGTGCCTTTACCTTCGTCCATGTTTTTATCGTGACTGCTGCGTTAAACATTTTTTGCTGTTTTATTTCACTATTTGCTGCATCCCCAACTCACGGCGAGAACGCCTTGCTCTGACTGCTTAGGAGCCGTGTATTGTTTGTGATGGAAAAAGCGCCAGCATTTATCACTGCAAGTGCGAAGTTCCGTCTTTTGTAAAGGACTTCCTTTGCATGCATCAATACCTCAATGTCCCCAGAAGCATTGAATTTGACGTCTTTAAAAGTTAGCAAAAGCACGTTGCTCCAAAGGGTGTGTGTTGTAAGGGGTCTTACGCGCGGTATTAGCTGGGAGAGACGGAAATGTAGAATAAAGAGAAAAATTATCTTCATCCGCAGTATATATATATATATATATATATATATATATATATATATATATATATATATATATATATATATATATATATACATACATATAATATGTACCAGAAGAAAAGCAGTTCTGGGTCCGGGTAAATATTCACAGTGAAGTAGACGCGCGTGTGAAGCGGTTTATTGACGTTTCGGCCGGGGTCCGGCCTTCATCAGAATACATTACATGGTGTCAGTTCAGTTATTATGCATGCATATGCACGCATATTAACTGTACTGACACCATGAAATGTATTCTGATGAAGGCCGGACCCCGGCCGAAGCGTCAATACACCGCTTCATACGCGCGTCTACTTCACTGTGTGTATATATATATATATATATATATATATATATATATATATATATATATATATATATATATATATATATATATATATATATATATATATTGTAGCACTCTTCAATGAAGCACACTAAACACATTGGTTTATTGTGGGCGAACTTGTGCCCGAAAACTCAATATTAAGCATTCACACACTTTTAAAAGAAGAGTTAACAGCAGCCTATTCCACAGTCAACCGCGTCTCTCCGCCGAACGCACTTTTCACGCGCCCCGAAGGCCAAGAGCCACGCCGTGGCTTCTCATTGGACGGCAGACTCGGGCGCTGCCGTGAGCGCGTGCACGGGAGACACGCGCTGTATCGCCATGCGCGAGGCTATGCTGGCGCTCTTCTAATGGCGATGCGACGAGTAATAGGCTTTAGCGATGAGACGCTTGCAAAGGTGCCTCACAAGAGTGCTCGTACCTGGCATGTGGAGAGCTCTCTGCGGCATTAGTCCCCCCTCCGAAAACAAACAAATTTATCTATAGATGTGTTTTCATTGCCTGTCGTAGTAAGGCTTCATGCGGACTACGTGTACGACCTCCGCATGGATGTGCCGCTTTGATCGCCCTTGCTCATGAGGGATGACTTCGTAATTCAGGTCACCGACTCGGCGAATAACTTCGTAAGGTCGAAAGTATCGGCGAAGGAGTTTTTCACTTAGTCCGCGACGACGCACTGTGGTCCATACCCACAATTTGTCGCCCGGGTGGTACTGAACTTCTCTGCGGCGCAGGTTGTAATAGCTTGCGTCCCTACGTTGTTGCTGGCGGATACGGAACCGTGCCAACTGCCGCGCTTCTTCAGCTCGTTGTAGGAAGTCGTCGACGTCGCACGGGTTGTTGTTGTCATCATCTACCGGCAACATAGCATCCAGTGTGGTTGTTACTGTGCGGCCATAGACCAGTTGAAATGGAGTGACCTGGGTTGTCTCCTGTACTGCCGTATTATAGGCGAAAGTGGCGTAAGGCAAGATTGCGTCCCATGTCTCATGTTCGAGGTCGACATACATGGACAACATATCGGCCAGGCTTCGGTTTAGACGTTCCGTCAGGCCGTTTGTTTGCGGATGGTATGCAGTGCTTTTCCTGTGACTGGTGTGAGTCATCTTCATCAAACATTGCATCAAATCAGCTGTGAAGGCCGCTCCTCAATCGGTAATCACGACCATTGGTGCACCATGTCGCAGTGCTATGTTACAAACGAAGAAATTTGCAACTTCAACTGCCGTTCCTCGCTCAAGGCAGCCAGTTTCAGCATATCGTGTTAAATAGTCCGTCGCTACTATGATCCATCTCTTCCCTGACGATGATGTTGGGAACGGGCCAAGAAGATCCATTCCAACTTGTTGAAATGGAGTCTTTGGTGGGTCGATTGGCTGAAGAAGTCCGGCCGGTTTCACGGGTGGTGTTTTGCGCCTTTGATATTCGCGACATGTCTTCACGTAACGCTGCACCGACGCTAACAATTTAGGCCAGAAGTATCTGAGACGAATTCTGGCGAACGTCCGGCTGACACCTAAGTGACCCGACGATGGTTCATCATGGCAAGCTCCCAAAATTTCTGGTCGCATGGCTGACGGTACGACGAGTAAGAATTTTTCCTGGTTGCGTTCAAAGTTTCTCTTGTAGAGTGCATTATCTCGGAGGCAAAATGACGATAAACCTCTCATAAACATGCGTGGGACTTGGACGTCGTATCCTTCGAGGTGTTTCATGAGTGGGAGCAATTCTGTGTCGGCCCGTTGACGCTCGGCGATTTCCGAAGCTGTCATCGCTGTAAGAAACGGGAAATCTTCTTCTTCTGAAGGAGTCGACTCCACTGGTGAGCGGGACAAGCAGTCAGCATTGTTTTGTTTTCTTCCAGCCCTGTACACGACAGTAATGTCGTATTCTTGGAGCCTGAGGCTCCACCTCGCAAGTCGTCCAGATGGGTCTTTTAGGTTTGCCAGCCAGCAAAGAGAATGGTGATCGCTGACTGCACGGAACGGCCTGCCGTAAAGGTATGGTCGGAACTTGCTGATGGCCCATATGACAGCCAAACACTCCTTTTCCGTCGCAGAGTAATTTGTTTCAGGTTTCGAGAGAGTGCGGCTAGCATACGCTATGACTTTCTCTTCCCCATTTTGCCACTGAACTAAAAACGCGCCGAGACCGAGATTGCTTGCATCTGTGTGGACTTCTGTGTCCGCTGTCTCGTCGAAGTGGGCGAGGATCGGTGGGGCTTGCAATCGTTCCTTTAATTCATTGAACGCAACCTCTTGTTCAGCATGCCACATGAAGGGTACGTCTTCTTTAGTCAGTTTCGTCAGAGGTTCGGCAATTTTCGAGAAGTTTTCTACAAATCGCCTGTAATAAGCTCATAGTGCCAAAAATTGCCGTACCGTTTTCTTGTTTGTAGGCTTTGGAAATCGTGCAACGGCAGCAGTCTTGTCGGGATCTGGAGCAGTACCTTGCGCGCTAATTACGTGACCCAGGAAACGAAGTTCTTGGAATCCAAACTGGCACTTTTCCGGTTTAATGGTTAGGCCTGCCGAGCGGATGGCTTGAAGCACTAAACGCAGCCTCTGGACATGCTGGTCGAATGTTGCAGAAAATACCACTACGTCGTCTAGGTAAACTAAGCATGACTGCCATTTAAGACCCGAGAGGACACTGTCCATCATGCGCTGGAATGTCGCCGGCGCACAGCAGAGGCCGAATGGAAGCGCTTTGAACTCATACAGGCCGTCTGGGGTTACGAAAGCAGTTTTTTCACGGTCTCTTTCGTCTACTTCAATTTGCCAATATCCGCTCTTAAGATCTAAGAAAAATTTTGCATGTCGTAGGCGATCCAACGTGTCATCAATGCGGGGAAGGGGGTATTCATCCCGCCTGGTCACACTGTTCAACTTCCGGTAATCAACACAGAATCTCAATGTATTGTCCTTCTTTCTCACAAGGACTACCGGCGACGCCCACGGGCTGTTTGATGGCGGAATGACATCGTCCTCAAGCATCTCTTGCACCTGACTCTTTATGATCTCTCGTTTAACCGGTGACACTCGGTACGGATGTTGGTACACTGGCCTGGTCGCTTCGTCTGTTGTTATACGGTGTTTAACAATTGGTGTGCGCCGTACCTTTGACGAGGTGGAGAAACATTCTGCGAATTCATTTATAAGGTCCTCCATCATTTCTTTCTGGGCTGGCGTCAGACTTTGGTTGATCGCAACTGATGTTACGGCGTCATGCATAGTTTGGACAGCAGGTGGCCTTGACGCTAAGCTACATACATCTGTGACCGCAGTAGCGCTGTGCAGGAAGGCGATGGCTGTGTTCTTTGCGACGTGCTGAAATTCACTTCCGAAGTTCGTCAGCAATACATCAGCACACCCATCGCGTAGGTGAACAATTCCACGTGCTACGCAAATGCCTTTTTTCAACAGTAGCTCGACGTTGGCCTCCGCTATACCTTCCGAGTGGTCGAATGCTTAGTTTCTTACGCGAACCAGCATGCTGCATCGTGGTGACACGGTTATGTCATCGTCGGTAACCCGCAAGGCAACGTGTTCTAGCTCCTCCGACTCTCGCATGTCTATAGCCTGCTTCGTAGAAAATGACACGCTAGAATTCTGCAGGTTGAATATGGCACCATTTGTTAGGAGAAAGTCCATTCCGAGTATTACATCCTTCGAACATTCTGGTAGCACGACAAAATCAGCGACGTAAGAAAAACCCCGAATTCCGATTCTCGCTGTACATCTACCCAGGGGTGTAATGAGGTGCCCACCAGCCCTACGTATCTGGGGTCCACTCCATGGCATCAAAACTTTTTTTCAATTCCTTGGTGAGTGCATATCTTACGACGGAATAATCGGCACCTGTGTCAACTAATGCACTCAATTCATGACCGTCTATCGTAATGCGCAAGTCTGAAGAAATTCTCTGTTCACCTGTCTTATTCATCCGCTTCTGTTTGTCGCGGCTGCTCGGTAAACTTGACGGAGGATCTTGGCTTTTTCGAACGTCAGCGGCCTCGCCTCCACAGGTCGCTCGCTTCAGTTTTCCGGACGTGGGCTCAGTGAACGACGCCTTGGTGAAATCGAGGATGGCCGTGGACTTGGTGATCGGTAGCGTTCAGACGTTGATGATCGTGGCTGGTGTTGGTATCTAGCAGCCGGATCCTGTTGTCGGGTCAAGTAGTCCTGAATTCCGGTGGGTCTTTCGCCATTACGGGGGCAAGGCGCATTTATCGTAAAGCCGCGAAGACCTGCTCTGCGATATGGGCACATTGTGTATAGGTGTCCAGCCTCCCCGCAGTGGAAACAGAGTGGTGTCCGGTCGGGTGCACGCCACACGTCACTTTTTCGTGGCCTCAGCTCTGCTAGAAGGGGTCCACTGCGCAGAGTCGGCTGGCGGCTGCTGGGAGTCGCGAATGGAGAACAATGCCCGGTCGGTTGGCATAACACATCAGCGTACGTTGGCACGCGACGTACGGGTGGTGGTTGGTCATAATGAACAGGCGGTTCCTCACGTCCTGGCTGCAGAATGGCGTGGCGAACTTCATCTAGAATGACGGCGGCGAGAGTTGAGACTGTCGGCGTGGCTTCCGGTAGCTGCAGCTTTCGAAGCTCCTCCTTTACGATTGATCTCACCAGTTCTCTCAGTGCTTCGGTGTTACTGCCTGGGCCTGCTGACACGATATCGGCCGGTGTGCTGGTGACATCACGATTGTAGTGATGGGCACGCTGCTGCAGCGCCTTCTCTATGGTCGTCGCTTCGGTGCGAAACTCAGAAACACTGTGTGGTGGGTTGCGGACGAGTCCTGCAAACAGCTCCTGCTTAACGCCACGCATCAGATGGCGTAATTTCTTCTCTTCGATCATGTTTGGATCCGCGCGCGTGAAGAGACGGGACATATCCTCGATATACATGCCGACACATTCGTTAGTGCGCTGGTTTCTGGCTTGTAGAGCGTGCTCTGCCTTCTCTCGCCGATCGGTGCTGGCATATGTGGCAAGCAACTGTCGCCGAAATTCTTCCCACGAAGATAGTGTCGCTTCATGATTGACGTACCACGTCCTCGCTGACTCTTCTAACGCGAAGTACACGTTGCGAAGCTTCCGTGTCTCGTCCCAGCCGTTGAAATCTGCCACTCGCTCGAACTGCTCTAACCAGTCTTCCACATCTTCGAACGTATCGCCGTGGAAGGACTCGGGCGTACGTGGTGGGTAGACGATGAGCTGGGATGATGCCACTGCGCTGGTCATGGTTGCACCGTCGCTGGTAACAGTTGCCCGCACTGCTGCAGCAAGAGGAAGCGGTCCGAACTCGGGTGGGTCTCCTCGGACGCGGCGGCTTATGCGCTGGTGTACTGGAGTCAGTTCCCTGGGTTCCAATCGCTGAGGGTCGGGGCTCCGTTCTCTTACGAACTGGGGACTTCCAATCATGCCCCGCACCTCCACCAGAAATGTAGCACTCTTCAATGAAGCACACTAAACACACTGGTTTATTGTGGGCGAACTTGTGCCCGAAAACTCAATATTAAGCATTCACACACTTTTAAAAGAAGAGTTAACAGCAGCCTATTCCACAGTCAACCGCGTCTCTCCGCCGAACGCACTTTTCACGCGCCCCGAAGGCCAAGAGCCACGCCGTGGCTTCTCATTGGACGGCAGACTCGGGCGCTGCCGTGAGCGCGTGCACGGGAGACACGCGCTGTATCGCCATGCGCGAGGCGTTGCTGACGCTCTTCTAATGGCGATGCGACGAGTAATAGGCTTTAGCGATGAGACGCTTGCAAAGGTGCCTCACAAGAGTGCTCGTACCTGGCATGTGGAGAGCTCTCTGCGGCAATATATATATATATATACAGGTTATTGGGCAAAATCGAATGTGTTGCTGGTTTAGTGCACGCGGTATCTTCTGAAGAATAAACATTGGACAAATAAGAAGATAATGCGACACTTAAAAAGAATTTTTCAAGGAAATGTCATATGTGTGCGACGTTGCCATTTGCTGCTTATTGGGTTAAAATGTCTGACCCCTCGGCGACAAGCACATTCTTATGTTTATTTTGCGTCTCATTTGGTATGTTAAATGTATGTTGGTAGCGATAATTGATTTCAAATCCCTGAAGCAAACAGCTTCCTGCCACCGTTATTAAACATTTAACGCGTTCTCTGCAGCCTATTCAATGCACGCACGGACTTTGCGTCATGGGCCGAGGGCCTCACAGAATTGTTCAAATGCTTATTTTTCAATAATTACATGCTTTCTCGCTATATTTACTCCAAATGTTACTCGATTGTATGCATGCGTAAATCAATACAATGCCAAATCAATACGAATACAATACAATGGAGGTTGATACCTTCCTTCAGTATAAAGTACCAAAATGGGAGAGCAGTAGCTGTCCTCTCTGCGACTGTTTATTTCGTTTTTGTCTGAGAGGTACAGAAAATGCTAATTCACGCAAACAATGGGCACTGAATGTCAGTACAAGATTTTTAGCATTGGTGAGATTTTAAAATGTTGTAGCGGTAGTTTTGTGGCAATGGTGACCTTATTCTATGAAGTGGGTTATTACTGAATAAATGATATGCTGCAGTTATAAAGGGTCTAGATGGCGGAATATAAATAGAAGGCACCATTGGTACGACACAAATAACTGTTGCAGAGTGTAGTGTTGTTCTCAATATAAGAAAGTCTATGTTTATCGCCACGTGGCAGCAGAAAACATGAGACCACTTCACTATTAATAACTAGGAAGCGATACACTTGAATCACCGGTGAATAAGGAACATAGGAATAAGAAGCTGAGCTCTCTAACTTGTGTGAGCATTGTAGCAGGTGAATAGCTATATGTGTTGAAATAATAGATCTGCTTCTATCTGGTGATGTTGAGACAAATCCAGGACCTTCTACCGAAGAAATGTTAAGTACTGTTCGAGAAACCGTAAGACGGATTGAAAGAGGGCAGACATATATGCATAGGAATTTACACGTACTTAAGCACTGGCAAGCATCTGTCAACGTGGAACTGCAACAGTTATCTTCAAGAATACGTGTTCTTGAGATTGACAGGTGCTCGCTTAAGAAAAAAAAATCAAAGGTCCATTGCCACTTCGCTCGCCTGAAGCTATTAATTGAATATCTGAGCAAATTGAATCTATTGAATCAAGATGCGATGATATGGAAAAATTGACCAAGGCGATGTAATCTCCTCTTTTTTGGCACCCCCGACGATTCCAATGAAACGTGGTCAGCGTCAGAAGGCAAGGTCATTGATGTACTTTCGAAAGAGCTTGGCTTTACAATTGAACATTCGCAAGTCGACCGTGCGCATCGTCTTGGCAAATATCAAGTTGCTAAATATAGACCGAGTGTTACAAATTCACCTATTTTAAGGGGTAAACAAAGAGTAATTGAAGAAAGGTTATAAGTTTAAAAAGTACAAATTGTGCTGTTGAAGAAGACTTTTGATTATAAACGCGAGTAGCCAGAAGAAAGTTAATATAATTAGCGAAGTCCAAAAATGTGCCGTTTAAGCTAGCCGTCGATAAACTGCGGATAGTGGATACCATGTTCACTTATTGCGCTGACACTGACAACGTTATTCAATCATCTAGATAGCAGTTTCAAAAGTCAGTAGTCTCATCACATTGTCACCCATCTCAAAATCCAAGTGTCCATAATGCTGCAGCGTAGATTTCGATATCAAATCAAATCAAACTTTATTTCAAATACATTTTTGACAGATCTTGGTTGCTGGTCAATCTAAGCACATCGTGCTTGTTAGAAGACCAAAAAGCAGGTGGTACAGCTTTCAATAGAGATATGAAACATACAATTACCATTCGAAATTATACAACTTCAGAGTAAAATATTCTAACACACAAAGAATAAATACTACGTTTTCCCGCCATGTACAAATCCCAATAAAAAACCACATATTACAATAAACAGTTGAATACCACTTCCTCACATTTTTCATCATTTTACCTTTTGAATTGATGTCATACAGTGTTGCATCAAGTTCATTAAAAATATCAGGGACATAATACTTTCTTGTTTTCTTTTCATAGTTTGTTAACACCCTTGGCTTAAATTACCGTTCTGTTTTTCGTAACACAACATCTTTTTTTACCAATATTTTAAAAGAACTTGAATAATAATGGCGTGTTACAACCACATACTTAAATAGCCCTTGTACTGGAAGTATTCCTAGAATGCTATACTTTTCTTTTCTGTCTGATTGTTCCAGTCCGGTTCCATAAGTTATGCTATTGACAATTCATTTGACAACGCGTCAATCGCTTGCTTTTTATAATCACAACATGCACCATATAACGTTATACCATATGTAATTACCCATTCTGCTAATGCCTTATATATTCCGCCCCTTTCACGAATATGCCCAGTTTACTCCCAAAACGTGTCGAAGTTTGCTCGCATCTAGAAACCAGCAATTGTGATATTCTACTACTCTCAGAAACATGGCTCCAGGTCGATATCACTGATGATGAAGTCCTGCAACCATCAGTTGACTACAGTATCTATCGTAAAGAAAGAGGCAGAAGACGGGGCGCAAGGGTAAGCGCTCTGTGGTGTGTGTTTCTCTTCTGTCTGTGGCGTCCAAATGTTGCGCAATCGAGCCTCTAAGGGGTATTGATAGCAGTAAAAACAACATTACTGCCTTTCCACTTGAAATTTCAAGCCCACTTGAAATAACCTGGGTCTGCGTTCCATCTTCCATTCTAAGAACGTATTTGTAATATGTTATCGACGATCAGACAGCACAAAAACGTTCAGGTCTTATTCGTATGAAGTCCTTGTGAAATTACTACGAAATTTCTGAAAGCTAACATATTCTACTTTGGTGATTTTAATTATCCGGAAATTTACTGGGCTAACCTAACGTCACCCTGCTAACTCTCCAACGATTTCGTAGCGCTTCCACAAGACTTTTCTCTCGTGCAAATGATTCAGAAACCCACCCGTGGCAATAATGTTCTTGACCTCGTTTTCACATCCATCCATGAAACAGTTGCATCAGTTTCTTTGATACCTGGTTTTAGTGATCATCTACTCGTGAGACTTACAGAAGAACGACCCTTATACAAACGCACTACAACACCTACGTGCATATTTAATTATAAGAAGGCTGACTGCACAGCCATCAACATAGGTTTAGAGAATTTCTACTGCTCGTTCATACGCAATTTAGTTTCCCGACCTGTTAAGGAAAACTGAAAACTCTTTAAGAAAACACTAATGCAGCTTACACATGCTCATATACCGCTAATTCATTTCCGGGTTTAATTCAAAACCATGGTATCACAGGACGCTACGCTCATTAAAAATAAAAAGAGACGCCTGTGCAGAATTGCTAAGCGGCAAGGAACCCCAGTCGCATGGTTAAAACACAGAGAGCCCTAAAAGATTATTGCTGTAACATGCGTAGCGCTAAGCACAAATTCTTTTCACATGACCTCCAATCCATCATACAAAATAACCCTAAAAAATTCTGGGCAGTGATTTCCCCTCGAAAAGGCCCGGACCGAATTTCACTCCAAGACAATACTGGAGCACCTATTTCAGAAGAATCCTCAGTTGCTTTAACTGATTTTTTATTTTGATGATTACACGCGAGGATTCCTCTACTATTCCCGCAATTGCAGACGCAAACTACAGGTATACGGCACCAATAAAGATTGATGCCTTCGACATCTCATCTCTAATTAAGAAACTAAAAGTCTCTACCTCTGCCGGCGTTGATGGTATAAATAATTAAATTTTAAAGCATACATCCACATGTACAGCCACCATCCGATCACGCTTTGAGCAGTCCTTATCGACAGGGAAACTGCCATGTGACTGGAAAATCGGGAACGCCTTTCCCATGTTTAAGCCTGGTGATAAAAGCAAGGTCAGCAATTACCGACCCATATCATTAACACGCATGCATTGTAAATTACTAGAACATGTGACAGCATATAATACTGTGCAGCACTAAGATGCTAACATTTTATTCTATCCAAAGCAACATGGTTTCAGGAAAGGACTTTCCTGTGAGACTCAAGTAATCGAAGTCACTAACAAGTTATTCACATACATAGACAATGGTTTCCAGATTTATAGTATGTTTATTGACTTTGCGAAAGCCTTTGATCTTGTTTCCCACTGTAGAATGATAGCCAAACTATCATCATTACAATTGACAGCCTTACAATATCATAGATAAGGAACTTCCTCACATCCCGGAAACAGTTTACGTTTACTGACAATTATTCATCTTCCTTGGTCGATGTGTCATCTGGTGAACTTCAAGGTAGCCTGCTGGGTCCGCTATTGTTTCTAATCTATATAAATGATTTGTCATCGAACATAACATCAGCAATGAGATGATTTGCTGACAATTGCGTAGTTTATCGCCAAATTAAGACATCGGACGACCACACCGATCTTCAAAAAGATCTACATAAAATTACAAACTGGTGCACGCTCTGGTGAATGTCACTAAATACAGAAAAATGCAAATTAATGACCCTAAGCCGAAAGAAAACAAACTCTCTTTACGCTTAGTCGCTTAATAACAGTGCTGTCACTGTCATCCTCTTGTAGAAATATCTCGTTATCCATATTACAACAAACTTATCATGGAAGGAGCATATAAAACATGTCACAGCAAAAGCATCTAGCACACTTGGTTACCTAAAACGAAACCTACGTGAAACCCCTTCGGCCACTCGTGCAATAGCGTACAGAACCTTTGTTCGTCCTCAGCTCGAATTCGCTTCCGCCATATGGTCTCCACATCAGGAATATTTAATAAATTATCTCGAATCTGTTCAATAGCGCGCCGCACGTTTCATCGCGAAAGATTACAGTAGGGCATTCTAGCGTTACTATTATGAAGAAATCACAATCCGTCCTATCTCTTGAATCTAGAAGGACGATAACCCTGCTTTGCTTACGGCACAAAATCACTCACAGTGAACGCGCAACTAGATTACCCCTTTGCCGCCCATTTCGCACATCTCGCCGCTCATGTAACGCACACAGTTTCACGCGTGTGTTTGAGCACACAAATGCATTTAAACAATCTGCATTACCTCTGGCAATAGCAGCTTCGAACGGTCTTCCAAGACACGCTGTTGAAATTAGGAATCTGTAGTCATTTAGAGAAAAATTAAAGAAATGATTCCGTAGTTATGCGTACACGTTGTTTCATTGGTACCATGTGACTGAACTGTCGTCATTTTCGCTTCTTGCAATATCATGATATGCCAACAAAAACTGACACCAAGGACAACATAGGGAAAATGCGAAGGTTGTGGGTTCGGTTCCCACCTGCAGCAAGTTGTTTATTCATCTACTTGAATTTCCATTGATTTATCGTTACTTTATTTCATTTATTAAGCACAAGTAATTTCACCTATGATGTCCTTGGTGTCAGAGTTTGTTGGCATCTCATGACATGACTAATAAAAATCGGGCCCCTCGGTTAACCCCCTTGCTTCTCGTTTATTACATAATGAGGGTCTCGAATCCGGCAACGTTGATGCCTTGAAGTAGCAGATGTGGGTTCATTGACCAGTTGCCTTCACCCAAAAAGATCACGTTCTCGTGACGCCTACGGCAAAAAAAGGACGTTCCACGTCCGCCGCCAAGGTCTGTAAGTGGTGGCGCTGGCTAACACTCCCAGGGTTCTACTACTACACATAAATACCCAAGAAAGTGGATGGGGAAACGCCGCCGCGGTCACTCAATTGGTAGAGCATCGCATGCGAAATGCGAAGGTTGTCGGTTCGGTTTCCACCTGCTGCAAGTTGTTTTTTCATTCACTTGAATTTCAATTAATTTATGGTGACTTTATTTCATTTATTAAGCATAAGTAATTTCCCCTATGTTGTCCTTGGTGTGAGTGTTTGTTGGCATCTCATTATATGACTGCAGTATACATTTAAATAAACAAATACATAATAACTAAACAATACGAACAACTGAACGTCGAAGAGAGGATTGACATGTGCGAGTGGGTCAGCGACTATAACAGGTGGGACCCCACGCTGATGTTAGCCAACGTGATTTTCTACCTGAAAGGAACTGCGCGCGTGTGGTACCTGACGCATGAAGAAAATCTTACAAGTTGTGTGGCTTGCAAGGGGAAGCTGCGTGAGTTGTTCGACAGATCAGTTGGCCGTCAGCATGCCGCTAAAGAGAGCTGGGATCCCACGTCCAGACGACCAGTGAGCCGTACATTTCGTACATACAAGACATACTAGGCCTTTAAGAAAAGCTGACACAAAACTGGCTGAAGCTGACAAGATGTCGCACATATAGAAGGGAATAGCCGACCACGCTTTTAATCTATTCGTATTCAATGGCTGTACGACGGCCGATGCCATAGTTAAGCAATATGAAAGCTTTGAGAGAGCGAAGAGCCGCTGCATCACCCGCGACTTCCTTTGGCTGCCTAACAACGCCGCCACATCATCTTCCGAGGGCCCACCAATGCCTGTGCAGCCTACGTCGTCGGAAGGCGTAACTCGCATTGTCCGCTGTGAACTCGAAATGGGGCCGGGCGCTATACTGACATATGGTATAAGCGAGATAAAATATACTAGTCAACCCAAACTGGCGTTTTTTGCGGCTGAGTCGCAATCCGGCGTCATGTAACTTGCATTTGATATAGCAGCCCGTTCTTGAACCATAAATTTATTTTTTGTGGCCGTACCCAAGAGTAGATACCATACTACTCTGTTTCACAATATTCACGGCAAACTTAATGGGCTTAGGTGCGAAGACATCCATGAACGACAGTGCTGTATAAACAACACCGTCAAGGAGGACTGTTTGGTATAATGTGCACATATTATTTTCAGAATATTAAGTTTGAAAAGGTAGCTGACAAGTGTCGGTCGTTTTGACTTTACTAGCCTTATCATATACTATTTTGTATAACTTTTCGCTTCACTGTACAATAACTTGCATTCTATGCTATTGTTCTTTTTTTGTTTAAGAAGGTTCTGTGCTGAAGTGGAAAACTCTGGGACGCTATAACGTAAAGCTACTCCAAACTTTTCGATTTTAATTCTGCAATCAGCCCTCCGCGATCGGTCAAAAACGTTTTTTGGGCCACCGCCACTTCGCCTGTCAGTCACGCGACGTCACGCAAACCACGATAGCTCCCCATCTGATATGACGTGTGCACTCTGGTTATGCAAGATTGGACTGAACAAAACAAAAATAGTTATTTCTGATTCGACGCCTTTTCGTCTTTAGCTCCCAGCCATTGGTTAAATGTTTTCGGGCTGCACCCACTTCATCAGCCTGTCACGTGACGTCACATGACCACGAAAACTCGACGCGTCAAAGTGACGTGTACTTATAAAAGATGCATTAATATGCCGAACAAAATTTCAAAAAGGGTGATGCGAATGGCATGGGTCATTATCGACCAGTTTCTGCACTATCCATATTCTCTAAAGGATTGGAGAAAGCTATCCATATTCGAATGTCCAGCTTGTTTGATAAACGCAATTTAATCGCACCTGCGCAGTTTGGATTCAGCAAAAACAAACCTACGGAAATGGCGTTACTTGAACAGAAAGAATTTATTTTATCACATTTTGATAAACAAATGTTAGTACTGGGTATTTATGTAGATTTCTCTAAAGCCTTTGACTTTATTCATCACCGTACACTATTTAAAAAACGAAACATATGCAATCCCCGGACATTTCCTGCAAAAAATTCAGTCATAGCTTAGTCACCGGCAACAGTTTGTAAAAATTAAATATTATCAATCTGACTTAAAATCTATTATTAAAGGTGTTCCCCAAGGGAGAATTTTGGGTTCACTGCTCTTTAATATTTACATCAACGACCTTACAAATATCTTCACAAAATCAAGATATATTTTACATGCGGGTGACGCCAGTATTTTTATAACAGCTCCCGATTGTAATCAACTGGTAAGTGCAGCAAACTCCCTCCTTATAAACCTGAAAAAATGGTCAATAGCAAACCAGCTGAAAATCAATGTTAATAAAACAAAAGCTGTTATATTTAGGCCGAAATCGAAGCAGTTCAACGCTCCAGCAAACTTAACGTATGGGGGCGAACCACTACAAATAACTGATCACATTAAAATCCTTGGCGTAACTTTTTCCGATAATATGCTTTGGGATAACCACACTGACACTGTTTTGACAAAGTTAACTCGTGTAGTTGGCGTTTTATGTCACCTAAGAACATGCCTGCCATTCAGGTTCAAACTTCTTTATAATTCGCATTTTTACTCTCATCTAAATTACTGCTTATTGGTTTTTGGGCACAATTACTCAAACTAACTTACAGAAAATATTTTCCTCCGGAAAAAAATGGTTAGACTGCTTTATGACTTACCATATAACAGCCATGCACACATTGCTTTTAAAAAAACAAACATTATACCAGTAAAAAATCGTTATTACTATAAGCTAACAATAGCCTTCAAACGCGAAGTATTTGAAAATAGAACGTTTCTACGCGACTTATCACTAAAAAAGGACATTTCCATACACATTACCCGGCACAAAAATGGAACGGAAAAATGGAAAAATGGAATGTTATAAACCCTCGGGCTAACTACTCTACAGAAAAACTGTCCTTCACCCTGCCCGCTCTCCTGCATATTTACAACAAAACTACCACTGATAGTTTAAAAATAACTAATGCTGCTATACAGGAACACTATGTATAAGGTATCTAGTCTTTCTGGATGATATTTGGGCTCATTCCCAGTGTTCATTTCGGTGCGTATGTATGTTTTCGATGTTCTTTCCTGTAACCGTTTTACTGCCGCCTTGTAGAGGGGGCTGCGGGCCCCTATCAAGCTGCCGTTTCTTAGTGCAGCTTTTACCTGCAGCCTCCTCCATGTTTGTTGATGGGAAATAAACATTATTATCATTACTATTATTAT
This sequence comes from Dermacentor variabilis, assembly GCF_050947875.1. NCBI lineage: Eukaryota > Metazoa > Arthropoda > Arachnida > Ixodida > Ixodidae > Dermacentor > Dermacentor variabilis. The sequence goes on along the minus strand of NC_134577.1, from coordinate 126,992,318 downwards.
TAAAATTTAATTTTTCTCTGAATAGCCGAAGGCTGCCCTTTCCGAAAGGAATAAAAGATAGATGGCTGCCGCCGATCGCTCAGGCACTGGCTACTCGCACCTGCTGGAGTGGATGGGTTCATTTGCCTACAATGAAGCTTTCTTGCTTGGCCATGTAATGTTTTCGAGCACTTTTGGCAGGTTTACGACCTCGCTCAGTCAACTTTTCTTTGATGAGGATCCTTTTTAGCGACATAGTTAATCTTCCGTTGATCCTTTTTAGCGACATACTTAATCTTCTGTTGCATGCCGCCGCGAGTTTCGACGAGCCATTGCGAGCTAAGTAAAGAAAAACGGACCAGTCGCAGGCGCTCGCACCAGCCATTGGGTTATCGATTTTCATTGCACTGGCTCGGCCCCATTAAATCCCTCTCCACTTGAGCGTGCTCCTCACCTCTGATCAGCCAATTCGATAGACAAGCCGCTCAGCGCAGGCAATGTAATTCATTTTAAAGTAAACAAAAACTACCTCCTATAAACGAGGAGAGCGTTTCACTGGTCTGGTCAGACAACCCTGCGGGTCCCTGCGCCCAATGCTTACGTCGGCGGTTACGTAAATATAATGTCAGCAGATAGGAACAAAAAACATATAGGAATAGTTTTACGTTAGAGGGCAACTGTCCAATTTGACAACACATGTTTGAACCGAAGAGTAATCTCAACTTAGTGTGCCTTCGCTTTTATCCCTTTCACCCACGACCTCCAGTAAACCGGTTTAACGCTGCCTCCGCGAGGTTTCCCTGCGCTGTGCAAAGGAAGTTGGCGAGCCCAAGAATTGACTGTGGTCAAGTGGTACTGGGGCAAGAAATCAGGACAAGAAGCTCAAGCAAGGATGGCTGCTGTGTGAACAAAACAATTTTCGCCAACTAGGCTTGCTGCAGAATGGTATAACACGCGTAACAAGTATGGCTATGTAATATCCATCCGCTGCCCAGTGGGCGTCCAAGGGCATATGAAAATGTTGAAATGCTCCGTTTTTCAAATGGGCTGTACAGTGGAATCAATCAGTCTCTTTTTTTGCTGCAGAGAGAGGAGAATAACTTTTTGGATGTTTGCTTACCATGTGCATATTGTCACGTGGTCGTGACGTCAAAGAACACAGTAGCAATACTGTGAAAGGCAAAACTAGCTTTTATTGGGCGAACCTGTGCCCACAAAACAGGCTACACTTAAAGCACAACGTGAGCGGCGAACACAGTCGGCGATCGTCGAAAATCTGATCAGCGGGTCAAGCGCGTCGGCTTTTATAGAGCAGTCGTCGAATGTTCCAGACTAATCGTTCGGACGCGCGTGCCTTCCACAAAGTTGTACAAAATTCGCGTCAGGTGATTAAATCAGATAACATAAGGTTCGGCGACAACAGACAGAGGATAGAAGCATCGATAACTTTCCAGAAACTTCGGATACATGCAGGCGCGTCCCACGCTGTGCGATTACATTTGTTAGGCGGCGAAACGTGATTGTCCGATAAAGATAAGTACACGTGTCAATACCCCCTCTTAAGAAGCATCGACCCGATGCCGCATATAAATAAAGGTAACAAAGAAAAACACCCGTAGCAAAGAAAACAAAAATTAGGAAGTTCGTCAGCCTCCGTAAAAGGGTTTCAGACGCACCACGTGGACCACTTCAGATCGTGTGCGGCGCCGCTGTGAATGCGAAATTCCGTCTGGCACGACCTCATAGCCCAGTGCGCCAATACGTCGAATGACCTTGTAGCGCCCGAAATAGCGGCGTAATATTTTCTCACTCAGTCCTCGTCGGCGTATCGGTGTCCAAACCCAAACTCGGTCGCCGGGCTTGTACTCGACGAAGCGTCGTCGGAGGTTGTAGTGTCGGCTGTCGGTCCTCTGTTGGTTCTTGATCCTTAGGCGGGCGAGCTGTCGGGCTTCTTCGGCGCGCTGGAGATAGATAGCGACATCAAGGTTCTCCTCGTCAGTGACGTCGTCGTCGGATTCCTGCCGTACACCAGCTTGAACGGCGTGATCTGCGTTGTTTCTTGCACCGCCGTGTTGTAAGCGAATATTACGTACGGTAGGACGGCATCTCAGGTCTTGTGTTGGACGTCGACGTACATCGCTAGCATGTCGGCGAGGGTCTTATTCAGCCGCTCCGTAAGACCATTCGTCTGCGGGTGGTAGGCCGTTGTCCTCCTGTGCCTCGTCTGACTGTATTTCAATATAGCTTGGGTGAGCTCCGCTGTGAAGGCCGTTCCTCTGTCGGTGATGAGGACTTCTGGGGCGCCATGTCGCAACAGGATGTTTTCGACAAAGAATTTCGCCACTTCGGCTGCGCTACCTTTCGGCAGTGCTTTTGTTTCAGCGAAGCGGGTGAGGTAGTCCGTCGCCACGACGATCCACTTATTTCCGGTTATTGACGTCGGAAAGGGTCCCAGCAACTCCCTCCCGATCTGCTGGAATGGTCGGCAAGGAGGCTCGATTGGCTGTAGTAATCCGGCTGGCCTTGTCGGCGGTGTCTTGCGTCGCTGACAGTCTCGGCATGTCCTGACGTAACGGGTGACGTCGGCGGTCAGGCGCGGCCAATGATACTTTTCTTGTATCCTCGATAGTGTCCGGGAAAATCCGAGGTGTCCAGCGGTCGGATCGTCATGTAGGGCGTGCAATTTTTCTGGACGAAGTCCTGACGGGACAACAAGAAGGTAATTGGCGCGGACTGGTGAGAAGTTCTTCACGAGTAGACTGTCTTGAAGCGTGAACGAAGACAACCTGCGCTTAAATGCCCCAGGGACAATGTCGGTGTTCCCTTCCAAATACTCGACGAGGCCTTTTAGCTCCGGGTCTGCTCGTTGCTGTTTAGGGAAGTCTTCCGCGCTTATTATCCCAAGGAAGGCGTCGTCGTCCTCGTCGTCTCGCGGCGGGGGATCGATGGGGGCGCGCGATAAGCAGTCGGCGTCGGTGTGTTTTCTTCCGGACTTGTATATTACCGTGACGTCATATTCTTGCAGTCTGAGGCTCCACCGCGCCAGCCATCTTGCAGGGTCCTTTAAGTTAGCTAGCCAACACAACGCGTGATGGTCAGTGACAACTATGAATGGCCTCCCATAGAGGTAAGCGCGGAATTTAGCTGTAGCCCAAATGATGGCGAGGCATTCCTTTTCAGTCGTAGAATAATTGCTTTCCGCTTTTGACAGCGACCGGCTAGCATACGATATCACCCGTTGAAGTCCTTCTTTCCGCTGGACTAGGACGGCACCGAGGCCTAGGCTATTGGCGTCAGTGTGGATTTCGGTATCGGCGTCCTCGTCGAAGTGTGCAAGTACCGGCGGCGACTGCATGAGTCGTTTAAGTTCTTGAAATGCCTTGGCCTGCGGCGTTTTCCACTTAAACTCGACATCACATTTGGTTAGATGTGTTAGCGGCTCCGCGATGCGTGAAAAGTCCTTGACAAAACGCCTATAGTAGGTACACATGCCAAGGAATCTGCGCACTGCCTTCTTGTCGGTTGGCTGCGGGAATTTCGCGGTGGCAGCTGTCTTCTGTGGGTCGGGGCGTACTCCTGATTTGCTAATGACGTGGCCTAGGAACAAAAGGTCATCGTAAGCCAAGCGGGACCACGTCCTGGCCGCGTCTTCCTATGCGAAGAAGACATATCGCAGTTTGTCGTCGCTGTTCCAGTTGTTAAATGTAGCGACTCTCTCGTACGTCTCAAGCCAGCTTTCCGGGTCCTCGAAAGTTGAACCGCGGAACGTCGGAGGCTCCCTGGGCTGCTGCAGCACGACGGGGGACGCTGGGGCTGTCATTCGGGTGGGCTTGGTAGCCATCTTCCTAGTCGTCTCAGGCAAAAGTCCGTGCTCCGGGGGCAGTCCTTGCAGCCTGCGGCTACCTCGCTGGTTCTTGGCGACGTTGGTGTCTTCCGCGTGAGGGCTTGGGTCACGGCTTTGTGGGGTCGTACGGTACATGAACGCAAAGCACCTCCACCACATGTCACGTGGTCGTGACGTCAAAGAACACAGTAGCAATACTGTAAAAGGCAAAACTAGCTTTTATTGGGCGAACCTGTGCCCACAACATAGGCTACACTTATAGCACAACGAGAGCGGCGAACACAGTCGGCGATCTTCGAAAATCTGATCAGCGGGTCAAGCGCGTCGGCTTTTATAGAGCAGTCGTCGAATGTTCCAGACTAATCGTTCGGAGCCGCGTGCCTTCCACAATGTTCTACACCATTCGCGTCAGGTGATGAAATCAGATAACGTAAGGTTCGGCGACAACAGACAGAGGATAGAAGCATCGATAACTTTCCAGTAACTTCGGATACATACAGCCGCGTCCCCATTTGTTAGGCGGCGAAATCTGGTTGCCCGATAAAGATAAGTACACGTGTCAATATTGCGTTGTGACAGCTTGTATTTATTTGGTCGCTATGTCTGCCGAACAAACATTGGTGTATTTTGCTTGATCTTAAAATGCTGTAGTATTAAAAATGCTACACATTGCTGCCCTCATCATGAGCCAAAAGGAATTTCTTACTGAAAAATGCCACAACGATATAGTTTGAGTCATTCCACAAGTGGCACCCAATACGCGCAGTCTTGTCTTGATCTTCAAGATTGTCTCAAGGTTGCGTGAGTGGGTGTGGCGCACAGGCATAAGACAGCTAGACGGAGTCCATAAACAGGCCTACTTGAGATAAATGAGCACAATGACGTTTCGCTTGCCTTCACGTGCTGACGCAAGTCCTCAAGAAGAAGAATTATTTCACCAATGTGACATTAAGAACACTGCAAGGAAAAACTGCCAAACCCGCCGTGATTGCTTAATGGCTATTGTTCTGGGCTGCTATGCACGATGTCGCTGGTTGAAGTCACGGCCACGGTGGCCGCATTTTGATGGGGTCAAAATGCGAAATTATCCGTGTACTTAAATTTAAGTGCACGTTAAAGAACCCCAGGAGATCCAAGTATCCGGAGTCCCCTACTACGTCGTGCCTCATAATCAGAAAGTGGGTGGGGACGGAAAACGCCATAATTAAAAAAAACTGCAAGAAATGATTAACTCTGAGAATCCATGGAGCAGCCTCAAGGCATGCTAGAACATCAAAAGAAAAGGCATTTGAACCTGGCATTGGAAGTAAAAAAATACAATGAAAGTGCCAGGCAACAAAGTGCTAGCCTTAAAAGTGGTAAACTTATTGGTGAAGGCAGCAGAAAGACCTACTGAAGGAAGCTCTGGCGAGCACATATTGCATTCAAAGCTGATCTAGGCGATCTGCTTTACAGTTACGGTATTGAAATGTAAGAAATAATTGTCACTGACCTCAAAGTTCGTTTGCTTCTTACAAGGGGCCACACCATCACTTCTTACAACGGGCCACATCTTACAAGGGGCCACACCACCACTCAGCTCCAATATGATACCATGCTTTCATGGGAAAGCTCGTTCATTAGACGCCCTTAGCCCTAATGACAAATGAGTTGTCGCAGATGTGTCTGCCCTTTTAGGCGATAATTATATTAGTGACGCCTTTTGGGAGGAACTATCGATCAACCTTCTCAATCTTCCTCCCCTGCGCTTCCTTCGTTCATACAGAGAATTCATTAACTTTGTTACTGAAACTGCATGCAATCCAGCAACACCTAGAAGGGCACAAGTTTCTTTTGTGGCTGAACTCCCAAAAGTAATTGTTCATTTAGCCAAAGAAAAAAAAACTAGACATTGAGAGCACTCGCCAATGAAGAAATCATCGTGAAAGTACAAGGGGACGCATGCAGAATTAACCGTGGTACGTCCAGGACTTCATGTTCATTTGTTATTATTGAATGCGACGCAGTTGTGAACTCTCACAAGAAACATCAACTCCTAGCTATTGCTGACGTCCAGGAGAGTTACTTTCCTACCAGAAACACTTTGGAAACTTGTTAAAAGTGATCACTAGTGTAGCCCAGCTAAAAGCACTTAACGTCTGCGGCATTGACGTCCCGCTGACACTGCGCCTTGTTGCTGAGCTGAGATTCCCTCTTAGTACTACTAGGTCTACAATCAACATCGTCAACATATCCGTGCCCTTTTTGCTTTGTTGATAGCATTGACAGAACAAATTCCACTTTTCCAAGCTCTTATTTTAATAGACCGCCGAACTCTACGACCCTCTCGAACATGGCTGCTGATTGTGACAAGTTCACTTATGAAGTCCATACTAAAATTCATTTTGAAATAAAACCAGCCTTTGTCATCGCGGACATCTTACACATGAAGCTAAAGATCTACAACCGGCTTTTGGTATTTTCAATTCTTCAATTGGAAGAATGTGACACTTGGGCGAGAGCACGAGATCACGAACCTCGAAATGACCAGTTCATCCATGAATTTTGCCAGCTCGTGAAAAAATGCGGAGTAAGGCTCTACAAATGGAAAGATTAAAAAGCAGAGTGTGACATTTCCTTTGCTCACAGGGAATGATGTGGACTTACTGCTGGTTTGCCTCCGGGATATGATGCAAGGTAAACTGCACCTAGATACAGAAACAGAGGTTACAAGCCTCTGGAAGAGTCTTCGCTCTATTCTACGCCAGTTCACCACTGACATGTCATGGACACCAATGGACGATGCAACACATCTATTTTTAGATACTTTCGTTAAGCTGGGACAGACTAAATGAAATGTATATAGTCTACGCCGCGTAACTCCATACATGCACCTTTCAGCACACCACGCATCCTTGAAACATGAATACTTCATGAACCTCGCCTGCTTTTCAAGCCAAGGTCTCGAGAAGAAAAACGATGTGCTGAAACACATTCATCACACTAGAACAAATAAATCGAACCCAGTGGCAGGCACACACAGGCTCGTGAAGATGCAGGAAGAGCATAGAGTTAGAAGGCATAGGAAGAATGACGTAGAGTACTGACATGGGGGTGGCATCACTGAGTCGACAAAGAAAAGGTCGCGTTCCGCACCAGAAGGGCCCAGCACCAGATAATGAGTGCCCGATTTTGTACACACCACAGCCGGTGAACTGTGCGCGGAGCGTGGTGCCTCAGGCGTGCGTGCAACTTGAAAGAATGTGGTAACCTTAAAAGAAATGCTTCTCAGCCGAATTTGAAAGCCCCGGGACATCCAAAAATAAAATTACGTATTTCACGGCAGCATTCCGAGTGCACACTACGGTGTTTCTTCTATGGTCTCTGCTGTCTTGAACATCGTCCTTAAATTCCTTCTTATTTTTTGTTCTCACAAACCAGAACTTCTTAAATGTTATTTGTCCACCAAAGGCGCGAAACTTAAACGCCGTTCTTTGCATTATTGTTTTTCGACAACGTGACACATGATATCACTTCCATATTACGGAAGGCAATCGATTATGCTGATATGTACATTTGTTTATATTCCGGGGACATTTTTTCAACACCTGACAAATATTATCGCTCGGTTCAAGAGGCGCCTTCACGTGTCCACAGCTTCTCGCATGTTATCTCCCACTCCAAGCGAATTGCATGTGCAAAGCAAAGGGAACAGCGGTGTGCGTTCTGGAACTTTCACGAGTACCAGCGATTACGCTGGAATGTACGATGACGCATTTATAAAGTTTAGTATAAAGATCGAATGCTTTTAATCGTAGATCACATTTTCGAGGACCGACGACTCACAGTAGAACGACTGCGGCTCGCCACTATCATTGTAGTGTCCAATAGAGAGTTGTATCTCCCGATAACAAATGTAATCTTTCTTTGACGCTCCACTCGGTAAAGCCTTCAGCGTCACAACAACGTGGCAATACGAAGCGTGAAACAGGCCCAGGAATAGAGCTTGCGGTACACCAGCAAAAAGATTCTCTGAAACAATCTCTGAAAAAGTCGTGTACACATGCTATGCATGCCAGCTTCGACATTCAAAATTCTAGGCGGAAAGAGGCTGACTTCCCTGAGGTGGTTGTGCTGACAGTTGTTGAAACGCTCGAAAAGAGGCTAACAGCACCTCAAAAAGTAAACACTGATGTAGCCAACAAAGCTTCCAAGCCCGTCGTAATCTCTTATGTTCGTAGAAGTGCACACAATCTGAAGAAGATAGCAACCAAGCACGGTGTCCCACTCGTTTTCTCGGCTCCCTGCAAACCGAGTCACCTTTGCGCCCGCATTGGGAGACTTCACGCCAAAATGAAGGAAGGTGGCTGAGGCGTGAAAAACAAGAGCCTTCATGTAGATTGACAAGTTGGCGTTATTTATCAGATTCCCCTGACATGTGAAAAAACCTACATAGACCAGGCGGGCCGTAGCTTGAACGTGCGATTCCGTGAACACGAAAGGTCTACTAAAAACGAGGAGAAACGTCATTTGCCCATGCATTGCCTAGATCATAAATGCAGGCCTCTGCTCAACCAGGTTAAGATCTTGCATAAGTACAGTAACGAAAATGCATAGGAACTTTTAGAGGCGTACTATATAAAAAAGAAGGGACAAGCATGCATCAGTGACACATCGATCATATTTTACAATAGGGAGGCACGTTTCCTAGAAAATATGATCAGTTGAGCCACGACACTGTTTTCTTCTGATTTAGTGTTTTTTCTCCTCTTATCTGCTGCTGATACCCTGATGTGCCTAAGCTGTCAAGAACTGATATTTATGTGTTTGCATCGAATAAACGTCAGTTGTTAGTTTGCGTCTGTCCCGTCTTCATCCTTGCGATTGCTTACAAAACGCATCCAATCTTTCCAAATACAATGAACCAACTTGCCCAACAACGCATCATGCTAAGCAAAAACATACCGCGAGCTTATAATTGGGGAGGATTCTATCCATCTTCTGACATTAAATTGGAGGCTTACGTGCGGAACTTTATGAACGAGTACCAAGCTATGGCTGCAAGAAGGTATTGCTGTAAAGCACGTTGTGGGGCTAGTTGGTGCATAGCTGTCAAAAAATGAAGCGCCAACGGTAACGGCACACAAGGAAGGTATACCACAAAGAATGTGGTATTTGTATAGGAGGTTTTGGCCAAGTACTGCACCAGGGTGGCCCACCCTGTTGTGGTGAGGGAGTGTGTAACCGGTTCTGGTCACCGGGATCAGACCGCACTCCAGGCCTGTTTATGCAATTTTATGAACACGCGAATTTCTTTTAATCTGCTAGAAAATTGCGGGGTACCGGGATTCGAGCCACAGTTCTCTTGCACGCGAGTTGGATGCTCTACCTCTACGCCATCGCTCCACCCTCCACCAAGATGCTGTAATGAATGCCAAATGAATAAATTGATTGATTGATTGATTGATTATTTCCATTTCTTTTTTCTAAGACAGGCAGGACCACGAGTAGCTGGCATGATCCCTATCAGAAAAGGTTCCAAGTCAGCTAGTTGGTAACGCATATTAATAAAAACTTACTGATAAAAACATGAAAAATGAAGAAAAAGAAGAAGAAAATCTTTCGTGTTTTTATTGCTCTAAGCTTTTATTATTATCCCTATCGCAGATGACACAGTGTGCAACGTTTTCACAGGATTCAAATGGATGCTCCTGGGCACTACACATGGCACAGGATAGTCGGCCACGCCAATGGTGTGAATTGTGGCCGAATACTTGGAATTTAAAACATCCTAGAAGATTGGGTATGTAACGTCTGACCTGCATCTTTATGTACCCTGCTTCAATGGTCTCAGACCGCGTACTTGATCCGACAGTTAGAATTATGTGCTTAGTTTCAATCACTTTTCCCTCAAGCCTTATGTTAATTCTCTTGAGATTGATCACATTCTCATCGCTCCAGCCCTCTAGTCGTTCGGCTTCTGTCACCTACATCAAATCAGCATCGAAACGATGCCACGGGTGGTGTCCGTTGTTCGCTGTGGACTTACTGTTACCGGAACATCTCCAAATTGTACAAGTTTAGATGGTTCATCGTGTGGCTTTTTATCGCGGAGTTCCAACAGGTCATCGCCGCTAGGCATCTTTGATGCGGGCCGGGCATTAAAGATCTTTGATGCCTGGCCCAAGTGCCTAACCTTGAAACGACTAAAGGTGAGGTTATTCGTACGTGTTTTTATATTATTTTTCAGAGTAGATGACATAAAATCGGTGGAAGGATTCTTTTTGCGACCAAAAAACTGGAAGACTTCATCCGTGGTCATCTTTTCTGAGGGCGATCAGCCCTATGTGAACGTGTAGTTTTCGCCAGAAAAGAAAGCCACCCACCATGGAGCCCTACAAGGGGACGCAGCAGGGCCTGCAAAGATCCTGCAAACTCCACCTTTAAATTACCGCTATAACCGAATATGACATAACCTAAGTGGACTGCTCACACAAGATTAACGCGTGCTGCCTGGGAGATCGGAAGTAAATAGAAGTGAGTAGTGGATGTCAGGAAAGATTGAAAGCAAGAGGGAAATGCAAGGATTGGAAAGGAGGACAGGAAAAGACAGCTACCGATTTCGCCCGGGTGAGTCAGTGTGGCGGTGCCGTATATGCGAAGCCGAGGCGAAAGGAGTGTGTTGCCTCTACCAAGGGGCCTTACAGGATCAAACAGCATCGACCCCAGAATCCCCTTAACCTGGACACTGCTAAGCCATGCACGGTTAAATGCGGGAGGGTCCAACCCTCGTGGGCTCGAGTACGTGGTGTCGCAACACACCAAACGCCTGCTGATGCAGACGCCTGTGCAGAGTAGCCCGGTCCTGTACCAGCGCCTGAAGACGGTGCGCATCGCTCCACCGGCATTCTAGGTTTACACGCGCCTTCGCACTCGCAGCAGATCTTTTGAACGTCAACGGGCGGTGCGCGGGCCACGCATCATACTCGCACTCGGCCTTCACTCGGAAAAGCTCGGCGGGCCACTGTGGTTGCACTAACAGAGGCTGAGAAAACGCCCGTGAGATTTGTCTGTATACTGTTGCTATTGAAATAGCTCTGGTCCCTTTAAACGCTAGTGCAGCGTTACAGTACCCCAGGTGATCTCAATGTCTGTTATTTTACGTGATGCATTCCGGATTTTGACGCATAAATGTCTTCCACCTATCACGCCTCGACCCCCTACTCCTTTTTCTTCCAGACTGCTTCTTAAATAACCTTCAGCGAGTGCCCATTCTGCGTGCTCCTCCCATTTGTGTTAGGCTTAGTTCCCTTGGATTCTACTCAAGACACGTCGGCCTGCCTGAGCACTATTTGAACACGCTTGTCCGGCGCGAACCTGTGTTGTAGCAGGTACTAGGAGTAAATTACATGTTTATTTTCTATTTTTTTATTATAAAGGACGGTAATTTATAGTTGAAGGTCTTGGTTTTTCAGCTGACAGCTGAACGGTGGCAAGCAGTGGGAAAATAAAAAGCATCGAGAGATAGCATGGGGGAGGAGAGCACAGCGTAGAAAATGAAACTGTTAATCAAATGAATCAATTCAAATGAAAGCTTTATTTCAACAATTTCAACAATGAAGTGTTTCAACAATGAAGGACTGTGCCCCATAAACACGGCAAATGGGGCACGCGAGTACATATTGTTTGGAATGCATACACGGTAACGTAGACCGTGCATGCAAAATACAAACAAAATGTAAATATTTTTGTATAAGAAATGTGGAACAGGCTCAAGTATATGGACACATATACTTGTTTATCTTTTACCGGTGGCCACTTTTCACCATCTAAGAAATGTTATCGCTCAGCGCAGGACAGTCCTACATGTATCGGAAATTGTCCGAATGTTATCGATGGTTCTAACCGCTGTCGGTTGTCACTGAACTTTGTGTAATTTGATTGCTTGTATACCAGGCGCAAATTGTGCAGAAAATTCTTGAAAATACAAGGGCACCACCAATTATTCTAGAACATTCGATGGCTCGTGTATGAAAGCCGACGCGGTTGATCGGCAGATCAGATTTTAGACGATCGCCGACTGTATTCGCCGGTTTCGTTGAGCTTTGCGTGTAGCCAGTTTTTCTGGGCACAGGTTCGTCCAATAAAGTTAGTTTCCCTATTCACGGTTTCCTTAATGTGTCTTCGACAACCACGACCACTTGACAAAACGGCTGTTGGATGAAGAAAAAAGAACGAAAATAATGAAGACAAAGATGGGAATGCATTGCAAAGCATTGCAAAAATTGCAATGTAGAACGCCCACCTCGGCTGCGGGTGGTTGTGGGTTCCATTCCCAGAGCTGGCGGGTACCCACTGCTTCTCAAATACACACAAGTGTACACCGGCCTGGCGTTGGGCTTTCTTCAGGGGTGATACGTTTGGGAAAGGGTCCTGCACCCTAGAGCCTCGTGAGCACAAAAGAAAAAAATTCAGCACCATTCCACCCTGCGGTGACTCTTTGGGCATGTTGGTAGACACACAAGCGCAGACTTACAACATTGTTTTATTTTGAAGTAAGTGACCAAATATATAACATAATCTTTGACACATGACGTGCGTGACGCCCAAAGAAAGATAGCTCCTTGCTGGAAAGGGCGATGAATGGTTTTGACACAAAGGTGTCACCCCACCTATAAATCAATTCAGCTTAGATGATTTCCCAGGTTAACCGATTAGGATTTGTGGTGACAATTGAGCATGCACTATACAACGGTTTACACGTGATCGTATTTGTGGCGTCTGCCTCATTTAGGCGCAGAATTTCTACAGTGGGCATCCAAAAAAACCACTCTCCTTTCTATCACATTGTAGCGATGCTCCCGTAGCCTGTCATTGAGGCATCGTCTGCTCTGACAAACAGTTAAACCCACGGTTCAAAGGCAGATTCTAAACTATACCTTCTTCACATGCAACGAACTTTCATTGTTGTCTCTCTTTGCAAGCAGGCTCTTTAGGGGCACACGCACTGGTAAACCTGCACGAAGATTCCAGTTTATCGGGAGTGTAAAAAAACACACTTACATTGGCCCGCTGGCCAATCCATTTCAGTCGATGCGATATGCCGTGGATATACGGAATAACCGTGACATTTTTGTAAAGCGTGCAAGACTGAGAGGCAGTAGTTATATGTGGTGACATACGTTTCAACAGGGCTTCAGAAACGCTGCTAAGGATATCTGTAGGGTACCCCGCGTTTCTGAGGCGAAGTGCCTGTTCAGAGCAGCTGTCGTCCATGAGCTATGGGCAAGACTTGCTTAATGAACTGGACAGGTATAGCGTTGAGGGCCCTGACACTTATGGGAGCAGTGCCTTGTTGGCAAGAAGCTCGTATTTCCAGTATATACGTTTGTCTCGAAATAAAAACCTGATGTCGAGAAAGCGTAGGCTTTCGTTAGACAGTTACTCATGAGTTGAAACTAAAAGGGACAAGCCCTGATGGATAAAGGATAGTGCGCTTGTAGCTAGCATCTCTAAATACCCGGACCAGCAGTAAAGAAAAAATTTTCAAAATCGGGCACGTACATAAAGGTCTTTACGATTCTAAATTCATGAAAGCGGCTACGGAAGCCTTTGTCTAGTTAAGCTAAAGATAAATCGCTCAGAATGGGGGCGATGTACGAGCCGATACATATCCCTTCGTTCTGTACAATTGGTTGGTTGCCCCGCGGGATAAAAGTGGACTGAAGACAAAAACTGCGCAGTTCAAAAAAATGAAACACTACATGACACCCCCGCCTCATTCATAAAGGCGACACTTCCAAACCTGTCATTGCAGTTCTGTACGCATGAGAGCAGACAAGGCTGGGGTAAGGACTACAACAGATCCTTGAAGTCATTTGAAAAGGCCCCGAGGTTCTCGTGTGAGGATGACCTCAGGTAGTGCAGAGCCACATCAGAGTTCTCGACAAGAAAGGGGTCACTAATGAGGAAGAGATTAAGCGATATTTGCAAAAATAAGGCAATAGCCTTCTGCCAAGTGTTGTTTTCAGAGACGAAAGCTCTGAAAGGGGTGTCAAGCTTATGTGTTTTAACACTGAAAAACACATCGAGGCAATCTCGATTACTCGCCCCTCTACCTTTGAGAACTCCATCTAATTTTAACCCGCTGCTCAGTTTTTTGGCCTTTGATTTTTCTTTTGAAATGAACCTGTTTCTGCATGGTGCAAAAGCGTTTTGTAGTGATTCCAAAGCTTAGTGATTGAAAAAGCCAAGAGAAAGCCCCGTGAAACCTCCCTCTGTGTGAGCAGGCAAAACACAGATTATTATTCTGGAAGGTCAAGGCTTGCTTTACAGATACTTTTGGTATAGGGGCCCTGCTGCGGCGTAGTGCGTCCACGCCGTCCGACACACACCACACAAAGCCCTCATCTGAAGCACGCGGGGCAACGTGTCTGACAAGGCCCAGATGTTCCGGGGCTGTGCTATTCCTCTGAACGGTGAACTTGAGTCTCAAGCCGAGCACCTTCTCGACGTCATGAGGGAAGCTGACGTCTTGAAGGACATGCATTTTTCCTTTGGACGCTGGGTACTTCTGAGGAAGGTCCCGATGAAGCTATTTGAGTGGGTGCTGCAACAAGGATTTAGTGGTCAAATGATCTGATGATTCAGCGCGAACAAAATAAAACAATATTGTAAGTCTGAGCTCATGTGTCTCAGCCTCTTCTTCGTCCTGGTCTTGGGCGCAAAGAGCTGTATCCACTCCGTGAAAGTGGCTGACCGGCGAGGCTGCGTATGTGGGCCCCTTAATGGCGAGCTGTCTATTGCCGTGTCAAACGACGAAGGCACATAAATCGGAGGCGAGGACTAGTCGCACCTTCACAATGTTGAGCCTCGGAAGATGATGAGGCTCCTGGGGCTACACATGTCCATGTACTGGTGCAAAAGGAGGGACGACACAAATCCCGGCACGTGCAACAGAAACGTACGTCACCGCACTCCTAAGTCACATACTGCTTCACCACAGTCAATGCGATTGTGCGTTAATCGACGTCCCTCAGTGTAGTAATGGTTGTGAGGTCACTCGAGAACGACAAGCGATCACACACAACACAGGTCACACAAGACCGGTTCCCCTCGAGCTCCGTCTGAAACGTGGCCGCTGCTACGGTGAAGAGTTCGAAGTTTGCGGGATAGGGGCCACATGGATGCTTAGCATTTCTTGCCGCCTCACGGTCTAGGTGAGGCGGCAAGAAATTCGGTGAGGCGGCCGCCTCACGGTCTCACGCTTACGGGACCGCCACCATGGGAGAAAGGAAGGAAATGAAAGGAGATATGCAAGCGTTTGAAAAGCCAACAAAGCAAGGGCGGAGCGAACGTAGACATGGGCGACGCGGGTCAAAGTGTAGCAACTGTTCTGATCAGCTTATAGGGGTTGTATTTGGAATTCAGATACCTAACTTATTTTTGCAAGTTGGCGGAGTGCTTATAGCCTACCTCACCACCGCCACGGGTCGGCTCGGTATTACACTTTCGTGGGGATTCGCCCACATATGGGGAGAAATTCTCTATCTACACGGCACGATAGACGCACGCATTTTTGCCAGAACCCAGCCATAACAGTCTTGCTGCAAAAAATTGCCTATTATTGAGAAGATTGAATATGCCGGCGATGCAGTTTTGGCGCCATAACAAGAAGTACGCGCGTTTCAAAACTTACTAAAATCACGCCAAAAGTGAGCCATAATTATGAGTTAACAAATGACTCAGGAGTCTTTGTAGTTCGTTACTTCCTCACGTTTAAGTAACTTCTGCGCCGCGTATAACCGTAAGACTAGGAAACAAGACAGCGACTTGTAGGCTACTTAC
Source organism: Dermacentor variabilis (assembly GCF_050947875.1). Classification (NCBI taxonomy): domain Eukaryota; kingdom Metazoa; phylum Arthropoda; class Arachnida; order Ixodida; family Ixodidae; genus Dermacentor; species Dermacentor variabilis. The sequence continues at coordinate 126,976,669 of NC_134577.1, read as the reverse complement.
GGCCGAAATATCGATATGCTCTGGGTCTCCAATTTCCATACGCCCGGCGAAGGCGAACTTGGTGACCTCGATGAGCCGGTGGAAGGTCTCGTCGTTGTCGCGCAAGCTCTTCACAGTGGGTGCCTCGGGATCTCGGTAGCTGTCCATTACCGCGAGCATGAACGCTGTCAAGATGCCTCCGGCAGGAGGTGGTGGTGCCAGGACGGTCACGTTGTCATGGAGTACACGACGCAATGCGTCGTCGACCTTGACGGTGTAAGACCTAAGGTCCTGGAGCGTGATCAGACCACCTGGGAACGCACATGCCAAATGTAAAGTAAGCACATTACCTCGGCTAACTGATATCTTGAGAAAAGGTGTTTTAGCATTCTCATCCGGCATCGTGAGCATGTTCTTTCCGCATATACGTTCTAGAGGTCACCATGTTTAAATCATGTTTTGGCCAATATTGGAATATCTGGCATTTATTTATTTATTGTTCTCACCTTTTTGATATATTCATCCTTAATTTCATATTATTTCTTGTTAAGAATATTAAATTTACACGCTTGTCGCAAATAATTGCTATTTACATACAGGAAATTTTTATAACTAAAACGTTAATTTATCTTGAATAATGAACACAACCATATTATTACGATGTCATCGGTAGATACTCAAGAGACGAGGCACCGCGAGAACAACGACGCAGTGGGTGTGTGCCTTTCCGGCGAGCGAATTTCGGCCTGGCGCTCTGGCACCAGTCCAGTGTAAATAGCCTGTAAATAGCATCTTCCATCTGTGTCTTGTTACACGTAACATTCTGGTGGAGGTGAGCGATTCCCCTCCTCGCCACAGAACTCCGGAGTGGTCGGTACATCCAGCGTGTCACCAGGCCTCCCGGTGACGAGACCGCCTCTGCAACGGCTTCGGCTTGTCTCACGACTGACGACTGCTGCAATCGTCACGGTTGACCAACATCGCGACCCTGGTGTGTTCTCTGCCCTGGAGGGACAGGACGTTGACGAATGGATCAAGCTGTATGAACATGCCAGCGCTAATAACAGGTGGGACCCAACCATTATACTCGCCAATGTCATCTTTTATCTCAGCGGCACCCCACGCGTATGCCATCAGACGCATGACGACGGGATTATCAGTTGGGACAGTTTCAAAGAAAAGCTACGGGAACTGTTGGGCGACCCCATTGGCCAGAAGGTTGCCGCGAGAAAGGTTCTTGCGTTTCGTGTTCAGACATCTACAGAGCCGTACGTTTCATACACCCTCGATGCCATTGCTTTACACCGCAAAACTAACGATGCTATGTCTGAAGCAGATAAATTGTCCCATGTTCTAAAAGGCATCACCGACGACGCTTTGAATTTGCTTGTTTTCGGCAACGTCTCAACAATCCACGCCGTCATTAAAGAATGCCATCGTCTTGAACAAACTAAGAGCCGCCGTATCACGCACCACATCATGCGGCTACCCAACACTGCTGCGGCGTCGACATGTGAGGGTCGACCGCGTCAGGCCACCACCTGTGACGACGTCACCCATATTGTTCGCCGCGAGCTTGAGGCCGCCTGTTTGCCAGCTTTCGCCGCGACACCTCCCGATCCGCCAGCAACCACGATTGCGATGATTCAGGCTGTAGTCAGACAGGAATTTGAGAACACGGGTCTGAACTCCGTGTGTTCAACGAGTCAACCCAGCGTTGCACAGTTCTCCACCGACTCTCCTGGTCAACGGCAGTCCTTTTCTGCCATATCCCGCCGCAACCCGTCCGAATGGCGCACCCCTGATGACAGACCTATCTGCTTCCACTGTTGTCGCATTGGCCACGTCGCTCGTATCTGCCGCAACCGATGGCCACCACCTCCTCAGACATGCACCGCCACTTATTCCAGCAACTTTGGACCTACTGTTCCCTATGCCACCCACCATGAACCCACTGCCACTGATGCCCCTGCTTCAAACCTTCGCTACAGCCGCTGGCCCTCACCTCGACGCCATCAGTCTCGTTCGCCCCAGCCCCGCCGCTTGTCTTCGCCGCCTATCGCCTCCCAGACCCAGCCGGAAAACTAGGCACTGCAGCTTCTGGAGGTGAAGCTGCGTTGTCGACCCAGGCCTCAAATCCTCTGCTCACGTTACCTACGAACCAAAACCTTCTTGACGTCGATGTTTACGGCTATCCTGTCACTGCACTCATCGATACAGGCGCACATCTTTCTATTATGAGTGCTGCCTTCCGACGACGACTCAAAAAGCTCCTCACCCTACCGTCGGCACGCGTCGTCAGCGTTGCGGATGCTGGTACTGCGCCTATCATCGGCATGTGCACCGTACGTGTCAGCAACGGCGGCCGCCACACTCCTGCCCTCTTCACCGTCATTGCTCATTGCCCCCATGGCCTAATTTTCGACCTCAATTTTCTCTCCGCACATTCTGCCCTTATTGACTGCTCTGGCAGTACCCTTCGCCTTAAGTTGCCGATTCTAACAGAACCTTCTGACGCACCCCAGTGCCGCTTACTCCCCACCGGCTTTTTTCGCCTGCAGCCAAAGTCAATAGAGTGTATTGAACTGTTGTCCTCCCCACCAGTTCCTGATGGCGAGTACCTCGTCACTCCTCTGCCCCACATTCCACTACATTATGACGTTACCGTACCTTACAATATACAAACTATTACTGCGAATCGCACTCGCACACCTATCTTTAACTATGGATTGGCAAAGCAAATTCTGTCGCAAGGTATTTGCCTTGCCAAGGTTGATTGTCTCGGCGATCATTATGCGGCGACTTTATCGACCGATGGTTCTTGCGAGCTTCGCAGGCCCCTCGCGCAGCCTCAGGCGCCGATTCCAACATTAAGAAAATGGTTGCGAAGGACCTGTCCTCTGTGCAGGCTGAACACCTTTGCGAAGTATTATCGTCCTACCGAGATATTTTCGGGTTCGACGATCGCCCTTTAGGCCGAACGCTCGCGGTCAAGCATCGGATTCTTACTGGCGATGCTATTCACCGCCTATTCACCGATGATCGTATCGAGTTTCTGCGTCGGAACGCCGAGTAATTCAAAGTGGAGTGAACAAAATGCTAGATAAAAACATCATTGAGCCTTTTTCGAGTCCCTGGGCGCCACGTGTGGTGTTGGTTAAGAAGAAGGACGGCACAAGGCGCTTCTGTGTAGACCACCGTCACCTGAACAACATTACTACGAAGGATGTCTACCCGCTTCGATGTATAGACGATGTCCTTCACTGCCACCACGATTACAGCTATTTCTCTTCTATTGATCTTCGTTCCGGATACTGGCAGATTGCTGTTGACGATATGGACAGAGAAAAAACCGCGTTCATCACACCTGATGGTCTATACCAAATTAAAGTAATGCCGTTTGGATTATACAACACCCCTGCCACCTTTCAGCGTATGATGGACTCCTTGCTTCAAGGTTTCAAATGGTCCACATGCCTCTGATAACTCGACAACGTCATCGTCTTCTCGCCAACGTTCTACACTTACCTTGAGCGTCTAACAACTATACTTGATGTATTTGAAAAAGTGAAGCTGCAACTTGACCCGTCCAAATGTCGTATTAGCCACCGTCAATTAATATTCTTGGCCATCTCGTTGACGCTTCCGGAGCACAACCAGATCCGGACAGAACTCGTGCTGTCCGAAACTTTCCGGTTCCGAAGACAACCGCAGACGTCCGAAGTTTTGTAGGACTATGCTCAAACTGTCGTCGTTTTGTTCCAGATTTTGCGACAATTGCTAGACCCCTCACTAATCTTTTGAAGAAAGGCGTATAATTCTCGAAGGCACTTCAGAAGCCGCCGCCTTCTGTCGTCTCGTCACTCTTCTTACCTCACTACCCATTCTCGCCCACTCCGACCCTGATGCCCCTACAGGATTGCGTACAGATGGCAGCGGTCATGACGTAGGTGCCGTCTTAGCCCACCGTCAGCGCGGCCAGGATCGCGTTATTGCTTATATGAGCCGCCTCCTAGCATAATCGGAGTGCAACTATTCCATTACGGAACGCGAATACCTTGCAGTTGTCTGGGCGGTTGCGAAGTTCCGTCCTTACCTTTACGGCCGCCCTTTTTCCGTATTAACTTACCACCATGCTCTCTGCTGGCTCTCATCGCTAAAGGATCTTACAGGCCGGCATGGTCGATGGGCTTTGAGGCTACAAGAATTTTCATATTCCGCGGTCTGTAAGTCTGGACGCCTGAACCAAGACGCTGACAGGTTGTCACGTTACCCTGTTGACGACTCTGACTCCTCCAATATTACCAGTGCTGCTTGCGTATTCTCGGTGTCACAGCTGCTTCACTTCGCCGACGAGCAACGTCGTGATGCCTACATTTGAGCACTCATCGACCGTTTTGGCCACTCCCCGGCCGATGCCACTCTACGCCTCTTCGTCCTCCGCGATGGTACTCTGTACCGTCGTAAAGTTCATCCGGACGGTTCTGAGTTCCCTACTTGTCATACCTAAACACCTCCGCTCCACCGTTCTAGAAGAGCTTCACGACGCACCAACGGCAGGACACATCGGCGTATCTCGAACCTATGACCGTGTACGTCGCCGTTTTTTCTGGCTGCGCCTTGCCCGTTCCGTACGACATTACGTCGCCGCTTGTGAACTTTGCCAACGACGCAACAAGCCTTCCCAGCTCCCCTCTGGTTACTTGCAGCCACTCGACATCCCTGCCAAGCACTTCCATCGTGTTGGCTTAGACCTCCTCGGCCCATTTCCGGAATCTACATCAGGAAGCAAGTGGGTTGAAGTCGCGGCTGACTACGCGACCCGCTACGCCATAATCCGCGCTCTGCCGACCAGTTGCGCAACTGATGTTTCGGACTTTTCTTCTACATTATATCAATCATTTTGATGCATGGTGCTCCGCGTCATTTGCTAACAGACCGTTGCCGTACATTCTTGGCCAAAGGCATTGACGACATCATGCGGGCCTGCTCCATATAGCATAGGTTTACCACCTCCTACCACCCTCAAACGAACGGCCTCCACTAAGCGTTTGAACCGCACTTTTACAGACATGCTATCGAAATACGTTTCAGACGACCACCATGACTGGGACCTGGCTCGACCTTACATTAACTTTGCGTACAACTCTTCCCATCTCGAAACTGCTGGCTTTTCCCCGTTTTACCTCTTGTACGGCCGAAAACTGACGCTACTACTAGACACATTGCTTCCGTCCACCACAGCTTCAACTAGCGCTTATGCCCGTGATCAAATCGCCCGTGCTGCCCGTGCTGCCCATGCTCGTCAACTTGCGCGCGTTCATCGACAAATGTCTCAAGACTAACAGAAGCAACGCTACGACCTGCGTCCCCGTGATGTACATTTTGTTCCCGGCACCCTCGTGTTGCTTTGGTCACCATCGCGTAAAGTTGGCTTTTGTGAGAAACTGCTTTCGTGTTATACAGGCCCATATCGCGTTCTCCAATAAGTGACCGATGTCACCTACTAAATTGTTGTAGCCACGCTCACTACGTCCTCCGCTGTGACAACCAGTGACATTGGCCACGTCGCCGGACTCAAGTCCTGCAACTCTCCACGCGCCTTGGATATTTACCTGACGGTGATTTTGCCACCGGACGTAGTATTACGATATTATCGGGAGACATTCTAGAGACGAGCCGCTGCGAGAACGGCGACGAAGTGGGTATGTGCCCTTGGCGCGAGCGAATGTCGGCCTGGTGCTCTGGCTCCAGTCTAGTGTAAACGGCCTGTAAATAACCTCTTCCGTCTGTGTCTTTCTACACGTAACAATATGATCCATGTAGTATTGCTATTCTGACACTGTCATTTCTTTCGTATCTAACTTGTTTTTAATTCATCTCGCTAGACTGAGACATTGTGTCAGTAGCATGGATGATGGCGTCATGTTGTACAGCCACGGTGAGGATCCAGAAATATTTGCAAAAGTGTGAGTTCCGTATCGAGCTCCTTATCGGCGTGCGAACAAGAGCCCAGAAATGTCAGAAACACTAAGATCATGTGTATCAGGCATTGGATGCACGGCAAAAACCCCAGGTGGTCCAACTTAATCCGGAGCCTCCTACTACGGCGTGCCTCATAATGAAAGCGTGGTTTTGGCGTGTAAAAGTCCAGAATTTAATTCTTTAACCACTCAAGTCACAAGCACAGCGGTGAGCGCGGTCACTAATGATTTACGCGCGTCCGCAATTTATATACGCGCATTCCGGAGTCATCATTGCCAGTTGCCCCAATGGGGGTCGCTCCAATCGTTCCCGAGTGACCATGCTGCCACGTTTCCTTTCCTTCCATTTTTACCGCTCGGGCCGACCATCCTCACAGTAGTGCTACCTAGTTGCGATAGCACGAGGCTATTGCATTTGTCTTGATACCTTTCTCACCCGCCCTCCTTCCTAATTTTCTTTATGCTTTCGGTTTTGTTGAAAAGAAACGTCAGCGCGTGCGCAATAAAGCTCCGTGAGTGAATATTTTCTTCGAATAACGTAAGTTGCCAGTGAGCGTCCCTTTCTGGTCCTCTTTCTTTCCATACCACTTTAGCGCTTGCCATTGCACCAATATATGAGAGTCCGCTCGGCGCTAGTCAGAGGCCTATGCCCATACCGAACAGTCGATTTTGTGTTTACTGTTGCAGAGCTTGTGACTACCTTATCATACCTGTTAAGCTGGTGTCATATGGCGCGATTTTTGACGCGATTGACGCAAGACAGAGGGGCGTGGGCGCCGTTTCGACGAACGCACCTACGGAAATCGCGTAGCCGCGTTTCATTGTTGGGAGTAGAAAAGAACGCGTCGCGTCGCGTTGCCGCGATCGCGCCCACCGATGAGAGTGCAGCGCGAGTGGCACATCCGGCTATACGTCACGCTTTAGTTCCATCAATCCCACCAGACGGTGTTGCCTTCTGCCCATCTTGGCTGAACAGCGTGGCGGAACACCCGGCAAACGCAACGCAGCCGGCGCGCACCAGCCGGAATGATGCAGGTGTTGACGCCGTAGCGGTGGCGCGTTTTCGCGTGCGAAAAGCGCGCGATGCGGTAGCAGGTTTACTCGTATACTAGAGCGGAGGTGCCCGTTGCTGCGTTGAGCATCGGCACCCGCGTCCCGAGTTGTGTCATAGAGTTTCATAAAATAATTATCGTTTGCAATTCTATGCCTAGGTGTAACCCAGCGAGCGAGCACATCGAAAGATGAAAGAGAGAGAGCGGAGTACAACGGGGGATGAAAGGCCGCGAGAGTGAAGAGAGCGCGATGAGGGAAGTGGAGGAGGAGGGAAGAGCGGAACCGTGAGGCGGAAAGTGGAGGAGGAAGGTGTGGCGAAAGCGTGAGAGCAAAAGCATAGTGCCGCGCAGGACGTGTTCTGCGTAAGTAAGTGCGTGGTCCTGATCCCTTTTGACTCAGGGCAGGCGTTCGTCGACGCCGCAGCATCTCATCATCATCATCAGCAGCCTGGTTACGTCCACTGCAGGGCAAAGGCCTCTCCCATACTTCTCCAACAACCCCGGTCATGTACTAATTGTGGCCATGCCGTCCCTGCAAACTTCTTAATCTCATCGGCCCACCTAACTTTCTGCCGCCCCTTGCTACGCTTCCCTTCCCTTGGGATCTAGTCCGTAACCCTTAATGACCATCGGTTATCTTCCCTCCTCATTACATGTCCTGCCCATGCCCATTTCTTTTTCTTGATTTCAACTAAGATGTCATTAACTCGCGTTTGTTCCCTCACCCAATCTGCTCTTTTCTTATCCCTTAAAGTTACACCTATCATTCTTCTTTCCATAGCTCGTTGTGTCGTCCTCAATTTGACTATAACCCTTTTCGTAAGGCTCCAGGTTTCTGCCCCGTAGGTGAGTACTGGTAAGACACAGCTATTATATACTTTTCTCTTGAGGGATAACGACAACCTGCTGTTCATGATTTGGGAATGCCTGCCAAACGCACTCCAGCCCATTGTTATTCTTCTGATTATTTCCGTCTCATGATCCGGATCCGCCATCACTACCTGCCCTAAGTAGATGTATTCCCTTACGACTTCCAGTGCCTCGCTGCCTATTGTAAATTGCTGTTCTCTCCCGAGACTGTTAAGCTCGGGAGAAAACCGCGGCATACGTAGGGAGTAAGGAAAGACAGAGAGTAAGACGTAAAAACAAAGGAGAGAACGAACATAACACATAGTTTCGTCACAGTCTTTGAGACTGTCTGGCGGGTACGGCTCACTGTACTCCACTCGCCTCGGATTTCACCAAAGCCGGGACGATCCAATCCGCCATCCATACTTGGACCAAGTCAGCTCATTCCATCTAAAATCCCTAAATATTTTTTTTAAAGTGGCGACAAGCTTTGAAGCGCCGCCACCGAATCTCATTGGGCGGCGCTGATTTGCGGTAGAAAGCTGCTTCCGGCAGCCATTTTCTTCCTAACATTGTTCCCCTCGCAGCCAGTTGCAGTCTGCTGCGAGCGAACTTCAGGGCAGGCTTAAGAGGGATTATAGTGATCAGTGTTTCTGTGCGCGTTTATCTTCTAGTCGTTTCCTTGTGGGAATAATGTTCGGCGGTTGGCGCGACCTGTCTCGAAAATGCTGTGTGGCAGGGCATTTGGGTGCTCCACTCAGTGGGGAAAAGGTTGACGTTCATTTCTGTGCCCCTTGGAGAGCACAGCAGAACAGGGCCTGAAGTGTGGCTGTAGAGAATACGGAGAAAGAAGTGCAAGCATACACAGGATATGGATACACACACACACACACACACACACACACACACACACACACACACACACACACACACACACACACACACACACACACACACACACACACACACACACACACACACATATATATATATATATATATATATATATATATATATATATATATATATGAAGTTGAAGTTTATTTTCCTTCAAAGATGAAAGAGGGAACTGCGACGAAAGGCGGTAAAGCCCGACGAGGTCACAGTTTCCTAAAACAGCCGATACAGCAGTGAGCAACACAGAAATAAATATTAACATAGTATGATAGTGAAAAATACATTGCATCAAAACAACATTGCATCAAATACATTGCATCATAGTATGATAGTGAACGAACTACATTTCATGAAACGACAGTATTACCGTGAAAAATATTACGTTTAATACAAAGACAGTGCACCATAATTTAAAGGCAGTGTATAAACATGGCTGAGGTCGGTAAAGAAAACACACACATAAACAACTTGATACGAAAACAAGAGATGCTTCGCTAAGTAAAAAACTGAAATTATATTGAGTCAGTGCTAATAAGTAACTTTTTATGTCTTTTTTAAATTTGTTCTTAGGGAGATCAAACATGACGCTTAAAGATGGGTTATTGAGAACAACTGTAATCTGGTAATTGAGCTTTTGTTTGCCGTAATTTTTCCTCGTTTTAGGGACCAAGTTTCTGTGTTGCCGAAGGGAATATTTAGAAGGAGGGCGGCTTGGAGCAATGGAAGACAAACGATTACGATGGATGTAATGTAACAAGCGATATATGTAAACATGGTTTGCTTAAAGTAAATTATGCTTATGATAGAGTGGTAATGTTGGTAGGTTTTCGGGCCTACCATGGTAACCCTCAATAGCCCGCAATGCCTTCTTTTACAAAAGCAATAACTTTTGTAAATTACTTATTGTTGTAGTGCCCCAGACCAGTGCACAATAGGACAATTTGGAAAAAAATAGTGCATAGTATATGGACACCTTTAGGGAAACGGGCAAGAGATCGCTGATCCGGTAAAGACAACCTGCAGTTTTACTAAGGTCCGTAATAAGTTTTGAAATATGTGTGTTCCATGATAAGTGCTCATTAAACCAGACACCAAGAAATTTCATAGTTGTTACCTGTTGCAGTTTTGTGTTGGCGTATATTAGGTTAAGTGTGTAATGAACTGAGGCATTAACAGGTCTGAAAAATATGTACCTCGTTTTTGACAAGTTTAAACTAAACTTATTCGCCTGCATGCAAGCGTATAATTTTACCAAATAAGCGTTAACGATAGTTAACGATGTGAAAAAAATATTTGTATCGTCAGCGTACATAACCAAATCTGGAGAATCAGGTATGTTACAGATGTCGTTTATATAAAATAAAAACAAAAGTGGACCTAATATAGCCCGCTGCGGAACCCGTTGGGTAATGCGAAAACGGTCCGAAACAAAATTATTCCATTTAACGTATCGTATTCTGTTACTTAAGTAACTTTCGAGCAGGTTTAGGGCTATTCCGCGTATCCCGTAACAGTTCAGTTTACTCAAAAGAATTTCATGCTTTCCGGAGGTCTAAGAACAGACCGAGAGTGTATGCTCTGGATTCCATGTTGTCAATGATCTTTTCCTTAACGGCGAGTAATACGTGCTCAGAAGATTTATTTTTCAAAAAACCATACTGAGAAGGGTTAATAATGTTATGTACGCTAAAGAACTTTTCTAATCTACTATTAATGGCTCCTTCAAATACCTTCGATAACACTGATAACACGGAGATGGGACGATAGTTTGTGATCTCATTTCTATTTCCTCCTTTACAAATAGGACAGACACGAGCAATCTTCAATTCATCTGTGAACATCAAATTTATAATATACGCTAGAACCCCGCATATTAATGCAGACTCATACTTCAATTGTATGGCTTTGATGTCGTCATGGCCTGCTGAGACATTGTTTTTTGTTTTCCCAATGTAGGTACCTGCTTCTTGTAGGATCATAGGCAGCAATGAAATAGAGTTAGGTAAAGTGATAACGAGGTTGCATACGGGAGCATTAGGCAGAGCTTGATCTAATGTAGGCTTGCCAGCTTCAATGAAGAAATGGTTTATGGTGTTAGCTGATTGAATCCCGCAATCTTGGAAATTAAATGCAGCGATTTCCGAGTGGTCCCTGCACTTGTGTTTGTTTATTAGTTCGTTTATCTCACCCCAAACTTTCTTGCGATCATTATAAATTCTGGAGAACCGTTTTGCATAGTAAGCTGTTTTTGCAAACTTGAGGTCCATATTTAGTTTATTCCTAAATTTTTGAACTCTCTAAAAAGGGCTGCATCGCGAGTACGTACAAAGTCATGATACGTTTTATTTTTAATACGTATCCTGTTATATAACACTTTATCAACCCACGGCTTTCTAGATTTTAGGAAATCGTGTTTTACCTCAATTGTAGGAAATGCAGCATTATAACATTCCATGAACTCGGCAAGAAAAGCAGTATACGCCGCGTTGACTTCAGATATGCTGTGTACGTTCTCCCAGCATATATTCTGAATAAGAGTAATAAATTTGGCGAGATTTTCACCGGAAATTACCCTAGTTACCCTCGTGGCATTTTTCGATACTATCTTAATGCGTTTCACAGGAAGAAAACAAAAAATCGGGATATTGTCACGTGGTAGTGACGATGAAGAAAGAAGCAGTACGGTGCTTCTTTCTTCATCCACAGGCTATAAGTGTAGCCTGTTTGTGTGGGCGAACGTGTGCCCACACAAACAGGCTACACTTATAGCACAACGATAGCGGCGAACACGGTCGGCGATCGTCGGAAATCTGATCAGCGGGTCAAGCGCGTCGGCTTTTATACAGCAGTCGTCGAATGTTCCAGACTAATCGCTCGGACCCGCGTGCCTTCCACAAAGTTCTACATCATTCGCGTCAGGCGAATAAATCAGATAACACAAGGTTCGCCGACAACAGAGTGCGGATAGAAGCATCGATAACTTTCCAGAAACTTCGGATACATGCAGGCGCGTCCCGCGCTGTGCGATAAGATTTGTTAGGCGGCGAAACCTGGTCGCCCGATAAATGTAAGTACACGTGTCAATATGGTCACTGATTTCACAAGATAACAGGCGAGACTCCGTTTCTGGAGACACCATATTTGTGACACAAACATTCAGCAGGGAAGCTGTAGTAACGCTAATTCTGGTAGGCTGGTTTATAGTATTTACACAACCATAAGATGCAATAAGGCTATTAAATTCGCGCGTACTGTGATCATCGTACATGAGGTTAATATTAATATCACCCATTATTACAAAAGGCAAACGGGAATTGTCGAGGTTGAAGAGTAAGTTTTCGAAAATTTTGAAAAATGGCAGTTTGTTCCCTGCGGGAGGTCTGTATACAACAGCTACAATGACACTGGACAGTGATACGGCTAAACACTCAACATTGGAATTTGTTACAGAAATTTCGTCTGACACACACTGTGGATAACAACTTTTTCCATACACAGCAAGACCACCACCTCTCATATTCGAACGAAGGAGGCCATGATACTGGTAATATTTGAATGGAAGATGATCATCGTGCGTTGTAAGCCATGTTTCGGTAAACAAAAGCACATCAAACGGTCGGTTTATTGATCCAAGAAACATATCTAGACCGTCGCGTTTGTTCTTCATACTGCGGACATTATTATGCATAGCAGAGAACATTTCTGTGAGAGGAGTAAACTTATTGTTAAAGCAACAAGCATCAGAATGAATACAGTGGGGCGGGCAATCCATGATATCGACTGGCTAGTCACCAGCTGACAAAGATGTGGATGCCTAATGGGTTATTTTACTCAGGTCAGATCGTGCACAAATATGTATTGTGTCAGAAGTTTCATCCCTGCGTGCAAAGATTTTGCCTCCGTTCGTCCAAACAAATTTCCAACCAACTTCATTCTTACGTGCAATGGTTGCTCCCAGCAGTTGTTTGTTGCCGTAAGTCAAGTGTTCGTTCACATAGATGCGCCCGCTATCATTGAGACCAAGGTCCCTGTTAGATAGCGTGTGCTTTCTAGCCTTAGAAAGAAATGCAGGGCGCTTATCTCGGCGGACAAAGCGGACCAAAATGTTGGTTTCGCCTTTACTACTGATGGGAAGTTTGTGACACGTGTCTAAGTCGGCGATAGCAACTTCTTCATTGATGACCTCGCCAAGTTTCTCAATTACTTCTCTGGGTTCAATATCTGACTTCACACCTTTGATTTCTAGGTTGTTTAGGCGGCTGTATTGTTCAAGTTCTTCGAATTTTTGGGGAAGCGTTTGTTTTCAGATCGAAAATTTTCATTACAGCTTACAAGATCACTAATCTCCTTTCTTGGCGCCTTGATATCAGAGCTGATATCTTTCGTCTCGTCACAAGTGTCGCTGCAGAACTTCAGGCTATCCTTGACGGAACGCAACTCAGGCCTCATCTCACGTTTGAAATCTTCTGAAGCCTTCATGATTTCTTTTTCTTTCGACATGGCACAGGAACGGCAGAAAAGCAAATACGCAAATGATTCATGTTTTCAAATTTGGCAGCAGTGCGCTACAGTTCAACAAACTATGCACTAATAAAATCTGTTCATATCGCTCACCTGCAAAGAGCAGAGGGAATTAGCGACGTGCTTTCCGTTTGCGCACCGCTGCCAAACTTGCAGATCCAGGACTGTCGCTGTTTATATGCTCGTAGAAAACAGCTGTCGGGTGCCGATTGGACGCCGATTGCAGCTCAGGTACCGCAGGAAACCCGCTGTGTCCAGGCAGGAGTGGTTGCGCAGTGTAGTCCGACGGAGCTCAGGCACGTGTGACGAAATGTAGATGTTTCATGCTGCAAAAAGCAGAGGGAATTAGCGACGCGTGCTTTCCGATTGCGCACCGCTGCCAAACTATATATATATATATATATATATATATATATATATATATAGTTTGGCAGCGGTGCGCAAACGGAAAGCACGTCGCTAATTCCCTCTGCTCTTTGCAGGTGAGCGATATGAACAGACTTTTATTAGTGCATAGTTTGTTGCACTGTAGCGCACTGCTGCCAAATTTGAAAACTTGAATCATATATATATATATATATATATATATATATAGGTTTTCTTGGAACCACGTGAGACGCATCACAGAGTTTTACGGTTTCGGCCGTTCGTACTTCCGCGTGAACGCCTCAATTTTAACATAGTTAATATTTTTAATTGTGCATATTTATCGCGGCCGCCTTTTACCACGTTGTATTGACACAATGTGTAGCTTGCACCTTCAGTACATAGCTTCCTAAATTTCCTATAACGGGCGTGCTGCATTCAGGCCTCGGTGGCAGAGTGTCGGTGGAAGCGGCGGATATGCAACTTCAGGAAGTTCAAGAGAACATGGCGGCCGATGCCGGCTGCGTGTGAAAGGCGGTTAGGAGAGGAGGTAATGTCGCTACTTGATACAACAAAAAAGAAAATCTAGGAACTTTGGTGCGACACAGCCGGCATCGCATACATGGCCGGCCATGATCAACTGTAGCTCACGTTGCTGGCCTGGTCGGCGGCCTACTGCAGCCGGAGTTTACTGTTGATGTTATAGGGTGGCTCTAGCTAGACGATGCTTGCTTCAGGTATTGTGCCGGACCTTTTTGCTCGCCTGCCCAGCCGTACCCCCTATCTAGCGCCGTCCTCCTCGTGCACCCCTATCCTCCTTAGTGTGACGGGTAAGCGCTAGGCTCTAGGCCAGGTCACAGGATCGGGGACCTGCGGGAAACCACGGACATTGCTGTAAAACCTAGAGGAGGGTTTCTTCCGGTGCCCCGCACAAGCGACACGCCGGATCAACGCCGAATAGTTCGGGCTTGAAACGCCAGTTCGGGCTTAAAACAGAAGGCCGCTGACTCTATCTCCTCGGTAGGGGAATGGCGGGCACGGTTTCGGCTTGTTGTAGTAATATAGTGTTAGGCTATGCTTCTTTTGCCGCTGTCGTGCGCCGCATAGTTGTTTCTACATCATTGATGACGTTGAAGCCCGCCTTCCACCACTCTGTCTCCGTCTTAGTTTCGTGTTGTTTTGAATTTTGGATGCATTTCGTTATAGGGACGTGTATTTCGAAATCCAATCCGTCTTGATTATTTTGTATTTTAGGTTTAGGTACATTCTGCGACTTCAATTTGTGTTTGGCGCGAATTTGAGTGTGCCGCCGTATAGTAAGTTTTACATCCCCTCGCTTTCTTCTTACGAGTACCAGCTCATTGGCCCGTTGACTGTGGCATTGCCAGGAGTCGTGCTACCCTCAAGCATCCAGCGCCCTAGTGCTGGTTGGTGCAGCTCCAGGAATGTTATCGTTTGATGGGGTAGGCCAGCACATCATATGCGTACGTGGTCGATGGTGTGGCTATTGCCATTCACAGTGTGCGTCCAACAGTGTATGGCTTGCATGAATGCCTCGCCAACTGCCACATGAAGCCTTCGAGGAGATGAGATTTATTTACGAACGCGTTTTGGTGCGGATCCAGAAAATTTGGTAAAGCGCTGAGAGTCACGCCGAGGTATAGGTATTGCGATGTTTTTTTGTTTTTTCAGGAGGTTCCTTTGGAGAGTGAATTCGTCACCAGTGTTGCTTGTGCTATTCCCATCCGCAGCATCTCTTTCAGTGTTAAACCTGAGCTGGTCGTCCCCTGCAACTTGGGCACAGATGTCTGTTTACAGAGCTGGTGTTTGGAGTTCTACTGCTGATTCGGCGAGCATGTTCAAGTTTTATTCATCCACGATGTCAGTTTTAGAAAAAATTGTATACAAAATTAGCACTGCATAGGGTGTCCCAAAGTTAGAAACTGTCAGGGAGACTTCCATACATGAACACAATGAAAAATTAAACGAGATACAGATAACGCATTGGTTACGGCAATTTTACCGATAATTTGATAAAATAAGGAACAGCGCGAAAAAACAAGAAAATATAAAGCTGTTTAGTAAGACAAAAATTACGACGAAAACGCCTGTAGTGAACAAGCAATTCAAATTTACAATACATTAAAAATAGGAGTAATATAACATATAGTATAATAGCTAAGTCAATTATGATTACAATGACAAAAGTCAGTTAGGATGAAGAGAGTTGCTGAATAAAATATTTCTTAACTTGATTCTTCGATATATGCTCTGTGGGTGATGAATAAATGGTATGTGGAACAGAATTCCAGTTTTAGTCCCGGAAATATGGTAGTGAACTTACCATAGTTTGTGCGCACTTTAGGTAAAAGACAATTATTGAGTTCAGAGAACCTAGTAGTGTTAGTTAGCCCAAGGTTGTCACGTAGTTGTGACGGCAAAGAAAGCAGCAGCAAAACTTCGAATAACTTCATTTTTCATTGGCCGAACCTGCAGATCAAGTGCGCCGACTTTTATTCATGATCGAATCGAAGGTTCCCGAGTAGTCGCTGGTGTCCACGTGTCTTCCAGAAAGCACCACACAATTAGCGTCGCGCATACAATCAGACTACACAAGGTTCAGTGACAACAGACAACGGTTAGAACTATCGATAAGATTAAAGAGACTTCCAATACATGCAGGCGCGTCTTGCGTTTACCATTTGCTAGCCGATGAAAAGCGGTCACTGGATGAAGATACAACCGCAGTGTTTGCTTAGTGTCTTTGATGCTGCGCTGCTAAGCAGGAGGTCGCGGAATCGAATCGCGGGCACGGAGGTGGCATTTCCATGAGGGCGAAATGAAAAAAAAAAACCCGTGTACTTAGATTTAGATGCACCTTAAAGAAGCCCAGTTGGTCAAAATTATTCTGAAGTCCCCACTACGACGTGCCTCAAAATAAGACTGTGGATTTGGCACTTAAACTCCATAATTTAATTTTAACCTCATGTTGTTAAAGCAAGTACACTTGTCAAGCATCGTGCCGAACCTGCGAACAGACACGAGCAGAAAGTAACACACAGTACACTTACTAAAGAAAAATAACAAATAAAGCAAAGTTCCGGAGTTCGTTAGCACAAGTAAAAAGGCTTAAGCGCACCACGCTGACCACTTCAGGTCGTGTAGGGCGCCGCTGTGATTGGTTAACGTCGTCTGGCATTACGCCAGACGGCGAGGTTCCAAGGTGTCCGAGGTTTCGTCGCAATAGTTTCTTCAAATATATCAAATAGTATTATCAAATAGTATTATCAAATAGTATAGTATATATCAAATAGTATTAGGGACAAAGGGCACCCTTATTCTAGTCCTACCTTTTGCTCGACTGTCTTCGATCTAAGTTCGCGGAGTGTGTGCACCGTTGTGCAGCCCGTATGCGAGTCCTTGAGAAGGTCTATGCTTTTACGTTCTAGTAAGATGTTCAGCAGTTTTTGCTAAAGCATCGAGTAGGTGACACGATCATAATCTTTTTCCGTGTCAAGGAAAGTCAGATATAATGTTGATCATTTTTTTTTATTTTTCATTTCTAGAACCTGGGTGAGTGTGAATGTAGGATCACTTGCCCTGCGGTTTCGTCTGAAACAGTTTTGGGATTAATTTTTTCTTTATTTCACAATAACCCTAAAGGCCCTCTAGGGAGGGTATAACATAGGATAAAGCTTACATCGGTGAGGCAAAGAACAGTGCCTAAACTTAAATAAAACACAAGAACAAAACTGGCATAAAATTAATGCATCAACGTAAAAACACAGAAGAAACAAAAAAATAAAAATGTTATCAGTACAGCAACTTCAAATAATTTGCACAAACTATGACAACGTCATAGGGACTTTGGTTATCGGCGCATGAAAAAAAAATCAGTTCACGAATCTGAAAGTAAAACGCTATATATTAGGTATGCATGGTACTGCGCAAAGTGTCTGTAACTTTCGAGGCATATGTTTCCGTGACAATGTGCGATGGCAGATTATTTCAGGTATAGATGACTGACCGAATGCAAGGGAACGACACTTGATGCATTTGACTTTGCAGAATTGATCCCGACGCGCAAGAATAGCTGAGGGTTCACACATGGAACTCGTTATGAAGAGATACGTGATAGTAAAGCTTATGGAATATTGTTAAACGAGATTTATTACGACGAAGCGACAAGGCTACAAGCTCGGCGCGATTTTTAAATCTGTTACACTGGTTTGTCGTGAATAATCTGAAAAAAAATGTAGCGTGCAGTATGGTTGTACAGGGCTTGAAAGTCAGTTATTAGGTATGTCTGATGGGGATCCCATATGGCTTAAGCGTACTTTATTTTGGGGCATATTAGTGTTGTGTATGCCAATTTGCCTTAGTGTACAGGAGCATGTTTGAGGTTCTCTTAAAGGAAACTATACAACGTACAAGGAAACCAAGCGAACGGTTTGCAGATTCGAGAATATGATTAATGGGATTATTCCACGTCAAGTTAGCGGTTAGTTGTAAGCGAAGATGTTCGCAGCTGGAAACTTGTTCAACAAGGCTGTCGTTTAAGATGTAAGATGTTGAAGTTCGGGGTGCCTGGTTAGTAAAAGACATGGATTTAGTTTTAGCAAAATTTAGAGGGCCAGGTTGAACCCCATGCTTTAATGGCGTTTGGGTCAGGTTGAAGAATGTCATGATCACAGTTACAGCGAGTGTTACGATATATGACGCAGTCATCAGCAAATAGTCTGATATTGCATTTGATGCCGTCAGGTAGATCATTATTAAAAATTAGGAAAAGTAAAGGCCCAAGCACACTTCCCTGTGGTACAACAGGTGTTACGGGGACTAGAGATGAGTTGTGATTGTTAACCGATGTAACCGATCCTGTTAGAAAGTCTTTTATCCATGTGACAACAACAGAGTCGATGTTCAGCTGTGCAAGCTTGTGAATACGTCGACGCTGAGGGACACTGTCAAAGGCTTTTGTAAAATCTAGGAATACGGTATCTACGGAAACTCCGGTGTCAATGAATGTATGTCGTGAATGAAGCCAGCGAGCGGAGTGTCACACGAATGGCCTCTCCGAAAAACGTGCTGTTTCTTAAATATGAGGTTATATTCTTCAAGGTGGTTAATGACCTCGGAGTGTGTAATATGTTCGGCTAATTTACAAATGTTACTTGTTGAAGAATCAATTACGCAAAAAAGAGAAGTGAGGCGTGCAGACAGGACAAAAGAGTAGAGAAGTGGACAACAGGAACGCCGACTATCAACTGAAGGAAGCACTGAGGCGAAAAAAGAAAGTAGACACAAAACTCATCTGCGCATGCTCAGGAATGGTAACACTACGTGTCAGTCGGGTACACGTGCCGGTCTACGTGAGAGATAACTGTTAAGGCACCTAATATCTTTCTTAGGTAAGGTAATCGAAGGCTGACTCACGCACGCACTTCCACCATTATAGATATGCCATGCCTCTACCATGAGACGCGTATATTCATCCCTATGCCT
The DNA here is from genome assembly GCF_050947875.1 of Dermacentor variabilis. Lineage (NCBI taxonomy): Eukaryota > Metazoa > Arthropoda > Arachnida > Ixodida > Ixodidae > Dermacentor > Dermacentor variabilis. The sequence continues at coordinate 126,957,516 of NC_134577.1, read as the reverse complement.
GTACAATATCGCGCATTCATCTAACTCTGGCGTGCAGTTACAATCTCGGCAATGTAGGGAAAGATTAGAAGGCGATGAAGAAATTGGTCGATAGTTAAGCGGTGAAGAGCGATTCCCAGACTTGGAGAATGCCACTACCTTAGGTACCTTCCCATCGTGGAGGATAAAGCCTGTTGATAGCAGTTGTGAAAATAAGGCTGTATTGGAAAGATGCTTGAGGCTATAATTTTTAGAATTGTTTTATTTAAGCTAGCATTGTCAGTGGTCGATGAAATCTTAAGATTACTGAAATCTAAGATTACTGGAAGGTTACTGGAATTAAGATTACTGGAATTTTAAGATTACGTGAAAGTATTGTGCCGAGACGCACTTGAAATGTTCTATTTGCCATAAAATCAATATAGACAGTTTAGCATTCTGCCACGTACTCCCAAGTCAGCCAGGTCTCTTAAAATTCCATACCGCCACGTGGTATCATACGCTTTCTCTAGATCGAAAAATATTGTCGGACAGTGTTGTTTGTGTAGAAACGCGTTACGTATTTCCTGTTCTAGTCGTACGAGGAGGTCAGTGTCGAGCAGGCCTTTCTGTATCCGCACTGGTGCGTGTCTATCAGGTTCCGTGATTCAAGGATGAATGTGAGCCTTATGTTTATGATACTCTCGTAGGATTTGGCTAGACAGCTTGTTAGGGCAATGGGCCTGTAGCTGCTTGGGGACGTTACGGGTTTACCTGATTTCAGAAAAGGCACTATTACTGCATTTTCCAGTCTGTAGGCATTACTCCAGATTCCCAGATCTTGTTGAAAAATTTAAGAAGTGTTTCTGCTGATGCTTGAGATAGGTGTGCCAACATTGTGTAGTGGAAACAGTCAAGACCTGTTGCTGTCTTTTTACCGGCAGAGAGAACCCAGTTCAGTTCTTGTATTGTGAGGAAGTTATTGTAAGGTTCCTTTGAAGCCCCAGTGGTGGGCAGTTTCTGTTTCTCCGCCGATTCTTTATATTTTAAGAATGAATTTGGATAGTGTGCTGAGCTGTAGATGTTGTAAAAGTGCTCACCTAATGAGTTGGCCTGGTCCTGTAGTGTTGTTTGTGTGCCTGGACATGTCATAGTGGTATTGTGTATGACGTGTACTCTCCTTTAAATTTCCTTACCTGGTCCCACATTCGTTTTGGCGTGACCGTATTATTAATGGAAGATACATATTTTTGCCATGACGATTTCTCTGCCTGTCTTCGAATAAATCGTGCTTTGGCTTTGGCCTTTTTGAACTTTAGAAGAGTGTTATACGTGGGGTACCTCCGTAGGATTCCCCAAGCCTTATTTTGTTTCTTTTTGGCTCCGGTATACTCATTCGTCCACCAGGGATTTATCCTTTTGTGTACAATCCCGGATGCCTTGTCTGCTGCAGAGATTATCACCTCAGTGATTTTTTTGTTAAGTTCATCAATGCTTAGTTCTTGGGAAAAGACAACTTCCAGTTTCGCGTTTTCCGTAAAAATCTGCCAGTCAGCGAGCTGTAATTTCCACTGGCGTGGCCTAGTGACTATGGTTGGTGGTGAAGATAAAAATTTGATCATTGCGGGCAAGTGATCACTGCCATAAGACTTGTCGATGGTTTCCCATTTAAGATCATTAAAAAGAGACAGTTAGCAAAAAGCTAAATCTAAACAACTAAAAGTGCGGGAAGTCGGTGAAAAGTATGTCGGTGCACCTGAATTTAAAAGGCCGATACCATTTGATAGAATAAAACCCTCAACCATTGGCCCTCTTTGGTCAGTTTTGATACTGCCCCAAACAGTACCGTGAGCATTAAAATCCCCCACTAAAACAAATGGCTCCAGTAATTGACCTGTTATATTTTCTAAGTGTTTAGTGGTAAAATGGGTGTGGGGTAGGATATACAGCGAGCAAATGGTGATGGTTTCGTGAGTTATGACAGTGGAAGCAACGGCTTCTATGTGACTGGTAATCGGAACTTCTCTAACTGCAATACCGCCCTGCACAACAATGGCTACACCACCCGAAAGCTGGTTCATCTGAGTGCGGTCGCGCCGTACAACAGTGAAGCCTTTTAAAATATGTTTGTGTTTTTCGCCTAGGTTTGTTTACTGCAAGCATAAGGCCACAGGAAAGAAGTTAAATAACAGGTCTTTAATGTCACCTAAGTTATGTATAAGACCTCTACAGTTCCAGTGAATAATAAAAGCCATTATGGAATTGAAGGGTAAAAATGGCTTTTACAGTTGAATAGGAGATAGGAAAGATATTAGGTGACGTGGATCTCAAGAAGGATGATACAAAGGAGCGATAACCTTCAGGTTATCGCCTTCTTATTTTGGGTGGTTATTGGGATCTTGTCCCTCTTAGCGCGCTCGAGAGAGCGCTTGTCGTTCGGTGTCAATGACACCGGGGTTTTTGTGTCGAGCTCCATCGCTCTCTCTGAGGTGCTGGAGGACCGAGAATTTGGCGCCGAAACACGTGTCTCGGGCCTCGCAGTAAGCTTGATCTTGGGGCCCTTCGGGACTGGTGTTTGCAGGGCCTTGGAAGAGGATGGACAGCGTCGGCTGCTTCCATCACGGGGGCGGGAGCAGTCACTGCGGCACCACTGCGCGTGGGCTCGGAGGACTCCGGAGGCTTCAGTGACGCTGCCCCCGACTGCGTCACATCGACGTAACTTCTTCGCGGAAGATACGATAGCCGCTTTCTGGCTTCAAAGAGCGATATTTTTTCTTTCACAGTTAGTGCAATTACTTCCTTTTCCTTTTTCCAGCATGGGCAAGACCGCGAGTAGGCTAGGTCTCCTTTGCAGTTAATACAATGTGGGGAAGAAGTGCAGTTTTCAGATTGATGATCATTTGAGCTGCATTTAGCACAGGTTGTTTGGCCTCGACATGCATGTGAAGTATGTCCGAACCTTTGGAACTTGAAACACCGTCTTGGGTTCGGGATATATGGTCAGACATTTACTTTTATGTACCCTGCATCCAGAGAGGTAGGCATTACGCTTGTACCAAATGTAAGGATGAAATGTTTGGTGGGAATTGCTTGGTCGTTTCTACGGATTATTATTCTTTGTACCTTTGTCACATTTTGTTCCTGGAAACCTTCCAGCAGTTCCTCGTCACTTAAGCCAATAAAGCCTTCTTCAGATATTACTTCCCTGCTTGTATTAAGTGTTCTGTGGGCTGAAACAGTCACTGTCGCGTCGCCAATACTGGTAAGTTCAGAGAGCTTATCTGCTTGATCTTTGTTATTCAGTTCTAGGAGGAGGTCCCCGCTAGACATTTTGGATGCTTTGTATGTTGGTCCGATTTTGTCTTTCAGACACTTCGCTACCAGGAATGGAGAGAGTTTCCTTACCGCTATGTTGCTTTCACTATGCACTACATAGTACTTTGGAAATGTTGGGGCGTTGCCTTGAAAGGAAAATTGAAATGATACTCCTGTGCGGCATCTCTTCAGAAGCCGATCATAAACAACAGAGGCTTGCGCTGCCATAGGAAAATGTGTATGTTCGGCAACAGCGCCGACGGCCCACCACGGAGCCCAACGAGGGGACGAGGCACAGCTTGTGTACAAGCCTGCACGACGCCAGCCGTACGCCATCACTATAACCCAATATGGTGTACCCAAGGTAGGATATCCACACAAGGTTAACCCTTGCCGCCGAGGAGAAAGGAAGTAAATGGAAGAGAGAACAAGACAGGAAAGACTTAAAGTGAGAGGGAAAGACGAAGATGTGCGAAGAGAGAGAGAGAGGAAAAGGCGACTGCCGATTTCCCCCAGGTGGGTCAGCCTGGAGGTGCCGTCTATGTGAAGCAGAGGCCAAAGGGGTGTGTTGCCTCCGCCGGGGGGCCTTAAAGGTCCAAACACCCAGCATCGGCTCAACCCCCAGGATCCCCCTTTCCCCAGACACGGCTAAGCCGCGCACGGCTACACGCCGGAGGGGCCAACCCTCGTGTGCTCGGGTACGTGGTGTCGCAACACAACAAACGCCTGCTTACGCAGACGCCCCTGCGGGGTTGCGTCACATGAGGAATCGCTCGAATCCAAGGAGGGCAACTGGAAGTTATGCTAACCAACTTCAGCCAAGTGTTCAAGCACAACAACAAAAGCACGACAATCACATATATCGAGGAAATTGGGGAAACCAGCAATGCCTTTGTCCTCTCTGATTCAGCCGCATCTACCGCGATGAGCATAGTCCCCGAACCAGACTTCGACGTTAATCCAAGTCTTCCTAAGAGTAAGCAGCAACAGATCAGAAGTCTTCGCCGACGATACAAAGATTGCTTTTCGACGTCATCGAGGATTCGACAAACACCAGTTGCAAAGCATCGCATATTAACCGAAGAGAGCGCTCGACCACTCCGCCAGAGCCCTTACCGAGTTTCGACGAGAGAACGTGAAGCTATTAGGCAACAAGTTGACGAAATGCTGCGCGACGACATCATCTAGCCGTCGAAAAGCCCGTGGGCCTCTCCTGTTGTCCTGGTGAAGAAAAAGGAGGGAACCCGACGCCTCTGCGTCGATTATTGTCGACTGAACAAGATCACTAAGAAGGATATGTACCTCCTTCCATGGATATACGACGCATTGGATCGGCTCTGCAACGCTAAATACTTTTCGTCGATGGACCTAAAGTCTGGCTAGTGGCAAATAGAAGTCGACGAGAGAGATCGCGAAAAGACTGTCTTCATAACGCCAGACGGCCTCTACGAGTTCAAGGTCATGTCATTCACACTGTGATCGGCGCCTGCAACGTTTCAGCGCGTCAGGGACACGGTGTTAGCCGGACTGAAGTGGCAGACGTGCTTTGTTTACTTGGATGACGTCGTTGTCTTCGCCGGAAATTTCGACGATCACCTTAGGCGGCTTGCGACAGTGTCAGAGGCCATTAAGTCATCAGGACTCACTCTGAAGCCGGAAAAGTGCCGCTTCGCTTACGATGAGCTTTTGTTCCCAGGCCACGCCAAAAGCAAATCAGGAGTACGCCCCGACCCACAGAATCCAGCTGCCATCGCAAAATTCCCGCAGCCAACCGACAAGGAGGCACTGCGCAGATTCCTTTGCATGTGTGCCTACTATAGGCGCTTTGTCAAGGACTTTTCACGCATCGCGGAGCCGCTAACACATCTAACCAAATGTGATGTCGAGTTCAAGTGGGAAACGCCTCAGGCCAACGCACTTCAAGAACTCAAACGACGCATGCAATCGCTGCCGGTACTTGCACACTTCGACGAGGACGCCGATACCGAAATCCACACTGCCGCCAGTAGCCTAGGCCTCGCTGCTGTCCTAGTCCAGAGGAAAGAAGGACTTGAATGGGTGATATCCTATGCTAGCCGATCGCTGTCAAAAGCGGAAAGTAATTATTCTACGACTGAAAGGAATGCCTCGCCATCCTTTGGGCTACAGCTAAATTCCGCCCTTACCTCTATGGGAGGCCATTCAAGGTCGTCAGTGACCATCACGCGTTGCTTTGGCTAGCTAACTTAAAGGACCCTTCAGGACGGCTGGCGCGGTGGAGCCTCAGACTGCAAGAATATGACGTCACGGTAATATACAAGTGCGGAAGAAAACACTCGGACGCCGACTGCTTATCGCGCGCCCCCATTGATCCCCGCCGCAAGACGACGAGGATGACGACGCCTTCCTTGGTCTAATAAGCGCAGAAGACTTCACTAAACAGCAACGAGCAGATCCGGAGCTAAAAGATCTCGTCGAGTATTTGGAAGGGAACACCGAGGTTGTCCCTAGGGCATTTAAGCGCGGGTTGTCTTCGTTGACGCTACAAAACAACCTGCTCGTGAAGAACTTCTCACCAGTCCGCGCCAGCTACCTTCTTGTTGTACCGTTGGCGCTATGTCCAGAAATACTGCACGCCCTACACGACGATCCAACAGCTGGGCACCTCGGATACTCCCGGACGCTGTCGAGAATACGGGAAAGGTATTACTGGCCGCGCCTCAGCGCCGACGTCGCCCGTTACGTCAAGACATGCCGAGACTGTCAACGACGCAAGTCACACCGACAATGCCAGCAGGATTACTACAGCCGATCGAACCTCCTCGCCGACCATTCCAGCAGATTGGGATCGATTTGTTGGGGCCGTTTCCGATGTCAACATCCGGGAATAAGTGGACCGTCGTGGAGACGGACTATCTCACCCGTTTTGCTGAAACTAAAGCTCTACCAAAAGGCAGCGCGGCCGAAGTGGCGAAATTTTTCGTCGACAACATCCTGCTGCGACATGGTGCCCCAGAAGTCCTCATCACCGACAGAGGAACGGCTTTTACAGCAGAGCTCACCCAAGCCATTCTGCAGTACAGCCAGACAAGTCACAGGAGGACAACTGCCTACCATACGCAGACGAATGGTCTCACGGAGCGCCTGAACAAGACCCTCGCCGACATGCTAGCAATGTACGTCGACGTCGAGCACAAGACGTGGGATGCGGTCCTGCATATGTTACCTTCGCTTACAACACGGCGGTGCAAGAAACAACACAGATCACGCCGTTTAAGCTGGTTTACGGCAGGAACCCGGCGACGATGCAAGACGCCATGCTGCACCACGTCACTGACGAAGATTATGTTGACGTCGCTAGCTATCTCCAGCGCACTGAAGAAGTCTGACAGCTCGCCCGCCTACGGATCAAGAACCAACAGAGTACCGACAGCCGACACTACAGCCTCCGAAGACGCTTCGTCTAGTACAAGCCCGACGACCGTGTTTGGGTTTGGACACCGATACGCCGACGAGGACTGAGTGAGAAACTATTGCGCCGCAATTTCGGACCCTACAAGGTCATTCGACGCATTGGCGCACTGGACTAAGAGGTCGTGCCAGACGGAATTTCGCATTCAAAGCGGCGCCGCACACGATCTGAAGTGGTCCACGTGGTGCGTCTGAAACCCTTTTACGGACGCTGACGAACTTCCTTATTTTTATTTTCTTTGCTACGGGTGTTTTTCTTTATTACCTTCATTTGTATGCAGCATCGGGTCGATGCTTTTCAAGAGGGGGGTATTGACGCGTGTACTTATTTTTATCGGGCGACCACGTTTCGCCGCCTGCCAAATGTAATCGCACAGCGCGGGACGCGCCTGCATGTATCCGAAGTTTCTGGAAGGTTATCGATGCTTCTACCCGGCTGTCTGTTGTCGCCGGACCTTGTGTTATCTGATTTAATCGCGTGACGCGAATGGTGCAGAACTTCGTGGAAGGCACGCGGGTCCGAACGATTAGTCTGGAACATTCGACGACTGGTGTATAAAAGCCGACGCGCTTGACCGGCTGATCAGATTTTCGACGATCGCCGACTGTGTTCGCCGCTCTCGTTGTACATTAAGTGTAGCCTTTTTTGTGGGCAGAGGTTCGCCCAATAAAAGCTAGTTTTCCCTTTCGCAGTTTTGATACTGTGTTCTTTGACGTTACGACCACGTGACAATATTAACAGGGTTAGACTGAAATCGAGACAACAAGGGAGGGACGCATGGGACTCGGATTGTGTGCTATAGGTTTATTGTGTAGACCTTACTATGTCCGGGGAATTAAAGTCGGCGAAAATGATTACATTAGAATGCGGAGACCGATGGAAAAGTTCGATAAAAATGCGATAAAATTCTGCTGTGAACCCATGATTAAGGTCCGCTTGGCGATAAAAAACACCAACAATTACGTTACTTTATCTGAATTTCAAATAGGTTACTACGCATTCAAGGGAAGTGTTAAAAACCACGGGCACTACGTTATACTGTCTATTTATTGCAAGGAGGACACCGTCACCTCTGCGGTTTTTCCTATCGCAACGAAAGATATTAAAATTAGTTCCACAAATGAATATGTTTTCTTTAGGAATAGCGTCGTTCAATCAAGTTTCAGTTGATGCTATTAATGTTGCCGATTTTGAGTCGATTAGTGAAGACAGTGCGACATTTTTCAAAATAATGCTTCTAATATTTTTGAACAATAAGCGACAACCGTACTCCCAGTACTAACTGCACTATTTCTTAATGTTTGTGGTTGTGGAAGCTTAGGTGAAGTTAAAATGCTAGCGCCGAGTCCAACTGGAGACACAACCGGGGAAACAAGCTTCGCACAATTTCATTGAGTGTCCCGTACGCACACTTGTTAAATTTTAGTTTGTTAATGACAAGGCTCACACAGTCTTTTTCTTTCTTTATGGTTTATAAGAACTGCCATAATTTACTTCTTTTATCGCGAACCGCCTCGGAGTAATCGCGAGAAATGCCGAAGTCAGTATCCTTCAGCTTGTGGCCATTACTAAGCACTGTTTCGATTTCCTTTTCGTTGAAAATTTCACAATAATAGGTCGAGTGCGTTCATTTTAAAATCATCCAAGACGATGCGCACGTGCGATTGAAGCTGTTGATACTTCTAGTTGGTGTTTGCAGAATTTTGTTACTATTTGCTCGGACGTTTCCCAGTCTTCCGATTCACTCGTGTCATGTATGCCATAAAAGAAAAGATTAGAGCGCCTCGAGCGGTTTTCTAAATTGTCTATTTTGTCGTGCATCATTGATATATTATGTTCTATGCTGCTGCAAGACTGAAGCGACACTCCAGATGCAAATTGTGACTCTAAATCCTGGATTTGATTTTGCACTTTTGTTAGATTGAGGTTTTGGCTTGATATTGGTCTCTGTAAGGAAAGTGATTAAAGTTTACCTTCAATTTCGTGTACGCGTTTGGTAAGCAATTCAAGATCATTTTAGTCCAATGTGTTGGTGTAACACTTTGTTCACTGATTCCAACAAGTTATAATTGCTCGCTTCTAAGCCTTGTATGGCAATGAATGCCATATCGAGTTCTTCTTCTTGTGCTTTCGTTATGGGACCCAGATTGGCTTCAATGTCTCCAGCTAGCAATAACAGGCGCCAAAGATACATTGCTTCTTGCGCAAACCACTTGAGACATATCAAGTGGTTATATTAGGGTATCAATTCTGCGAATATATTATTTGATTTGCATAACTTTTGTAGTCTTCGGCTGAGGAATGCTCTGAAGTGTTTTTGGACATCACTCAATACAGCTATCGGACATTGCTCAATACTTATATCGGGCGGTAAACATTCACTTATTTAAGTGGTCTTCCTGTGCACTTATGTATGAGGGTCACTTTTGCCTGTGTGATGCTACTTGGATTCGGCTGTATCCGAGGATGTTGTTGAACTAGTGTTGCAGTGCAGTCTACATAGCCTTTTGCGTTTTGATGTTTATTCTTTCACTTCCTTGTCGAACCATGGCGTTGGTCGTGCTCAGGTCAACCCTTTTGCGTTGGCAAGAGCTTTGCCTGCCACTTGTAGGCATTGTTCTATGAACTCTTCGTACGTTTCGGCGTTTTCTATTTTTTGTTCTAGTTGTGATGCAAACTCTTTCAATTTGTCTTTTGTCTGTCGTCTTGCATTTGGTGTTTAGTGGAGTCTAGAGATAGTTTAATTCTGCTGTGGTCGCTACCACAGCTGTCTGCTATGCCTTCTTCAATGTGCATTGATTATCTGAATGTGTTGGATAGGGGCCTCGTTGTTCTATAATACATAATCAATGGCTGATTCTTTAGTACAGCATGTCCCCGGTTATGTGCCTTGACAGAGTGGGTGTAGGTTTCCTGTGGCTAGGTGGCATTCTCCCACTAGTTTGGGGAAATTCATTGCATCATTTTCTTTGCCTTCAAATTCTATTATATGGCAGTTGGAGTCCTCTTTATTTTAATTGAATATTCTTAGTGATGCATTCACAGATTGTGCCATTTACTTATCCTTCTTAAGATGTTATAGTCATGTATATCACCTGTAGATATACGCTGCGTTGCAATATTTTATGTCTGGTCAACATGCTCTCGTGAATGAAGTTTTCGTCCTCTCCAGTACAGATACTCTGGTTGGTATCAGCAAGGAACCCAATCCCTCATCTACATTTGGTGCCCCCTTTTTTATTTTGGCCTTAGCACTCTAGACCATCGTGTATGTAAGGCTGGCATATTATGTAAGGTGCATTACAGTTAGTGCGCATAAAAATGAATTTTTAACTGCCTAATTTGACGCTGGACTTCCCATATGAATCATCTGGCACCTTGCATGCTTAGTAGGCCCATGGATAGGTTCTTTTTTTGCTTGTCTCCTCATTTTATTTATGTATTCTTTTTGGGTACAGGCAATGTTGTTTGGATTTGGTAGGAGGTTTGAGATCCCGCGTATTGTCTTGGCTAACTCGATCCTCTTCCTTGTGGTTTTCAGATGTCGTCCTGCTTGGCCAAGCGTAGCTGTTTTCATCTTGAGTAGCCTCGTGACTGTGTTCTGTTCTATTGTCCTTTTGTGTCTATGAGGCTGAGACCAATAATTTTTCTTGTTTGGCTTTAAAGATACGCTTTCCAGTGGCATCTAGTTTGGCCTAATTGGCCAAATGCTGTTGTCCTCGACTAGAGGGCAGCGAGGACATTAGCTGCCTTTTGGTCTGAACCATTGCAGTGAACGAGGTTTTCTGGTGTGGTTATGCATTCGTGGCTGTTGTTTCCTAAAAAAATGAATTCTTTCTTGGGCTAGTAGGGAGCCCACACGGTCTTCGGCTGCTTACGTATAGTGGATGTCATTGAAGCTTTGTTTATTGAGATCAGCCGCAGTGGCCTGAAAATCTACTCTTCGACCGAGTGAAGCACATACGTTGTTGGCTTCTTGGTTTCATTTGAAACAAGCTGTTTCTGCTTGATGGTCTCGCGACTTCACTTGTGGTATGTCCCTAAAGACGTCGTCGGTTTGGGGTGCCTCTTTTGCTCGAGGATATTAATTTAATTTCTCTGTGAGCTGATCGATGGACCGCTAAACTCCTATGCCACTTAGTGCATCAGTAGTGTCAACGTCGACTACTAGTTGGAGTTTGACGTTGGAGGAGTCTGCACTCGCAATTTCTCCTTCCGCTCAAAAGAGTGTTTCGTGTGTAGTTGCTCCCGATTTGGAGGTTATGCGGAGCCTCTGGTCACTGGTTTCCTTGTAGAGGTGCTTTTTCAGTCGATCAGCGTTTGAACCAACAAGCACCACAGTCGGGTAGGGCTGCCGGGGTAGACTGCTGCTAGGTTGCTCTTCTAACTGGTTGCTGGACTTTTTTTAGCCTATTCGTTGGGAGGGATTGTTGCTGGGTTGTATTCTGTACTCCTCTGCTGTTTTTCTTACCCAATTTAATCCATGGACCGGAATTTGTTGCTGGTTCCACGCTGTCTTTAGCGTTTCCTTGGTTATCGCATTGTATTGCGTTGCCTCTCCTTTAACTGGGTAAGAGGTTCTGTTTCACTAAGGGCTCATAGTTATTTTTTGCGTATTCAGGTGGCTGACAGCTTTGCATTGCGACAACCGCTGCGAGATGGCGCCAGTGTAGTGTGCGTCGTGTGTATAGCGATGACGCCATCGATAAAGCATGCGGCGAGCACGACCACCGGTACCATGTGTGAAAGCGAAGCACAAGCGGATGTCAGTCTGCGACTGCCGCTATGAATCGCGTCCTCGCGTCACCCGCGGGATGCCTCTCGCGTTCTTTTGATTAGCGAGGCAGTCGCGTCACACACACTTGTCTCCGTTGGCAACGTGCCGCACGATACATTGTCCGTGCCAGCCGAAATATCGCGAAATGAAAACACGTCTAGAGTCTAGCTCAAATTTCGCATTATAAAGTAATGTAATCGTCTGTTATTTTTTTATTTACTCCAAGTACAGCTGTCTACAAAATATCAGAGGTTTGGTGTGGGGTGTATTATGTCGTCTGGGACCGTATGGGGAGTTAAAACTGGGAAGGAGCGACTCTTTTCTACAGCTGTATGCCTTCGATCAATGAACTTTTAAACCGAAAGCATTCAATTTCCCATTCACCGCAAAATCCGGCGTTCGAGGAGTGACGAAAATATGGCACAAAAAGGCTACGAAACTTCGACATTTGGTGTTAATGAAGATGACGCTAATTAGGGTAGAGTTAATTAAATCACTTGATCCCATGACGTTTGGTATGAATCGAACCCGCCGCAATTAGTGGGAGCCGAACCCATGACCTTTGGTGTTAGTGAAGGCGCACTTAAAACTGGCACAGTTAATTAAGATAGAGCTAATTAAGGCACTCGAACCCAGCAGCCCACGATGACCGGCGCCACCGGATGTCGCCGCGCTTCTGCTGACGTGGCGGTAATACGTTCGCATGCATCCACCCAGGGATACCTAAGTGCCCCTTTAATATTTTAGTAAGAGCGTTGCTTAGTATGAATAAGAAACCGTGAATCTTAAAACGGAATAAAATCGTCTATATTACTCACCCTTTCTTCGTATATCATCAGATAACATCTTGCCCACGGAGCCGCCATAAAAGGCTTCATGGCCTTCCCGTGCAATGGTAGCCAAGGTATCAGCCAGTGCTGGCATCCGGAGGGTCTCGTTGATGACCATGGTCGTCTTGTTCTCGGGGTACAATCGGCTGCAGAACACCTCACTGCGTATATGCCATAAAGCTGTGAATGGACGCTTTTCTCATAGCACGGAGAGACTATTTAACAGAAGCCGCTTTCACGTGAATGCGACAGTAGCGCGTAGGGTCTTGTCGTTAACGCACCGCTTAGGTACAAGCCCGGATGACAGCGTTAGAAAGCTGTTATCGCCTCACATCGGCAGATAGATGTTTCTTGAGCCGGCGAACTCGCCCCTCGCGAACTCATAAAAACGGCTAGCGCGTTTGAGGAGGAGAGCGTGGCTCCTGTTGTTTTTCTGCTGCACTCACAGAATCTACATTGTTACACTTTGGCAAATAGGCCAGGGTACATAGTCATTTTGAACCTTGAAATGAAGTTTGATTGATTTGGCAGGGATGACAGAAGTGGGGCAGTTTTCATGGTAGGTGACGACTGGCACGAATGTTACCGATGCACTCGGCAGAGCTTAAAATTGTCCACGGTGCTTTCGCCGCAATGGGAGACATAGAAGTCTCTGCTACAACGAAATGCTTCTTATCCCTTTATGAGGGCGCACGCAGAAAAAAAAGCATTTTTTACCTAAATAGGGAAAAGTCGCAGTTTCGGTCGAAAGTCGAAGCATTGACTGTGATAGAAAATTAGTGGAAAGCGATACGAGGAAAGCGTAGTCTGGCACTTTACAGATTTATTCGGCGGTATAAAGTTGTAAACGTAGGCGTACTAACTTAATTAACAATCAAGGTGTCAAGCGCAAATCAGCAAACATGAGCGCATTGGTTTAAACCAAGAAAACAAGAAAAAAATATTCAACGGAAGGTCTCATTTTTGTCCGGCGTTTCAGTTCTAGCCGAAAATAGTCCGTGAAAGAAAATTTACAATAAAGCTAAGGCGACCCACAATCTGCACGCAGCCGCAAGCCTACATGCGCTCCAATGAGAGTAACATGCCAAAGTTAAGGTTATGTGTCAGCTGGTGGCTCAAGCAATCTACTTTTTTTTCGTTTCTACATCCGTTCTGCCTGCGTCTGCGGCAAAAACGTGAAGTGGGAAGGCAGATGAACAGAAATTGGTGGAGGCAGGTGGTAGCGTAATTGTTAGCGTGTCCATCTCCCAAATGCAAGATGGTGCCTTTGGGAGATGGGCTCCAATCCCGGTGGTTTGTTTGTGAAGACAGCTTTCTGTGCTCTCTGGTGACTGCATAGCTCAGAATGAGGCGGCAGCCTGACGACAACGGTCACCGTCAACGTAACAGAATAAGCGGGTGTGCAAGGTCACACATAAAGCCGAAAGCACATTCAGAGAAAATACACTATGCTCTTGTCGACAAAAAAAAACGTGATGAGTAAAGAGCGCTGTTGTTGAGCGAGGCTGTAGGCGGATAATGTCCTCATAGACAGGACCGCGCTCAAATCCCGATGCTCACCGGAAATATACATCGACAGCATGTCAACTAGCGTGTAATTGATACTTCATTAAGGTCGTTGCGTGTTTGTGTTGTGTCTAGCAGGAGAGAGTAGTGTAAGAAATGACACTGGAGAGAAGGCGGTGAGCGAAGTCCGCTAAAAGTAATTGATAGCCATATTGAACGTCGACGCCATCTTGAATAATGCCTGCGACTTCAGTTGCTCAGCCGCCAGAAAGGCTTCAGTGGTAGCATACCGCTGGGCGTATTTGGTAAACACAGCGATAAACACACACTTTGCGGAAGTAAACAGAGGAAAGGGACGTAGTGAGTTGGCCACCCTTTTCGACCTCTGGCATAGTTTGAAAAATGAAGGTGGCGAAGTATGACGCACAAAATACTATATATCAACCCAAATGAATCAGCGTGGTCATACTTGCGCGACACGCCATGGTGGCCTGCCACCAGGCCATCATAAGGTTGCAGCGATGATAGTTTTCATTGGGTACTTGAGAATAAAAACGAGCACATCAGAGACGTCCGAAGGATATTTCTAGGGTACAAGAGCACAAATAAATCAAAAGCATAAATCACAAATATAAGCTTACGAATCCTAATGACACATGTACTTATCTTTATCGGGCGACCACGTTTCGCCGCCTGACAAATGTAATCGCAAAGCGCGGGACGCGCCTGCATCTATCCGAAGTTTCTGGAAAGTTATCGATGCTTCTACCCGGCTGTCTGTTGTCGCCGAACCTTGTATTATCTGATTTCATCCCATGACGCAAATGGTGTAGAACTTTGTGGAAGGCACGCGATTCCGAACAATTAGTCTGGAACATTCGACGACTGCTGTATAAAAGCCGACGCACTTGACCACCTGATCAGATTTTCGACGATTGCCGACTGTGTTCGCCGCTCTTGTTGTGCTTTAAGAGTAGCCTGTTTTGTGGGCACAGGTTCGCCCAATAAAAGCTAGTTTTGCCTTTCACAGTTTCGCTACTGTGTTCTTTGGCGTCACGACCACGTGACATCTGGTGGAGGTGCTTTGCGTTCATGTACCAGACGCCCCCACAAAGCCGTGACCCAAGCCCTCACGCGGAAGACACCAACGTCGCCAAGAACCACCGAGGTAGCCGCAGGCTGCAAGGACGGCCCCCGGAGCACTGACTCTTGCCTGAGACGACTAGGAAGATGGCCACCAAGTCCACCCCAATGGCAGCCCCAGCGTCCCCCGTCGTGCTGCAGCAGCCCAGGGAGCCTCCGACGTTCCGTGGTTCAACTTTCGAGGACCCGGAAAGCTGGCTTGAGACGTACGAGAAAGGCGCAACGTTTAACAACTGGAACAGCGACGACAAACTGCCATATGTCTTCTTCGCATTGGAAGACGCGGCCAGGACGTGCTTCGAGAACCGAGAAGCCACCTTAACGACCTGGGAACTTTTCCGTAGCGGCTTCCTGCAAACATTTACAAGCGTCGTGCGAAACGAATGAGCCCAAGCTCTACTGGAGACGAGAGCGCAGCTGCCGAATGAGACGATTGCGATCTTCAATGAGCCGTCTGTTCCGCCACGCCGACCCAGAAATGTCCGAGGAGAAGAAAGTCCGCCTGCTGATGCGTGGTGTGAAGGAGGAACTTTTTGCCGGAATGGTACGAAGCCCACCGAAGACAGTCGACGAGTTTCTTCGCGAGGCCACCAGCATCAAAAAGACACTCGAGATGCGAAACCGGCAATTCGACCGCCGCACGAACTCGACAAACTACGCCAGTGTTCAGTCACTGGCCAACGACGACCTACGCGAGACCATCCGACTTGTCGTGCGTGAGGAGCTACAAAAGCAGTTCCCATTATCACAGCCTCAAGTGGCTTCGATTGCCGAAGCCGTGCGTAAGGAGCTCCAACAACAACTTGGAGTAGCCCCTGGATCGCCGCAGCCTGAGCCGCAAGCGATGACCTACGCCACCGTCGCACGCCGTCAAGGCCCCCCTCCGCGAACGCACCAGGGCCCTGTAACGCCGCCGTTCAGTCGCCTGCCGACCAGCCGTCCCCCAGCGCACCTACGCGAGGAAGACGGGCATTCGGCGCGCCCCTGACCACCGTCCGCTCTGCTACCACTGCGGGGAAGCGTGTCACGTCTACCGACGATGTCCATGCCGGGAGACTGGACTGCGAGGTTTCGCCGTGAACGCTCCGCGCCCGCAGCAAGGTGATCGCCCCCGCGATTTCGCCGACTACGTCGCCGCTACTCAGTGGAGCTCTCGACGACCGTCGCGTTCACCATCAGCAGGCCGCTACCCGTCGCGGCAGCGCTGACCATACACTGGCCCAGCCCGGGGCCTGTCGGCGAGCCCAAATCCGGAAAACTAAAAGCAGCAGCCGATAGAGCTGCGGTTGCTGTTCGTCGAACTGACGAAGATCCTCCGCCACCGACGAAGAAACCGAAGAAACTACCTCGACGACATAACGACACGCCGCCGTCCCGACGAAATCAGAAAGTCACGACTACAGCGACGAAAGACGACTTGACGACGCGACGTTCCAAATTCACTTCAACACGACGCAGCCGTGATCCGACGCCAAGACCTAACTGTAACGCAAGACAAAGAACCACCGACCTCGACGTGCTTCTCGTCGGCCACGCAGTCACCGCCTTAGTAGACACAGGAGCCGATTACTCCGTCATGAGTGGACCCATTGTCCCCCAGTTGAGGAAAGTCAAGACTGCAAGGGAAGGCCCTCAAATTCGTACCGCTGGAGGACACCTGATTACGCCGACTGGGATCTGCACGGCAAGAATTACCGTTCATGACCGGACTTACGCTGCCACCTTCGTTATCCTCCAACAGTGTTCACGAGACGTCATTCTCGGCATGGACTACCTGAATCAACATGGCGCAGTCATCGACCTGAAGTCGAAATCGATAACGCTGTCGCAAGATCAAGCGATACCGCCGGAGAGCTGTCGTAGTCACCAAGCCTTGAGTGTGCTCGAAGATCAAGTGAGCATGCCGCCGCACTCCAGCATTATAATTTCCGTCGGTACCGAAACACCCGCTGACGTAGAAGGCGTCATCGAGGGCGACCAACATCTACTGCTCGAACGTGAAATTTGCGTCGCAAGAGGGATCGCTCGACTCAACGGAGGCCAAGTCAAAGTTATGCTAATCAACTTCAGCCAAGAGTTCAAGCACATCACCAAGGGCACGACAATCTCATATATCGAGGAAATTGTGAAAACCAGGAATGCCTTTGTCCTCTCGGATTCAGCCGCATCTACCCCGATGAGCATAGTCCCCGAAACAGACTTCGACGTGAATCCAAGTCTTCCTAAGAGTAAGCAGCAACAGATCAGAAGTCTTCGCCGACGATACAAAGATTGCTTTTCGACGTCATCGAGGATTCGACAAACACCAGTTGCAAAGCATCGCATAATAACCGAAAAGCACGCTCGACCACTCCGCTAGAGCTCTTAACGAGTTTCGACGCGAGAACGGAAGCTATTAGGCAACAAGTTGACGAAATGCTGCGGCACATCATCATCCATCCGTCGAAAAGCCCGTGGGCCTCTCCTGTATTCCTGGTGAAGAAAAAGGACGGAACCCTACGCTTCTGCGTCGATTATCGCCGACTGAACAAGACCACGAAGGATTTGTACCCCCTTCCCCGGATAGACGACGCATTCGATCGGCTCTGCAACGCTAAATACTTTTCGTCGATGGACCTCAAGTCTGGTTACTGGCAAATAGAAGTCAACGAGAGATATCGCGAAAAGACTGCCTTCATCACGCCAGACTGCCTCTACGAGTTCAAGGTCATGCCATTCGGACTGTGCTCGGCACCTGCAACGTTTCAGAGCGTCATTGACATGGTGTTAGCCGGACTGAAGGGGCAGACGTGCCTTGTTTACTTGGATGACGTCATTGTCTACGGCGGAAATTTCGTCGATTACGTTAGGCGGCTTGCGACAGTGTTAGAGGCCATTAAGTCATCAGGGCTCACTCTGAAGCCGGAAAGGTGCCCCTTCGCTTACGATGAGCTTTTGTTCCTAGGCCACGTCATCAGCAAATCACGAGTACGCCCCGACCCACAGAAGACAGCTGCCATCGCGAAATTCCCGCAGCCAACCGACAAGAAGGCAGTGCGCAGATTTCTTGGTATATGTGCCTACTATAGGCGCTTTCTCAAGGACTTTTCATGCATCGCGGAGCCGCTAACACATATAACCAAATGTAATGTCGAGTTCCAGTGGGAAACGCCGCAAACTCAAACGACGCATGCAGTCGCCGCCGGTACATGCACACTTCGACGAGGACGCCGATACCGAAATCCACACTGAATCCAGTACCCTAGGCCTCGGTGCTGTCCTGGTCCAGAGGAAAGAAGGACTTGAACGGGTGATATCGTATGCTAGTTGGTCGGTGTCAAAAGCGGAAAGCAATTATTCTACGACTGAAAAGAAATACCTCGCCATCGTTTGAGCTACAGCTAAATTGCGCCCTTACCTCTATGGGAGGCCATTCAAGGTCGTCAGTAACCATCACGCGTTGCGTTGGCTAGCTAACTTAAAGGACCCTTCAGGACGGCTGGCGCGGTGGAGCCTCAGACTGCAAGAATATGACGTCACGGTAATATACAAGTCCGGAAGAAAACACACCGACGCCGACTGCTTATCGCGCGCCCCCATCGATCCCCCGCTGCGAGACGACGAGGACGACGACGCCTTCCTTGGGATAATAAGCGCGGAAAACTTCACTAAACAGCAAAGAGCAGACCCGGAGCTAAAAGGCCTCGTCGAGTATTTGGAAGGGAACACCGACGTTGTCCCTAGGGCATTTAAGCGCGGGTTGTCTTCGTTCACGATACAAAACAACCTGCTCGTGAAGAAGAACTTCTCACTAGTCCACGCCAGCTACCTTCCTGTTGTACCGTCAGCGCTGCGTCCAGAAATACTGCACGCCCTACACGACGATCCAACCGTTGGGCACCTCGGATTCTCCCGGACGCTGTCGAGAATACAGGAAAGGTGTTACTGGCCGCGTCTGACCGCCGACGTCGCCCGTTACGTCAAGACATGCCGAGACTGTCAACGACACAAGACACCACCGACAAGGCCAGCAGGATCACTACAGCCGATCGAACCTCCTCGCCGACCATTCCAGCAGATTGGGATGGATTTGTTGGGGCCGTTTCCGACGTCAACATCCGGGAATAAGTGGATCGTCGTCGTGTAAGACTATCTCTCCCGCTTCGCTGAAACTAAAGCTCTCCCAAAAGGCAGCGCAGCCGAATTGGCGAAATTTTTTGTCGAGAACATCCTGCTGCGACACGGTGCCCCAGAAGTCCTCCGACAGAGGAAAGGCTTTTACAGCAGAGCTCACCCAAGCTATTCTGCAGTACAGGCAGACAAGTCACAGGAGGACAACTGCCTACCATCCGCGGACGAATGGTCTCACGGAGCGCCTGAACAAGACCCTCGCCGACATGCTAGCAATGTATATCGACGTCGAGCACAATACGTGGAATGCGGTCCTGCCGTATGTAACGTTAGCTTACAACACGGCGGTGCAAGAAACAACACAGATCACGCCGTTTAAGCTGGTTTAGGGCAGGAACTCGACTACGACGCTCGACGCCATGCTGCCCCACGTCACTGACGAAGAGAATGTTGACGTCGCTAGCGATCTCCGGCTCGCCGAAGAAGCCCGACAGCTCGCCCGCCTACGGATCAAGAACCAACCGAGGACCGACAGCCGACACTACAACCTCCGACGACGCTTCGTTGAGTACAAGCCCGGCGACCGTGTTTGGCTTTGGACACCGATACGCCCACGAGGACTGAGTGAGAAACTATTGCGCCCGCTATTTCGGACCCTACAAGGTCATTCGACGTATTGGCGCACTGGACTATGAGGTCGTGCCAGACAGAATTTCGCATTCAAAGCGGCGCCGCACACGATCTGAAGTGGTCCATGTGGTGCGTCTGAAACCCTTTTACGGACGCTGAGGAACTTCCTTATTTTTCTTTTCTTTGCTACGGCTGTTTTTCTTTATTACTTTCATTTGAATGCAGCATCGGGTCGATGCTTTTTTAAGAGGGGGCTATTGACACGTGTACTTATCTTTATCGGGCGACCACGTTTCGCCGCCTGACAAATGTAATCGCACAGCGCGGGACGCGCCTGCATGTATCCAAAGTTTCTGGAAAGTTATCGATTATTCTACCTGGCTGTCTGTTGTCGCCGAACCTTGTGTTATCTGATTTCATCGCGCGACGCGAAAGGTGTCGAACTTTGTGGAAGGCACGCGGGTCTGAACGATTAGTCTGGAACATTCGACGACTGCTGTTGTTACGTTTCACCTCCGACGTGCGGTATAGCCGGCGCGGATGCAACGGACGCCGGGACTTCGTTCACAGCGAGGACATTTTGGCCAGTTCAGCGCTGTCCCAACGCCTCCTGCTAAGCGCGTCCAGGCATGTTTGAATGCCACGTGTCTTCGTGTGTGTGTGTGTGCATGTTGGTGCCCACGCTTGTCAAAGCGCGGCAGCCGGGTAGAGGAGCTCCCCAACTGTGGAGCGAGGAGGCCTGACCGGCGCCGTCTGGCGGATACGTCACTTCTTGTCACAACGTGTCCGTGCGCCGCCGTCATGTGCGCCTCTTCCGAGCCGTTCCTTCTTGCCCTCGACCCCGAGAGTATAAAAGCAGCTGCTACCGGACGCCAAGAGAGAAGCTTCGATCTATTCAGTCGAGTAACGTGGTCTTCCGTTTCTCCACTTCGGTCGACCTGACCGGCCGCTCTTTTGCGATGCTAGAATAAACAAGTTGTTCTGTTAGCAGTCGACTGATCCTTTGCCTGGACCATCGGAAGCTTCCAACTGTGCCCCAGGCCGCCAGGCCAACGCTACCCTTGGGGCTTGCGACCCATTTGCAACAACTGGTTGCTAGCGGTGAGATCGCGACAACGGAGGCCACGAGTGGAGATATGCGGTCGAATGTATGCTGAGCAGCACAACGATGATCCGGGAGCAGTGCAACGAGCCCTGTGATGACTATGGTACCTGCAGCGGAACGACTGCGTTGAATTCTTGGCTGCGAGGTTTGGTGAGTGGGGGACTTTCTTCTGAGTTTTGCCAGGCTTTTGTTAGTGTCAGAAACAGAGCTAGTAATTGTGGTTGTCGTTGCTGCCGGGTTAGCTTGCGGCAAGACAATAGTAGGCAGTAGAGAAAGCAGCATTCACAGCAGCCATGGATTGGAAGTCGTTGCGCAAACCGACATTGCTGGAGCTTGCAAGAAATTTGGGTCTGGATGTCTCAGACAAACTCAGAAAACCAGAACTGCTAAGGGCTATTCTTGAGTTAGAAGATGAGGATGACGAGCTCTCGGAATGCGTTGAGACCAATGAGGAGAGGGAGGCGGCAAAAAGAGAGGAGCGCGAACGTAAAGAGCAAAAAGAGAAAGAGAAAGAGGAGCGCGACCGCGAACACGCTTTGGAAATGAAGCGCCTCGAGGTAGAGATGGAACGCGCTCGTAATGGAAGTCAGGCACACGGTGCAGGAGAACGAGTATCGTTGAAAATGACTGACCTGATGCGGCCGTTTAAGCTTGGAGTGGACATTGGTTTGTTCCTGGTAAACTTTGAGCGAACGTGCGAGAAGCAGGGGTTCTCTCGGGAAACGAGGCCACAGCGCTTGCTCACTTTGTTACCCGGCGAGGCGGCCGACGTAGTCGCTCGCTTGAAAAGAGAGGAGGCAGAGGATTTCGACCAAGTGAAATCGAGTCTGCTAAAAAAGTACAGGCTGTCAGCGGAGGCGTTCCGTTGGAAGTTTCGGGAAAATGAGAAAGGCAGAAGCGAGTCATATACAGAGTTTGCCTACAGGCTTATGTCAAACATGCAGGAGTGGCTCAAAGAAGGAAAGCGTTTAGTGATCACGAGAAACCTCTGCATTGTTTCGGGCTGGATCAGTTTTATAGTCGGTTACCTGAGAACGTGCGGTACTGGATCTTGGATAGGCCAGACGTTAGTACGGTGGCTAAAGGCGCCGAGCTAGCCGAGGAGTTTGTGACGCGTCGGGCTCGCGGAGCTAAGGACGGTCAAAACGGTGAATTTGGCTTCAAGTTTCAGAGGCCGAAGTTCACGCCCATGAGAGCAAGAGGGGACACACGTAGTGCTGATGCGAGTGAAAGCAGTCCGACCGAACGTAAGGAGACGGCGGCAGCCGAAGCCGAACGCAGAAAGCGGTTCGAGACGAGGCAAGCACGCGTGTGTTATACGTGCCAGAAGCCGGGTCACTTTTCGGCGCAGTGTCCAGAAACAAAAACAAAAGTCGTGTTTTTGTCATTATGCAGTACTGACGAGAACATGAAGCTTCTCGCGCCTTACATGCGAGACCTCCTCGTGAACGGGAAAGAGTGCCGACTGCTTCGTGATTCCGCAGCTACATTGGATGTAGTTCACCCCTCTTACGTAGAAACCGATATGTTCACGGGCAAGTGCGCATGGATCAAGGAAGCCGTGGAAGCTCATAGCGTGTGTCTGCCCGTAGCAAAAGTGCTTATTGAAGGACCTTTCGTAGCACTTGAGACGGAGGCCGCAGTGTCATCTATGCTGCCCCCCCCCCCCCAGTACCCGTACCTATTTTCGAAAAGGTCCGATCACCTCCTGCGCGAGAAGGGGCTCTTGTTTGGTGAGGCTAGCGTTCAGGCCTTAACCAGATCTAGAGCTCGGGAGCTCGCTGCAAAGGTGGTAGTTGCGGGGCCGACGTTGTCGAACAATGAGGAAGGGTCGGAGACGCAGCAAGCTGATATTCAGAGCACGTCCGAACTGAATAAAATTGAGCCTGCAGCGTTGAAGGCACCAGATACTGGAGAGGAAATGCCCGACACGGGAAAGTTAGAAGAGCTATCTGCAGATTTGATCATCGCGCCTACGTCAGATGGACTTAATAGGTTGCTAAAAGTCAGCCGGTCGGCTTTGATGGCCGAGCAAAAAAGGATGGCAGCCTAGAAAACATGCGCTGCAATGTCAAGGAAGGTATCGCCAAGAAAAATGCTCATTTTGTGGAAAGAAGTGGGGTCCTGTACCGGAAGTATCTAGACCGCAGGGGAGTGGAGTTCGATCAGCTGATCGTGCCTCAGTGCTACCGTCAGGATCTGTTGCGCTTGTCGCATGGGGGTTCGTGGTCCGGAAACCTAGGAGTTAAGAAGACTAAGGACCGTCTCTTGCAAGAGTACTATTGGCCAGGGTGTTTTCGTTTCGCAGAACACTTTGTGACCTGTCATCATCATCATCAGCCTGGTTACGCCCACTGCAGGGCAAAGGCCTCTCCCATACTTCTCCAACAACCCCGGTCATGTACTAATCGTGGCCATGCCGTCCCTGCAAACTTCTTAATCTCATCCGCCCACCTAACTTTCTGCCGCCCCCTGCTACGCTTCCGTTCCCTTGGGATCCAGTCCGTAACCCTTAATGACCATCGGTTATCTTCCCTCCTCATTACATGTCCTGCCCATGCTCATTTCTTTTTCTTGATTTCAACTAAGATGTCATTAACTCGCGTTTGTTCCCTCACCCAATCTGCTCTTTTCTTATCCCTTAACGTTACA
Organism: Dermacentor variabilis; assembly: GCF_050947875.1. Taxonomy (NCBI): domain Eukaryota; kingdom Metazoa; phylum Arthropoda; class Arachnida; order Ixodida; family Ixodidae; genus Dermacentor; species Dermacentor variabilis. The sequence goes on along the minus strand of NC_134577.1, from coordinate 126,934,039 downwards.
CCTATCATTCTTCTTTCCATAGCTCGTTGTGTCGTCCTCAATTTGAGTAGAACCCTTTTAGTAAGCCTCCAGGTTTCTGCCCCGTAGGTGAGTACTGGTAAGACACAGCTATTATATACTTTTCTCTTGAGGGATAATGGCAACCTGCTGTTCATGATTTGGGAATGCCTGCCAAACGCACCCCAGCCCATTCTTATTCTTCGGATTATTTCCGTCTCATGATCCGGATCCGCCGTCACTACCTGCCCTAAGTAGATGTATTCCCTTACGACTTCCAGTGCCTCGCTGCCTATTGTAAATTGCTGTTCTCTCCCGAGACTGTTAAGCATTACTTTAGTTTTCTGCACATTAATTTTTAGACCCACTCTTCTGCTTTGCCTCTCCAGGTCAGTGAGCATGCATTGCAATTGGTCCCCTGAGTTACTAAGCAAGGCAATATCATCAGCGAATCGCAAGTTACTAAGGTATTCTCCATTAAGTTTTATCCCCAATTCTTCCCAATCCAGGTCTCTGAATACCTCCTGTAAACACGCTGTGAATAGAATTGGAGATATCGTATGTCCCTGCCTGACGCCTTTCTTTATTGGGATTTTGTTGCTTGCTTTATGGAGGACTACGGTGGCTGTGGAGCCGCTATAGATATCTTCCAGTATTTTTACATATGGCTCATCTACACCCTGATTCCGTAATGCCTCCATGACTGCTGAGGTTTCGACTGAATCAAACGCTTTCTCGTAATCAATGAAAGCTATATGTAAAGGTTGGTTATATTCTGCACATTTCTCTATCACTTGATTGATAGTGTGAATATGGTCTATTGTTGAGTAGCCTTTACGGAATCCTGCCTGGTCCTTTGGTTGACAGAAGTCTAAGGTGTTCCTGATTCTGTTTGCAATTACCTTAGTAAATACTTTGTAGGCAACGGACAGTAAGCTGATCGGTCTAGAATTTTTCAAGTCTTTGGCGTCCCCTTTCTTATGGATTAGGTTTATGTTAGCGTTCTTCCAAGATTCCGGTACGCTCGAGGTCATGAGGCATTGCGTATACATGGTGGCCAGTTTCTCTAGAACAATCTGTCCACCATCCTTTAACAAATCTGCTGTTACCTGATCCTCCCCAGCTGCCTTCCCCCTTTGCATATCTCCTAAGGCTTTCTTTACTTCTTCCGGCGTTGCCTTCGGGATTTCGAATTCCTCTAGACTATTTTCTCTTCCATTATCGTCGTGGATGCCACTGGTACTGTATAAATCTCTATAGAACTCCTCAGCCACTTGAACTATCTCATCCATATTAGTAATGATATTGCCGGCTTTGTCTCTTAACGCATACATCTGATTCTTGCCAATTCCTAGTTTCTTCTTCACTGTTTTTAGGCTTCCACCGTTCCTGAGAGCATGTTCAATTCTATCCATATTATACTTCCTTATGTCAGCTGTCTTACGCTTGTTGATTACCTTCGAAAGTTCTGCAAGTTCTATTCTAGCTGTAGGGTTAGATGCTTTCATACATTGGCGTTTCTTGATCAGATCTTTCGTCTCCTGCGATAGTTTGCTGGCATCCTGCCTAACGGAGTTACCACCGACTTCCATTGCACACTCCTTAATGATGCCCACAAGATTGTCGTTTATTGCTTCAACACTAAGGTCCTCTTCCTGAGTTAAAGCTGAGTACCTGTTCTGTAGCCTGATCTGGAATTCCTCTATTTTCCCTCTTACCGCTAACTCATTGATCGGCTTCTTATGTACCAGTTTCTTCCGTTCCCTCCTCAGGTCTAGGCTAATTCGAGCTCTTACCATCCTGTGGTCACTGCAGCGCACCTTGCCGAGCAAGTCCACATCTTGTATGACGCCAGGGTTAGCACAGAGTATGAAGTCTATTTCATTTCTAGTCTCGCCGCTCCTCCACGTCCACTTACGACTATCCCGCTTGCGGAAGAAGGTATTCATTATCCTCATATTATTCTGTTCCGCAAACTCTACTAATAACTCTCCCCTGCTATTCCTAGTGCCTATGCCATATCCACCCACTGCCTTGTCTCCAGCCTGCTTCTTGCCTACCTTGGCAATAAAGTCGCCCATTAGTATAGTGTATTTAGTTTTCACTCTGCCCATCGCCGATTCCACGTCTTCATAGAAGCTTTCGACTTCCTGGTCATCATGACTGGATGTAGGGGCGTAGACCTGTACAATCTTCATTTTGTACCTCTTATTAAGGTTCACAACAAGACCTGGCACCCTCTCGTTAATGCTATAGAATTCCTGTATGTTACCAGCTATATTCTTATTAACAAGGAATCCGACTCCTAGTTCTCTTCTCTCCGCTAAGCCCCGGTAGCACAGGACGTGCCCGCTATTTAGCACTGTATATGCTTCTTTTGGCCTCCTAACTTCACTGAGCCCTATTATATCCCATTTACCGCCCTCTAATTCCTCCAATAGCACTGCTAGACTCGCCTCACTAGATAACGTTCTAGCGTTAAACGTTGCCAGGTTCATATTCCAATGGCGGCCTGTCCGGAGCCAGTGATTCTTAGCACCCTCTGCTGCATCGCAGGTCTGACCGCCGCCGTGGTCAGTTGCTTCGCAGCTGCTGGGGACTGAGGGTCGGGGTTTGATTGTTGTGGGTGGGCAAACCTGTCAGTGGGTGGGCAAACCAGGGGACAAATCGAGGGCGCCGTTGAAGTTGGTAGCTATCATTACGGAGCCTTTTAGACGGCTCGTTATTGATACAGTGGGACCTCTGCCAGTAACAACCACGGGGTACAGACACATTTTGACTGTGATCTGCCCAGCGACAAAGTTCCCGGAAGCAGTGCCGCTTAAAGAACTCAGCTCAGTTGAGATAGTCAATGCACTACTGTCCATATTCGCGCGAGTTGGTTTTCCTGCGGAAATGAAGTCAGATCCGGGCACAGTGTTTACTAGTGCTCTGACGACAGCCTTTCTCGAAAGGTGTGGGGTAAAGCTGTTACACAGCTCAGTGTACCACCCACAGTCTAATTCCGTTGAGAAGCTCCATTCCGTCATGAAGCGCGTGTTGAGAGCATTGTGTTTTGAACAACAAACTGACTGGGAGCTGTGTCTGCCTGGGGTGATGTTTGCATTAAGGACCGCGCCGCATGCGGCTACGGGGTTTTCCCCAGCTGAGCTGGTGTGCGGTCGCTCGCTGCGGTCTCCGTTTCGCATGCTTCGATACCCGTGGAAAGGCAGGGGGGTCGAGCCAGTCGTGGTGGAGTACGTGCTTAGGCTCCTCGAATGCTTAAGAAGGGCACAGGAGTTGTCAGGTGAAGCAATGGCAAAGGCCCTGCAGAACGCCAAGGTTTATTATGATCGGACAGCCAGGGCCCGTCGTTTTGAGGTGGGCGTTGAGGTAATGATATTGCTCACGTCGCTGAAAAATAAAGTCGACGTGCAGTGGGAGGGCCCAGCAGGGGTTGTTCAAAAACTGTCGGACGTTAACTACGTGGTGAGTCTGCCAGGAAAACGGAAAGCACAGCAAGCTTACCACTGTAATCTGCTCAAACCCTATACACAACGGGAAGCAGTGGTGTGTATGATGGTAAACGTTCCCGAAGAGCTTCAGGTCAAATGATGATGTATGGGGTTTTATGGCGCAAGGGCCAGGAATGGCCAAAGAGCGCCATGTCTGTGGTAGTGGGTGTGCAGTGTAACTATGATTACTATGAAATTGGTGTGACGTGGCTGTAAAGGGGCCTTAAAATATACGCTCTACAGTGCGGTAAATCTGTGTAATAAAATTATGGCGATGACATATGACCTGTACTATGAACATTTCGATGCACTTAAAAAGAATGATACAATAGGTAAAATATATCAGATTATAATAAATGCTAGAGCACTACTGCCTCCTTAGAGCCCTTGAAACACAAGGGTCTGGAGGCATGTGCTATACCGTACAACTATCCCAGCGGCATCCTCTAAAGAGAGGAAGCGCTAGGAATGCATGGGGCTAATAACATGTAGGACCACATCTCTCAGAAAACCTAGGACTGTGTCTGTGTTAAAAAGCGGTTCTGGGCCGAGGAACATTACTGGATGAAGAGGGATGTGCTGTCTGTAAGCTAAGGAAAAATGTTTCATTCTTTCAGGTTCGGCTTCCCGACACTCCAGGAGGACGTGGAGTACGGTCAGCCTCTCCCCGCATCTACCACAAGTTGGAGGCTCACTTCCGGTGAGTAGAAAATTATGGGTGCCAAACGTGTGTCCTATTCTGAGACGACAGAATAGGACATCTGTTCGGCGCGATTTTGTAGTAGAGGGCCAGAATTCTAACTGCGGTTTTATCAGGTGCAGCTTATTATTTGTTTCCGCGTCCCATATGTGTTGCCAGTGGGCTCGCAGCTTCCTTCGCAAGAAAGGCCTCAGATCTGTGACAGGCACCTCAGCGGTAGGATTAGCGGCTCGCGATGCGATGGACGTGGCCATCTCGTCCGCCAGAACGTTACCCTCAATGCTCCTGTGGCCAGGCACCCAGCATATAATGATACGCTGGTTAGATATGTACGCTTTACACAAGACGGTGTAGAGTTCACTAAGTACAGGATTTCTGTGTGTATAGACTGACATCAAGGCCTTCACGACGCTTAGAGAGTCTGTATAGATCGCTGCTTTTGGAAGTTTTGATTTTCTTATATGCTTCACAGCAGAAAGTAATGCGTAGGCCTCAGCCGTAAATATGCTTGTTTCCGGATGCAGTACGTCGGATTCCGAGAAGGATGGGCCGACGGCTGCATAGGATACCCCGGCATTTGACTTCGAAGCGTCTGTGTAGAACTCTGCACAGGAATGCTTGTGCTGGAGTTCTAGGAAATGCATTCTGATTTCGGCCTCAGGAGCGTGCTTTGTAACTTGAATGAAAGATGTGTCGCATTGTATCAGCTGCCACTCCCAAGGAGGTAGCAGCGTGGCTGGATGCATTAGGCGAAGCTCGGGGAGTGGGACATGTATCTCATCACTAAGCTCCCTCACTCGAAGCGAGAAAGGCTTTCTTACAGAAGGACGATTATGGAATAGTGTAGTGCAGGTCATATCGTTAACAGTGTTAAAACATGAATGTTGAGGATTTGAGTGGACTTTCAGAAAATATGTTTGGCTGATGTAAGTTCTCTGTAGATGGAGCGACCATTCATTTGATTGCGCGTATAAGCTTTCAATCGGGCTTGTTCTGAAAGCACCAGTGGCTAAGCGGATACCTAGATGGTGGATAGGATCTAGGATCTTTAGTGCGCTCGGAGCGGCAGAGTTATATACGACGGCACCATAGTCCAATCGTGATCGAATTAGGCTCTTATAAACATTCATCAGACACTTCCTGTCGCTACCCCATGTTGAGTGGGATAGGACTTTAAGCAAGTTCATTGTCCTTAGACATTTTTCTTTAAGATATTTAATGTTCTGTATAAAAGTTAGCTTGGAGTCAAGTGTAATACCTAAAAATTTGTGTTCTTTGTTGATAGGTATTTGATGTCCACTCAGTTGAACACAAGGATCTGGAACCAGGCCTCTCTTTCTAGTAAAAAGAACACAAGAGCTTTTGTGGGTGTTGATCTTAAATCCGTTTTCGTCAGCCCACTTTCAAACCTTGTTCAGGCCCTACTGTACCTGTCTCTCGCATACTGCGAGGTTGCAGGATTTAAAGCCTATTTGTATATCATCGACGTATACGGAATAAAAAATGGCCGGTGGCAGTGAAGCCCGTAGTGTGTTCATCTTAACAATGAAAAGAGTGCAGCTGAGCACACCTCCCTGGGGTACACCAGTTTCCTGCGTAAAAGGACGTGACAGTGCATTACCGACTTTTACTCGGAAGGTACGGTTGGACAAATAGCTTTCTATTAGGGCGAGCATATTGCCACGGATGCCCATTCCCGACAAGTCTCTCAAGATTCCGTAGCGCCACGCTGTGTCGTACGCCTTCTCCATATCGAGGAACACGGATAGGAAATATTGCTTATGTAGAAAGGCGTCGCGAATGTTTCCCTCAATGCGCACAAGGTGATCAATTGTAGCCCGCCCTTCCCTGAAGCCACACTGAAAGGGATCAAGCATTTGGTTTAATTCCAGGAAATGTATGAGTCGCCGATTAACCATTTTCTCAAACAGCTTACAAATGCAACTTGTGAGGGCTATCGGGCGGTAACTTGACGCCAACGAAAGATCTTTACCTTGCTTCAGAATGGGAATCACAGTCGCTTCTCTCCATGCAAGTGGAAGATATCCAGCAGCCCAAATAGTGTTAAAAATTGCAAGTAAAGTCAATTGTGTATCAGTGTGTACGTTCTTAATTATGTCGTACATAATTCTGTCAGGTCCTGGTGCAGAGCTCTTGCATGTGATCAAGGCAGCTCTTAGCTCAGCAATGCTAAAGGGACGGTTGTAACGCTCATTCCCTCGACCTTTTCTTGGTAATGGCTTACGTTCTTCTGTTTCTTTGTGTTTGAGAAAGGATTGTGTGTAATTTGTTGGACTTGACACGCTCTCAAAATATTCCCCAAGTGAGTCGGCCTGGTCTTGCAGTGTATCTCCCTGTGTGTTTACCAGGGGGAGTGAATGTGTTTGCCGCCCTCTAATCCTATTTACTCTGTTCCAGGCTTTGGCCTCATCCCTAAACGAGTTAATACTTGATAAAAACTTGTGCCAGCTTTCTCTTCTGGCCTGTCGGCGGGTTCGCCTACCTTGGGACATTATTTTTTTAAAGTTCATAAGATTCTCTGCAGTGGGAGAAGCGCGTAGCAACCCCCACGCCTTGTTCTGATTCTTACGCGCGATCCTACATTCGCTGTTCCACCACGGCACACGTCGTTTGCATGCCAGACCACTCACTTCGGATATGCATCTAGATGTGACATCTATTATGAATGCTGTAAAGAACTCGACTACAGCATCAATTCCTAACGGAGACAAGTCAGCCCATGAGATACTACACAGAGATCGAAATTTCTGCCAATCAGCTGTCTCAACCTTCCATCTAGGAGCGTGTGGTGGATATTAATTTTCTTTCGGTGATCTTAGCAGTATAGGGAAGTGGTCGCTGCCGTAAGGGTTGTCGGTAACTTCCCATTCAAGTTCAGGCAGTACAGACGGGGAGACTATGCTTAGGTCTATGGAAGAATAGGTTCTATTTGCAAGAGAGTAATATGTGTGTTCCTTTTTATTCAACAGACAAGCACCAGAAGAAAAGAGGAACTGTTCGAGAAGACGTCCTCGCGCATCTATATGAGGGTCGCCCCACAGGTAGTTATGTGCATTGAAATCGCCAAGAACAACGTAGGGTTCTGGCAATTCATCAATAAAGGACTGAAATTCATGTTTGCTTAGTTTATAATGTGGGGGTATATAAAGTGAGCAAATAGTGATAAGCTTGTTTAGCAGAATGACTCGAACCGCCACTGCCTCAAGGGCCGTTCGAAGCTGCAAACGTTGACAGGCTATGCTTTTTTGAATTATAATTGCAACACCGCCCGATGATGCGAGAGCATCATCGCGATCTTTGCGAATAGTAACGTGTTGTCGAAGAAAATTTGTGTGTTTTGGTTTTAAGTGTGTTTCCTGTAAACACAGCACTTTCGGATTGTGTTTATGGATAAGTTCTTGCACATCATCGAGATTCCTAAGAAGACCTCTGACATTCCATTGAATGATTTGCGTATCCATATTTAAAGAAAAATTTGTGCTGTGTTTACGGAAATTGAGGTGATGCCGCTTAGGTTACAGAGCTCTTTCGAGGCCCTGTAACGGGGGTTCTGCCCTTTCTGGAGCGTTCGAGGGAGCCTCGCCGCTCCTTAGGCGCTTGGTGCGCCTTGAGAATAGGTGTAGTGTCCATTGCCTCTTGTGAGGCGCCGGACACCTGCTCTTGCGAGCGAGAAGTTTCCCGAGAGGGTCCCGCCTTGGAGGGCAAGACCCCTGCGCCCACCAGCCCGGAGGTCGATGGGGCACCCTGCGGGATTTGGCTGCGCCGGCTGTTGCCAGCGCTGGGAGGGGCCGGGGAGATTGGGGCACCCTCTGCTGCGCCCACCTTCGGGGTCGATGGTCCCCCCTGCTCTGTTGACGGAGCAGCGCTAGCTGCGACCGCCGCGGGGGCAGATGGCGTAACTGCCGACTCACTGCTTGTGGGTCGGACAGCCGCCGGAGGCCGTTGTGACGCTGCCCCCTTACGCGCCACATCGGCAAAGCTGCTCTTAGGCAGGTATGACACCCGCCTCCGTGCCTCTTTGAAAGTGATATTTTCTTTTACTTTTATGGTCACAATTTCTTATTCTTTTTTCCAGGACGGGCAGGCGCGCGAGTATGCGGCATGCTCGCCATCACAGTTGACACAGTGTGGGGTGTTCTGGCACGTTTCGGAGGAATGTTCATTGTCACTGCACTTGGCACAAGTCAGCCGGCCTCGACAGTTCTGTGAACTGTGGCCGAAACGTTGGCACTTAAAGCATCTGAGAGGATTGGGAACGTATGGTCGAACACGAAGTTTGATATAACCAGCCTCGATGGACTCGGGAAGGACACTTGAGCCGAAAGTGAGTATCAGGTGTTTCGTCTTGATCTATTTTCCATCTCGCCTCATCTTAATTCGTTTAACATTTATAACATTCTGGTCACTGAAGCCTTCCAAGAGTTCAGCCTCAGTGAGCTCCATCAAGTCATCGTCAGAGACAACACCACGGGTGGTGTTCACCGTGCGGTGCGGGGTTATAATTATCTGGGTTTCCCCAAATGACACTAGTGTTGACAGTTTTTCATATTGTTTTTGATCGCGGAGCTCCAAGAGGAGATCCCCGCTTGCCATCGTCGACGCCTTATATCAAGGACCAAAGGCTTCAGTCAATGACTTCGAAACAAGGAAGGGTGAGATAGTTCTTACTGGTTTTTCTGGTTTTGCAGAATGGATAACATCGAAACGCGGGAAGGATTCTTTTTGGCGGCCAAAAAATTGAAAGACTTCATCGGTGCGCCCTCTTTTCTGAGGGCGATCAGGTAGTGAAGGGAAGGAAGTAGCCATGTGTGGTCGTGTAGTTTTCGGCAGCAACGCCAGCCACCCACCATGGAGTCCAACAAGGGGACGTTGCAGGGCCTGAAAAACAGGGCCTGCAAACGCCAGCTGTACGTTGCCACTATAACCCAATATGACATAACCAAGGTTGGCTACTCACACAAGGTTAACCCTTGCTGCCAGGAAGGTCGGAAGTAATAAAGAAATGAGAAGGAGACAGGAAAGGCGGAAAGTAAGGGAAAGATGAAGGTAATAGGGAGAGAGAGACAGGAAAAGGCAACTACCCATTTCCCTCGGGTGGGTCAGTTCGGGGGTGCCGTCTACGTGAAGCAGAGGCCAAAGAGGTGTGTTGCCTCCGCCGGGGGGCCTTAAAGGTCCAAACACCCGGCATCGGCTCAGCCCCCAGGATCCCCCTTTCCCCGGACACGGCTAAGCCGCGCACGGCTACACGCGGGAGGGTCCAACCCTCGTGTGCTCGGGTACGTGGTGTCGCAACACACCAAACGCCTGCTGACGCTGACGCCCCTGCGGGTGAGCTTCAGGTCAAGCTTCCGGGACTAGGCTCAGTGACGAACAGGGAAGGCACCGATCAAGTCATTAGGGAGTTAATCAGTAAAGCACCGCTGTCGCCTGAGCAGAAAACCGAACTACACCAGCTCTTACAAGAGTTTCAAGGTCAGTTCTCTGAGAAGCCTGGTAGGACTTCTGTCCTTACTCATGAAATAGAACTTACCTCCCCACAGCCAGTACGACCCAGGGCGTATCGGGTGCCACCCCGCCAGCGCAATATTATGGAGGCTGAAGTAAAGAAAATGCTACAGCTTGGTGTTATTAAGGCGGGTGAGAGTCATTATACCTCCCCTCTGATTTTAGTTGAGGTACTGGGCAAGGAACCTCGTCCTTGCGTGGACTACCGCAGGCTTAATTCCATCACTAAGGATCAAATTTATCCGATCCGTAACATCGAGGAGCGCCTTGAGAAAGTTAGTAGCGCTCAGTTTATTTCCATCCTAGATCTTGTCAGGGGTTATTGGCAGGGTCCACTGACAGAAGAGGCTAGTAGGTATGCGGCGTTCATTTCAACCAATGGGAACATTTCGTCCTACAATTTTGAGTTTTGGTTTGAAGAACGCGCCATACTGCTTTTCAGGCCTCATGAACAAAGTGTTGCGGGGACAGGAAGATTTCGCTTTACCGTATTTAGAGGACGTAGCGATATTCTCGGCATCCTGGTCTGAGCATATCGCACACTTGTGGGCAGTGCTAACCCGCCTGCGCGAAGCGGGCTTGATAGTCAAGGCTCCCAAGTGCCAGTTAGCACAGGCCGAGGTTGTCTACCTCGGTCACGTGATTGGACGAGGTCGTCGCCGCCCCTCTGAAATAAAGGTGGCCGCTGTACGAGACGTCCCGCAACCGCGCACGAAGACCGATATTCGGTCGTTCTTAGGTGTCACCGGCTACTATCAGAGGTACATCCCCAGGTACTCTGACATCGCGGCTCCCCTGACGGATGCTCTACGAAAAACAGAGCTCCAAACAGTCGTCTGGGACTAGACAAGGGAAAGAGCTTTTAGCGCCCTAAAGAGCGCCCTAACAAGTCAGCCTGTCCTACGATCGCCAGACTACACAAAAGGGTTCGTTGTTCAGTACGATGCTAGTGAGCGAGGCATGAGCGTTGTACTGTGCCAATGGGAAAATGGAGAAGTGGAACACCTCGTCCTGTATTCTAGTCGTAAGCTGACCAGTCGTGAGCAGGCGTACAGCGCCACCGAGAAAGAATGTGTGCGTCTCGTGTGGGCCGTTCAGAAATTGTGATGCTACCTAGCCGGCTCGAGGTTTATCATTGAGACGGATCACTGCCCTCTCCAATGGCTGCAGACCATCTCTTCCAAAAATGGCCGCCTCCTACGCTGGAGGCTCGCTTTGCAACAATATTACTTTCAGTCTCAACGGTAACGCTGATGGCTTAAGTCGAGGCCCCTAATGTAGGAATCTGCTCAAAGTTGTTTGTTACTGGTGTTTTTCTTCCTCAGGCAGGATTTTTAACATGTTGCTTCTGTTTAGTGTTTCAAAGTCATGACGTGCTTTTAAGTGCAATTTTCCAATTTGTGGACGCGTTCTGAGTGCTGCTAGACTATTGTAAGGAACTAGACAGTAGTATAAAAGGGGAATGAGCCTGGCATGGCTTAGTGAGGGTTGTGTCGTGCTTGTTGACTGAGCGGTTGAGTTTCGACGTAGTTCTAACGCTTTCTGGGAAAGAGAAAAAAATGGCAACTCTCCCGAAGTCACTTTGCAGTGTCCTGTTTGAACCTGAACGCGAGAAGGAGGCCTTCTCTGTGCGCTGCACTCAAGAAACGCCGAGGGACGACCGACTTCGGTTATGAGCATCATTGAGCGACATCCCTCCGGACAGCGGATGCAGTCCCCTGACTATCGGGATCTCCTTCTCCCCGCGGGGTGGTCTGTTACGTTTCACCTCCGATGTGCGGTATAGCCGGCGCGGATGCAACGCACGCCGGGGCTTCGTTCACAGCGGCGGATATTTGGGCCAGTTCAACGCTGTCTCAACGCCTTCTGCTGAGCGCGTCCAGGCATGTTTCAATGCCATGTGTTTTCGTGTGTGTGTATGTGTGCATGTTGGTGCCCACGCTTGTCAAAGCGCGGCAGCCGGGTAGAGGAGCTCCCCAACTGTGAAGCGAGGAGGTCTGACCGGAGCCGGCCCGGCGGATACGTCACTTCTTGTCACAACGTGTCCGTGCGCCGCCGTCACGTGCGCCTCTTCCGAGCCGTTCCTTCTTGCCGTCGAGTCCGAGAGTATAAAAGCAGCTGCCCCCGGACGCCAAGAGAGAAGCTTCGATATATTCAGTCGAGTAACGTGATCTCCCGTTTCTCCACTTCGGTCGACCTGACCAGCCGCTCTTTTGCGATGCTAGACAAAACAAGTTGTTCTGTTAGCAGTCGACTCATCCTTTGCCAGGAAATTCGGATGCTTCCAGCTGTGTCCCCGGCCGTCAGGCCAACGCTACCCTTGGGGCTTGCCACCCATTTGCAACACTGTATAAAAGCCGACGCACTTCAGCCGCTGATCAAATTTTCGACGATCGCCGAATGTGTTCGCCGCTCTCGTTGTGCTTTGGGTGTAGCCTGTTTTGTGGGCACAGGTACGCCCAAGAAAAGCTAGTTTTTCCTTTAACAGTATTGCTACTGTGTTCTTTGAAGTCACGACCACGTGACAATAAGATCGAGCACTACGGCGCTTGTTGATCTTGTTTACGATGGCGTCAGCATTTCATTCAGCGTTTATTTCTGAGAAAAAGAGTTGAAGTTCCGCTTATTTGCATCACAATGGCACGCGTAATCAGGCAAACATTGACAGCATTTCATTAGAGAGTGCCTGTCGACTCTGTGGAGATTACGTATGACATTGACTACAAACACAGAAAGCTTTGCTCACATTGATTTGCGCATACATGGGATCCGCATAATTTTTGACTGTAAATTTAAATCCTTAAGAATGGCGCTCCTTAACGCAATATTCTCATTCATAGTGAGCAAAAGCGGCTGTCGTAACCGCAGTAGAATTGATTTATATGGCTTTAATCCCATGGACACTATATCGTTGCCAACTTCCATGGGATTGGAATTGTCAAAATGGGATACAGCTGACAAGGAAATCAGGAGGCTGATGAACGGCAAGAAGGCAGAAGCTTGCACAAGACCTCAGGGATATAAAATGACTTTTTGAGTAGCTCGGTCAGGGGGCCAGGCAATAGTTTCCACGTCTATGAAAAATGCTCCAAAATATGAACAGAGGCCGAGAAAAATGCGGGCATATTGGGAAAGGTGAAACTGCCGGAGATTTCAGGACAGCATTAGCCTAAATATAAAAGATGACTTAAAAATAAGAAACCATTATATTTATAGGGAGGCCTAGTTCTGGCACAAAAAGATTGGCTGTTGAAGCAGTTCAGCTAAACGTAATGGTGCGAAATAAAGCGAGAATGTCGGCAAGTGTTGAACACAGGTCAAGTAGGCCCTGTGGCCGACGCCAGCGCTCGGCAGCTGTCAAGCAACTGCACCTATTAGCGAGATGCCTGGTCATCAGTAGTTACAGTACGATTCCGTTCTGAAATATTGGACGCGGACTCCATCACATTGAATACAGTGCATTCTACGGTGCCATTCTTCTACAGATGGTACCGATTCTCGCGCAATGAGGATGGGAACAGATTGTCTCACGTGCCGGCTGTCAACTTCCTCCTACTGCCAGCATTCCTTCCCCTCCGTAGTTGCTTACCTTTTATTGGGTCCTGCTGCTAATCACGAGGTCTCGGGATAGAATCCCAACCACGGCCGCCGTATTACAATGGGTGTGAAATGCGAAAAAACGCGTACTTAGGGTTAGGCGCACGGTAAAAAATCCCAAGTGGTCCAAATTATTCCCGAATCCGACACTACGGCGTGCATCATAATGAAATCCTGGTTTTGGCAAGTACAACCTCATAATGTGTTATGTAACATTCGTTAAGGATTTCATGGGCAGTCGCACAACTCTTGAATACAATTAAGTGTCAGGAGTTGTTCGCGAGGTCTTTGAGTATGTGGATAGCCTTTATGGCGTTCGATAGCTGCTAGTCTACATTGCGGCTATATAATAAACGCAGGACGGCAACATGGTAGAGAATGTGGAGAACATACAAAGCCCGACTATATTACTGCAAAATAAATTTAAATATCGTTCTTGCTTCACGCACGTGGATAACCACCATAGCAGACTACTATGGAAACAAACTGCAAGTACTGTATATGTCGCACCCAAAGGTGTACCTGGCCTGGTGGCCAATAAATGTGACGTAATATTGCGAGCAGCTTCGGCCATAGCATGCTAACGGACGACGACACAGACTTAAGTGACCAGCGCAAGTGTGGACAGGGCACACTAAAGACGCTACAAGGACAAGCGCCCAGTTGGAAGTTTACGCTTATCCTTCTAGCCTCTTTTGTGCCCCGTGTCCACTCTTGCGCTAGTCACTTTAACATGGAATACCAACTAGCCCGGTATCACACCCTGTGATGACGCAGGGACAGTTTGCTCAACTATCGTGTCGTGACTTTTGTGTCAAGGGAAAAAACCAACATATCCATGCATATCTCTTAATAGTTAAGCCGATCTAGATTTGCAGCTGCGGCAGTAGCCCATGAGTGCGCATTGCGAAGTCGCTAGTGAAATAATTCGGTGCACCTTAACGAATTCGATAGGGGAAAATCAAAATCAGTCCACGAAGGCGTCTCTAGTAGACTCTGTGCGATGTTCGGGCGTTAACAATGTGTGCTGACAGAAGAAAGGCTGCGCCGAAGTGCTTCTGACGGTTAGGCTAATTTCTTTACTCCGTAGAATGAAAAAAAAATAAAATAAAAAGGAAAACAAGAAAGAAAAAAGAAAAAAAGGAACCGCATCAAAAGCCCAGAATCAACCATTGCTCGTCGCCACTAAACGCTCTTAGGATGACGAGTAATTTCCAGGCGACGAGCGAATATGCTTGATCAAGAACACCGATAACGCCGGCAGGACAAGCATTGTGGCGAAGTTCAATACAAAGGGATAGCTTTTACTTTATTTGTTTTTGTTTGTTTGACGTCTTCACGCGTCACCGCGGTAAGATTGAAAAGTCTAAGGTCAGTACGCCAGGTGGTGCCGCTCACGCGAACTAAACCCTTGTGTCCAGAAAAGCTGGATACGGGGCTTTAGTTAAGCAAAGGAACACGTAGGTTTCAGGAACCGATCCTCTTCAATGGATCGCATCCATGTCATCAGTCAGGTAGTCAAGAAATCCGCAGTGTACAATCTCCTTCTTTATATGGCTTTGATAGATTACGAAAAAGCATTTGAGTCAGTAGAGATAGCAGCAGTCATAGAGGCATTACGTAATCAAGGAGTACAGGCCGCTTGTGTAAATATCTTGGAAGATATTTGCAGATTCCACGGCTACCTTAATGCTACGCGAGAAAAGTAGGAACGCACTTATGAAGAAAGGGGTCAGACAAGGAGGCACAACCTCTCCAATGCTATTTACTTCGTGCTCAGAAGAATTATTCAAGCTATTAAACTGGGAAGGCTTAGGAGTAAGAATTGACGACGAATATCTCAGCAACCTTTGGTTTGTAGATGATATTCTGTTCAGCAACACTGAAAAAGAGTTACAACAAATGATTGAGTAACTTGACAATAAGACTGTAAGAGTGAGGCTGAAGATTAATATGTAGAGGACAAGGATCATCATGAACAGTCGGGCAAGAGCACAAGAGCTGAGGACCGCGAGTCCGCCTCTAGAGTCTGAGATAGAGTACATTTACCAAGGTCAATTATTAACAGAGAACCCTGAGCGTAAGAAGGAAATTCACAGAAGAATAAAAATGGGTTTGAGCGCAAAATCAGACTGACTTTCGGTCACCTCCTGACTGAAAGCTTACCATTATCATTGAAAGGGAAGGTGTACAATCAGTGCATTTTACCGGTGTTGACATATGGGGCAGAAACTTGGAGACTGGCAAAGAAGCTGGATAACAAGTTAAGGACCGCGCAAAGCGCGATGGAACGAATAATGCTAGGCACAACGTTAAGAGACAGAAAGAGATCGGTTTGGATCAGAGAGAAGACGGGTACAGCCGATATTCTAATTGATATTAAGAGGGAAAGAATTGGAGCTAGGCAGGTCATGTAATGCGGGGGTAGATAACGGTTGGACGATTAGGGTTACAGCATGCGTGTCAAGAAAACGGTAGCGTCGTCGAGTACGACAGAAGACTAGATGGGATGATGAAATTACGAAGTTCGCGGGCGTATGTTGTAATTGGATGGCATAGGACAGGGGTAATTCGAGATCGCTGCGAGAGGCCTTCGTCCTGCTGTGTAAATAAAAGATGATGATGATGATGATAATGATGATGATGCGAGTATTTTTAATTTGGACATTGACCTCAGGAAATTTACAGCTGATGTGTAATAGCTGTAAAAGTCGCAGGTGCATTTGCGGTAATGGAAATTGTCTGAGGTGCGCCACCCCGCTCCTATTTCCGACGCTCATGCTCTTTTCTCTCCCTATTTTTTTTATTTTCATACTCAACTAGGTCGTTACCCTTTATTTCATTAGGACCGGGCTGGCATTTTGGTGAATGTTCTGCGTGTTCTAGTTCTTGACATTTGCGTTCAAGGTGGTCAGTAATGATTTTTATGAGATTTCGCTACATTTCATGAAGTTTTTTGTCCCACTGTGCCTGTACATTCCCATTTATTGTTGCCATTGCCGGATCTAGCTTTAGGCACAAGCCTTTTAGTACCAAATTAGAAACTGCATATCACTTAAGCGCCGTGTTAAGGAGATTGTAGTTTTTGCCTTTCTCAATCATTCTCGTTATTTGCTGAAATCGCCTGACCATAAATATTGATTCATAATATAATCAATGTAGTAAAGAAAGAACAAGATGGAAAGAAAAAATAGAAATTGTAGACATCATACTAACAATGTGGCGAAAAACTCAGTGCCTTTTCATTCTATGAACAAGGATGTCCAGCGAAGCAGTGTATGTGGGCCCCTTAATGGCGAACTGCAGCTCCGCTGTGGGTGGGCCCGGAATTGCACTATCTTTGGGATCGGCGCACGTATGGGGAGTGCATAAAGCCTGCTTCACGTCCGCCACAGGTCGGCCCGGTATTGCACATCTTCGGTATCGATCGGACCACGTGTGGAGAGTGCTTAAGGTCTGCTACACCTCCACCGTAGTCCGCCCGGTATTGCACTATCTTCGGGATCGGCCTACGTGTGGGAAGTGCTGACCGCGTGCTTTGCCTCCACCACGGGTGGGCCTGGCATTGCAGTATTTTTGGGTTCGACCCCCGTATGGCGAGTTTTGTGCCTACACAAAACATCACCCTGGGGGAACTAGCCCTTAACAGCTTCGCTGTAAAAGAAAGAAACGGTACAGTAATGTGGACAGGTCGGTCCACTCCCACAATGTAGTAGTGGGCATTCTGTCAAGGATTTTTGCTCTTCCCAAGGGTAGGGTAGCCGACCGGGGCAAGTCTTTGGTTATGCTCCGCACCTTTACCTCTTCGTTTCTCTCTCTATCTCTTTCAAGCATGCCACTACAGGCACGTAGGATTCAGGAACGGTCCTCTCATGTTTTGCCCCAAGGCACTGTACTAGGGCTTCTGCTATTTTTGTGTTATATGAAGCGGTCTGCGCTGGATGCATGAAAGAAGATGAACAAGTGGGCCAGGGGAATTGAGAAAGAAGTAGGAATAAAATAGCAGGCGATACCCGTCTCACTGAGTTTGTCATTTCTGCTGCCGTTATAGTTAGGAAACGCCACATTTTCGCCTGGCCGACAGTTTTCGAAGTCCAGCCATGCGGGTGACGTTTTTCGTCGACCAGGTGATCGGAATCTGTGGTGGTCAACCGATACCAAGTGCACGGTGAGCCAGGGGCGGACCTTCCTCTCGAAGTTAGTTCTACCACGCTGACCAACGTGGTGCGACAACAAGCTGTAATCAGCCGCCAAGGCCTCGTGCAAGAAGGATGGGTGACAGTGAATCTACAGCTGCATAGACTGAGCAAATTCGTTCTGGAACCCACACGACATGGCACCCTCAAAGAGGAAACGCCTGCCGGGAAGGTGAGCATAGACTTGACTGTAATGGAACTTCAAAGTCATATTATGCAACAGAATGAAATAATGAGAACCTTCGTCTAAGCGCTTAATGGAGAGCAATAAGCACGAGGCACTGTTGAGCCGGATGTTTTTGAAGGAAACTCGCAAAGTCCACACCACTGGCTGCAGTTTTTCGAGTTCGCCTGTGACAAGAATATGTGGCACTCAGACGACACAACGAATTTGAATATGCGCCGCTATTTGTGCGGTATACCCAGAAAATGGTATAGTGTGCAACTGATCGATCATGCACCAACTTGTTGCGAACTGTGGAAAAACAACTTTTTAACCGCTTTCGAAGGGAACGTATTATAAAAATGGGATGCTGCACTACGGTTCAGGTATACACGTGGCCTTATGCCTGAGTACTGCCTTGAGATGTGTAGCCTATTGTTTTCTGCGGAACCGAAGGTGTCGTCTCCTGCTGTTGTAGCTTGGATAACGCAAGAGTAGTGTATCGAGATCCGTCGTCACGTCCAGCTCAAAGGTCTGTGAACATTTGACGACGTTCTAATCTTTCTACAGGCATCAGGGCCAAGAATTACAATGTGAAGACAGCTAAGTGATAGAACAAAGCAAGTTCATTCCCATAAGCTGAGTCAGCTACTCGAGTCGTTGCCATCATCTGAATGTGAAGATAGCGTCATAAACAAATCCCTGGGAAGCGTCTATCATGACTGTGAGGAAGGTGAAGAACCAATTGAAAACTGAAGAACCACGAAAAACATGAACCATGAGAAACCATGAAACAAAGAACCATGAGAAAACTGAAGATAAACCTCCATTGGGACGACGAAGTACTGGCCAATGACACGAGAAGAACAGAAGATCCTAGTGAAGAACGTAGTGGCATGAAGGCAAACTTTTCACCAGGAAGACATCATAGGGAGCCACCCTCCAGCAATGAAACCAAATGTCGTGGCGTTCGAGCTGGCAGATGAAAGAGTGGTTCGTAGAGCCCCCTATATTATGTCCAGAGATAAAAAGGTGTGGCTGAAAAAGGAGTTGCAAGAAATGTTGCATGCAGG
Organism: Dermacentor variabilis; assembly: GCF_050947875.1. Lineage (NCBI taxonomy): Eukaryota > Metazoa > Arthropoda > Arachnida > Ixodida > Ixodidae > Dermacentor > Dermacentor variabilis. The sequence goes on along the minus strand of NC_134577.1, from coordinate 126,915,293 downwards.
TATCACGTGGCCTTCTGTATCCCCATTTGCTTCTCCTATAAGTATTGCACCAAAAGAAGACGGGACATTCCGCCTCTGCACAAACTACCGGGCTCTGAATCGTTAAACTGAATTCATACGTTATCCAATGCCCAGAAAAGATGACATCATTGACGAAACTGGTGGTTGCCAATGTTTTCCACAAATAGATCTCCGCAAGGGCTTTTGGCAGATTCCGCTAAGTGAAGAAACGAAAGAGTACACCACGTTCATAACCTCATTTGACTTGTTTTAGTTCAACCGCCTACCACTTGGCTGGAAAAACGCCCCTGCGTGGTTTTAGAAGATTGCTAACGACATTCTGAAAGCTTACCTGGGCACATTTTGTAATGTGCACATCGACGACATCATCATCTACGCAAAGACAAAGGAAGAACAGCGTAGTCATCTTCCAAAAGTTCCTTCGCGCTCTCATTCTTGCGCTACTCAAAGTCAACTACAAGAAAAGTGCGTGCTTTCAAGATACCGTAGCATTTCTTGGCAGGGTGTTTGATGGACACACTAAAAGCGCTAAGCAAGAATCGGTAGAGAGAATCTCCAAGCTGGTAAAGCCTGATGAGGCGCACTCCCTACGCGTTTTTCTTGGCCAAGCAGGACACTTCCGGGCGTTTATCATAGACCATGCACGGAGAATAAGGTGCCTCACACGTTTAACTCAAAAAGACGTGCCTTTTTATTGGGACGAGAAGTGCGAAGCTGTCTATTGTAAGTTTGTAAAACTAATATCATGGTATCTCATCTTTCGAATACCGGATTTTTCTCAGGCTTTCGTGCTGAACACGGACGCATCACATTCTGCCACTGGTGCAGTTTCTTACCACAAACCCTCCAAACAAGCTGATCAAACCAAACGCTACGCTGTGGGGTACTACAGCTATACCCGGAAATCCGCCACAATTATTTGCTCTGCCACAGAAAAGCAAGCTCTGGCCGTCTTAAAAGCTGTGCAATATTTTTCCACTTACCTGGAAGGTGCCAAATTAATACTTTTCACTGACCATCAAGCACTGACTCAACTTCTGAGCACAGCCCAGCCAAGAGCCGCATTGCTAGATGGGTTAACTATCTGCATCAATTTGATTTATTATTTCGCACCATCCTGACCCACTTCTCACTGATGCTGACGCGCTATCAAGATTACCTGTCCACGAATCAATCAAGAATTTAGAGGCAATCATCATATTAAGCTGTGGGAAGTTACAGGAGAGCTGCAAAAGAAGGGGAAGGAGTCAAGCGAATGCAAGGTTTCTAGCTCTCCATAGATGAGTGCACAAGGACGATTGCGGCATAAGCTGGTAAAGACGCAAACAGCGTAATAGATCTCCTCAAGGCTGAATGCTTTAAACAGACAAAGACGCTCGTCTACGACAAAGGGCCGGCGTTCCGGAGTGTCCAAGGATCAAAATGGGCGCAGGAACAGGGCCCCCATAATCATCAGATATCCTTCTCCATACGACCGGGCATGAAACGGCCTAACGGAACGTGCCATACGAGACGTCAAACAGTATCTGAAGATGTATCCGCACTCTGGCGGTGGCTGGAAGTGCTGTCTCGAGGCCGCTGTGAAACATCACAACAGAGCGTACACCACTGGTTTAGGCTGCAGGCATCATTTTGCAATTTCGGGTACAGCGCCCATACTTCCTGCAGATCGTCAGCTAGGCCTCCTGGAGAACCTCAAAGTCACTGAAGTAAGGAAAACTGCCGAAGAACAGGAGGTATACAAGCGCCGCATGAACAGAAACTTGGAAAAAAGGCACAGTAGCGAGATACCGGTCATACAAACTGGAGACTATGTCCCTGTAAGGAAAGTGGCGGTACCTTCAAATTCTAAATTTTGCCGACCATTTCAAGTGATTAAGACTGCGTGCCAGCATAGAATATTGAAGAACGTCTGGTACACCGGGGCCTCGGGCCACAGAAGTGCGCCTCTATTGGAAACATATCAAGTATTGCCCCAGGAGGTGTAATTAAAAGAAATCCGGAAGAGTGAAGCGGTCTGCGCTGGATGCATCAAAGAAGACGAAGAAGTGGGCTAGGGGAGAAGTGAGGATGAAGTTGGAATAAAATGGTGGACTACACCCGTCTCACTGTGATTATGTAATTTCTGCTGCCGTTCTAATAAGGAACGCTATACTATATAAATGGTATCGTAGATGTAATTGATCCAAATTTCAGACGCGATTGTTCGCAGATGACTGTATTTTATTCGGTGAAGTTTGCAGCATATATGATCAACAAGAACTAAACAAAAATCTAGATTACATATACTAATGGTTCAACAAGTGGGGCATGGTCATAAGCGTACAAAAAACAGCTTCCATTTCTATTACTTAAAAAATTCCTTTTTCAGTATCCTTACTCCCTAGGTTCATCTACAGTTAATTATGTCGATAACTACAGCTATTTAGGTGTAACGTTCACTGCTATCTTCTCCTGGAATTCACACGTTGACAGCATTTGTTCTGCTTTCAGAAAGTTTTATTTCTCAAGACACAAGCCTCTTAATTCACCACCAAATGTAAAACTTCTATTCTATCAATCATACATCAGACCAAAGCTAGAACATGCAAGCTAAGATGCATGCAAACGTAACATTGATAAACTCGAAAGTATTCAAATCTTTTCTAAATTTCGTCGTGTGGACTCTCCGTCGGTTCTAATGGTAGCAGTACTATACCACTACTTCAGTACAGAAGAAGGCAATGTCGCTTGGGGTTCTTAAATTCTCTTCTTAACCAGAAATTCGCTACTGACCCTTCATTGTGGTTATCCCCCCTATCAACAAGAAATACTCGACATCACCAGCCAACTTCTTTAACGGCATATTTCGCAAAAACAGCTGCTTATAAGTTTTTCTTTTTTCCAGCACACAGTGTCTCAATGAAATTCTATACCAGAGAGTGATCATCTTGCCATCGTGTAGCATTGTGTACATTTACGCACTGTGTTCATTTTTGCTATTTGTCTCTGGATGTAAAACACAAAGTATGTTCACCGTTATACTCAGTATGATTGGTTAAAAAAAGTGCCCGTCCTGCTTCGACCACGTTATGTGTCTGCAGTATGTATAAATAAATAAATAAATAAATAAATAAATAAATAAATAAATAAATAAATAAATAAATTTGTTATTTAATTAATAAAAGAAATAAAAATTTACGGTCAGGAGATTTCAGCAAATCACAAAAACGATTGAGAAAGGCGTAAATTAGAATCTCCTTAGCACGACGCTTCATTGATATGCAGTTTCTAATTTGGTACTAAAAGGCTTTTGCCTCAAGCTAAATCCGGCAATGACAACAATAAATCGGGATGTACAGGTACAGTGGGACAAAACACTTCATGAAATGTAGCGCAATCTCATGAAAATCATTACTGACCACCTTGAACGCAAATGTCAGGAACTAGAACACGCTGAACATTCACCAAAATGCCAGTCCGATCCTAATGAACTAGGGGGTAATGACCTAGCTGAGTATGAAAATAAAAAATTAGGGAGACAAAAGAGCATGACGTCAGAAATTGGAAGGGGGTAGCGCACCTCAGACGATTTCCATCACCGTGAATGTACCTGAGACTTTTACAGCTATTATAAATTAGCTGTAAATTTCTTGAGGTCAATGTCCAAATTAAATATAATCGCATCATCATCATCATCTTTTATTTCCACTGCAGGACGAAGGCCTCTCGCAGCGATCTCGAATTACCGCTGTCCTATACCATCCAATTACAACAAGCGCCCACGAATTTCGTAATTTCATCACCCCACCTAGTCTTCTGCAGTACTCGACGGCGCTACGCTTTTCTAGAAACTCATGCTGTAACCCTAATTGTCCACCCGTTATCTATCTGCGCATTACATGACCTGCCTAGGTCCAATTTTTCCCTCTGAATGTCAATTAGAATATCGGCTATACCCGTCGGCTCTCTAATCCAAACCGATCTCTTTCTGTCTCTTAACGTTGTGACTAGCATTGTTCGTTCCATCGCGCTTTGTGCGGTCCTTAACTTGTTCTCAAGCTTCTTTGTCAGTCTCCAAGTTTCTGCCTCATATGTCAACACCGTTAAAATGCACTGATTGTACGCCTTCCCTTTCGATGATAATTGTAAGCTTTCAGTCAGGAGGTGACCGAAAGTCAGTCTGCCTTATGCGCTCAAACACATTTTTCTTCTTCAGTGAATGTCCTCCTTACGCTCAGGATCCTCTGTGATTAATCGAACTCTAGAGGCTGACTCGCGGTCATCAGCTCTTGTTCTCTTGCCCGACTGTTCATGATTGTCCTTGTCTTCTACATATTAATCTTCAACCTCACTCTGACACTTTTATTGTTAACGTACTCAATGATTTGTTGTAACTCTTCTCCAGTGTTGCTGAACAGAATGTCATCTGCAAACCGAAGGTTGCTGAGATATTCGTCGTCAATTCTTACTCCTAAGCCTTCCCAGTTTAATAGCTTGAATAGTTCTTCTAAGCACGAGGTAAATAGCATTGGAGAGATTGTGCCTCCTTGTCTTACCCCTTCCTTCATAGGTATGTTCCTACTTTTCTGGCGTAGCATTAAGGTAGCTGTGGAATCTGCAAATAGCTTCCAAGATATTTACGCAAGCGGCCTGTACTCCTTGATTACGTAATGCCTCTATGACTGCTGGTATCTCTACTGACTCAAATTCTTTTTCGTAATCTATCAAAGCCATATAGAGAGGGAGATTGTACACTGCAGATTTCTTGACTACCTGATTGATGACATGGATGTGATCCATTGAAGAGTATCGCTTCCTGAAACCTATGTGTTCCTTTGCTTGACTAAAGTCCCGTATCCAGCTTTTCTGGACACAAGGGCATGGTTCGCGTGAGCGCCACAACGAGGCGTACTGACCTTAGACTTTTCAAACTTCCCGCGGTGACGCGTGCTGACGTCCACCAAACAAAAACAAATAAAGTAAAAGCTATCCCTGCGCACTGAACTTCACCACAATGCTTGTCCCGCCGGCGTTATCAGTGTTCTTGATCAAGCGTATTCGCTCGTCGCCTGGAAATTACTCGTCCTCCGAAGAGCGTTTAGTCGCGACGAGCAATGGTTGATTCTGAGCTTTCGATGTGGTTCTTTTTTTTCTTCTTGTTTTTTTTTTGTTTTCCTTTTCTTTTTTTTTTCATTCTATGGAGTAAAGAAGCTAGCCTAACCGTCAGAAGCACTTCGGGGCAGCCTTTCTTCAGTCGGCACACATTGTTAACGTCCGAACATCGCACAGAGGCTACTAGAGATGCCATCGTGGACGGATTTTAATTTTCCCCTATCGAATTCGTTAAGGTGCACACAATTATTTCACTAGCGACATTGCAATGCGCACTCATGGGCTACCGCCACAGCTGATTATTTAGATGTGCTTAAGTATTGAGACATATACATGAATATGTTGGTTTTTTACCTTGACACAAAAGTCACGACACAAGAGCTGTGCAAACTGTCCGTGTCTTCTTGGTAATCCGTGTTAATGTGATTAGCGCAAGAGTGGACACGGCACACAAAAGAGGCGACAAGCATAAGCTCAAACTTCCAACTGGGCGCTTGTCCTTGAAGCGTCTTTAGTGTCGCCTGTTCACTCTTGCGCTGGTCACTTAAGTCTGTGTCGTCGTGCGTTAGCATGCTATGGCCGAAGCTGCTCGCAAGATTACATCACATTTACTGGCCACCAGGCCAGGTACACACTTGGGTACGACATATACAGTACTTGCAGTTAGTTTCCAAAGTAGTCTGCTATGGCGGTTATCCACGTGCGTGAAGGGAAAACGCTATTAAAACTATTGTGCAGTAATATATGCGGGATTTGTATGTTCTCCACATTCTCTACCATGTTGCCGTCCCGCCTTTATTATATAGCCGCAATGTAGACTAGCAACTATCGAGCGCCATAAAGGCTATCCACATACTCAAAGACTTCGCGAACAACTCCTGACACTTAATTGTATTCAAGAGTTGTGCTACTGCCCAGGTCATCCTTAACCAGTGTTACATAACACATTATGAGGTTGTACTTCCCAAAACCAGGATTTCATCATGAGGCACGCCGTAGTGGAGGATTCGGGAATAATTTAGACCACTCGGGATTTTTTAACGTGCGCCTAACCATAAGTACGCGGGTTTTCGCATTTCAGACCCACTGAAATACGGCTGCCGTGGTTGGGATTCGATCCCGAGAGCTCGTGATTAGCAGCCGGACCCAATAAAAGCTAAGCAACTACGGAGGGGAACGAATGTTGGCAGTAGGAGGAAGGTGAGAGCCGGCACGTGAGACAATTTGTTCCCATCCTCATTGCACGAGAATCGGTACCATCTGTCGAAGAATGACACCGTAGAATGCACTGTATTCAATGTGATGGAGTCTGCGTGCAATATTACAGACCCGAATCATGCTATAACTACTGACGACCAGGCATCTCGCTAATACGTGCAGTCGCTGCCTAGCTGCCTAGCTGCCTAGCGCTGGCGTCGGCCACAGGACCTACTTGACCTTTGTTCAACACTTGCCGACATTCTCGCCTCATTTCGTACCATTGCTTTTCAGCTGAACGGCTTCAAGAGCCAATTTATTTGTGCCAGAACTTGGCCACCCTATCAACGTAATGGTTTCTTATTTTTACGTCATATTTTATATTTAGGCTAATGATGTCCTGAAATTATCAGTGGTTTCACCTTTCCCAAAATGCCCGCATTTTCGTCGGCCTCTCTTCATATTTTGGAGGATTTTTAATAGACGTAGAAACCATTGCCTGGCCCCCTGACCAAGGAGCTCAAAAAGTCATTTTATATTCCTGAGGTCTTGTGCAAGCTTCCGCCTTCTTGCGTTCGCCAACCTCCTCATATCCCTGTCAACTGTGTCCCATTTTGACGACTCCAATCCCACGGAAGTTGGCAACAATGTAATGTCCATGGGATTAAAGCCATTTAAATCAATTTTACTACGAAGACAACAGCCGCTTTTGCTCACTATGAATGGAAATATTGCGTTGATGAGCGCCATTCTGAAGGATATAAATTGACAGTCAAAAAATTATGCGGATCCCATGTATGCGCGAATCAATGTAAGCAAAGCTTTCTGTGTTTGTAGTCATTGTCATACGTAATCTCCAAAAAGTAGACAGGTACTCTCTAATGAAATGCTGTCAATGTTTGCCTGATTACGCCTGCCATTGTGATGCAAATAAACGGAACTTCAACTCATTTTCTCGGAAATAAACGCTGAATCAAATGCTGACGTAATCCTAAACAAGATCAACAAGCCCCGCAGTACTCGATGTTATGATTTGTAAGCTTATACTTGGACTTTATTTTTTTTTGGGGGGGGGGGGGGGGTGGCGATGTGCTCTTGTACCCTAGAAATTTCCCTCGGACGTCTCTGATGTGCTCATTTTATTCTCAAGTACCCAATGAAAACTCTCATCGCTGCAACTTGATCATGTCCTGGTGGCAGGCCACCACGGCGTGTCGCGCAAGTATGACCACGCTGTTTCATTTGGGTTGATATATAGTATTTGGTGCGTCATACTTCGCCACATTCATTTTCAAACTATACCAGAGCTCGAAAAGGGAGGCCAACTCACTACGTCCCTTTCCTCTGTTCCGCAAAGTGCGTGTTTATCGCTGTGGTTACCAAGTACGCGCAGCGGTATGCTACCACTCAAGCCTTTCTGGCGGCTGAGCAACAGAAGTCGCAGGCTTTATTGAACATGGCGTCGACGTTCAATATGGCTATCCTGTTGTGCCATTAGCACCAGCCCGGATTCCGAATCTACATGATGCAGAATTTATCCTGCGAACGCCCTTTGGACAAACCCGGGGCTGCGCCGAAAGGCACAGCGCCCTAATTCTGCCTTGACAAGTCAAGAGGCTGAGCCGTCAGGCAGCGCCGTCTTGAGGAGAAGCATCGGTAAGCGACATGTCGAAACGTGGAACAAAACGCTAGACAGCCCGGCGTTGCATTTCCTTTTGCCTGGAGGTCACCGCGCGCGCGGCAACTTTGAACCGGGTAGCCAGCGCGGTCACTGGTTGGACCTCTCGGACGACCGTCGCGTGCTGGCTTTGTATTGGGCCGTTTGAGTGACAATCGCTTCTCGGGGCTTTATAAGCCCCGACGCCGCCGCCGGGAGAACCGGATCCACCGACCCACCAGGAGCCGAGTGCCGCTCTCGAGTGGAGTGGGATGTGTCACGCGTTGGAGTGTCAACGGAGGTCGCCGAGCGGGAGCAGTCGCGTTTGCTGTTAGCTCTCGGCCTCCGTGCCGATCCGATCTTGTCCTGTATAATGACCTGTATATAGTGTATAAAGACCCTTTCGTTATTCTCACCGACGCCCGAGTCGGAGTCTTCGCTACCAACGCTCTGTCACGAAACGGGTGACGAGCGCTACGGGACCACCTCAAAGTCGTAACAATCCTGAATTACTTTTCGCGGAATTCGCTCATCGCCTTCTCTCCAGTGTCATTTCTCGCACTACTTGCTCCTGCTAGCCACAACAGAAACACGCAACCACCTTAATGAAGTATCAATTACACGCTAGTTGACATGCTTTCGATGTATATTTCCGCTGAGCACCGGGATTGGAGCGCGGTCCTGTCTTTGGGGACATGATCCGTCTACAGCCTCGCTCAACAACACCGCTCGTTACTCACGTTTTTGTTTATCGACAAGAGCATAGTGTATTTGCATAGTGTATCGAAACAACTTTTTTTAATTATTTGACCTAGATTTGAATGTGCTGCCATTCATAGGGAGTTTTATGCAGATTTGAAGTGCCATTGGTTTTTGTGTAGCTGGTGTTCTTTAGTTATGTCCTACATAGTGGCAATATATTTTTATGGGCACTTTCGTGTGTACAAAGTTTCGCAAATAGTTTCATGCTGTATCTTATTTAGCTAGTTGTATACCGCAAAGTGGCGATACATATCCAAACAGTTTGTACAATTACTGGAACTATGCAAAGATATCTTAGGCCACTTTGAATAATTTTTACAGATTGCAATTTCAATTAGATATCGATATTCTGCATATCTTGAAGAATATGTATGCCAAATTTAATTTGTATAGAACAATTATAAGTGCACAAGGTAATTCTCATGCTGCTATGAGAGAAAAATTATTGAAGTATTCTCAATAATTTTTTTCAGAGTGCATGAGAGGTATGCAAGATTAGTAGGCAGGCCTGCCTGCCTGCCTACTATCTTGCATACTGCTAGTAACTTTATATGCTGTTTGAATAGATATCAGCACCTTGCAGTCTACAGGGAGCTGAGTTAGCTGCAGCACACTGCTTTTTGTGAAAATTTAATACAGAAGAAAGTGCCCGCAAATATCACTATGTATTTTGCCGTTGTGTAAGGCATAACTCAAAAAGCAGCTAAACAAAAACTAATGGAATAAGAAATCTGCATGAAGAACTCTACAATGGCTCGCTTTTCAGACATCTAGCACAAATAATAAAAATATTTCGAGTAATATTCAATCAGCAAAACGTTCCCCTTGCTACAGTGACCTACAACATAGCGACGCAAAGTTTAAGGCAAGTCCTTTTGTCGAAGCGAATCTGGGCTGTCTTCCGAAGAGCTTCTGGTAAGGACGGTGAATTTTCCTGCATTTGCCAGAAGTGCAATACTAAAATGTTTGTGAATGTGCAAGTGGTATTGGCACACTAACAGAAAAAAGACAGTTCTGGGAAATGTAGACTTGATTATAACTTTGTTGAACATTTAAATTTTGACTCCATATATTTATTTTGTGTTTTGTACTGAATGTTTCAGTGGTGACTGCCACTAATTATTGGACATAACTGCTTCATGACAGTGCGACAATTTTCACTAACAGAAATTGATAGCAGTGGCAGGCACTAGAATTACAGTACTCAATAACGTCTACTTTGTAAGAACTCAGACTAGCACCAGTTCTGAGATACACATACCCAAAAAGTAATGATCAAATAGATTTCTCTTCCACACAGAATTGTCCACAAGGCTTACACGAGGCTTTTTGGCAAAGTAATATCTGAAAGAGCAAGGCACGTTCCACCAAGTATGGTGACAAATACTTCAGAGCTGCCAGTCTGAGGACTCGTGCAAACTAACAATACCTTCAGCACTGACTAGCTTCAATAATGCGATGTCAGCATTTTGTTTAAATTAATGAAACTTCATTTATCGTGATCTTGTTTAAGAAGACATTTGAAATTAACATGCAGTTCTAATCTCTGTCACTTTTGTAAATACTTCCCAATTATTTTTTCATGCTACAATTTTTAGTAATAATGGTATTCATTGCAGAAAGAGCTTGTACATGGCATTTAATAAAAAAGGTACTGGTCATTGTAGATTTTCTGTCTTCAGCATTTGTTCTGTTCCACCGCTGTTTCCTGAAATCTGAAATGATGCAGCCATCTCTTTGTTAGCGATAAACAGGGAAATCTGTCAGTATGTTTTGTTTAAAATGGAGCTGATCAACCCAATAGTTAGGCTATTTGCTAATTATAAGCTACAACGATAATAGTACAGGACCAGAAAAACAGATTGATGCTGAATAACAGCTGTGCCCAGCTACATCCACGCAGCTGTGCCACACAATGTGCATGTGTTCAGAAGAACCAAATGCCCCAGAGAGAAAGCAACAGCACACTATTGTTCGTCATCTTGTACAAGCAGATTATGTGCCAGATGTAATTTATGCTAAGTAAATACATAAATCAGTCATGTGAGGTGTCTCACTTTAGGTTGCAAGTTCGAACTTCTTATAATCTTGCTTGTTTTTATTGTTTCCTTTGTGAGCATGAGTGACTTAGTTGCCTTGGCACATATTGTCAAAACTGTTTCTTCATCACTGGGAATCACAAAATTTCAATTACACATAAAATTCCCAGTTACTGATATGGTAGACTTCGAGCTTAATTCTTTTTCATGTTTATCTACCAAATAGTTTTATCATGCATTGAAACATATCCATGCAATGCACAGTGGGAACCCAAATTATAAATATCTGCTCTTGCTTTCTACCTTGCTCTACAACATAATGAAGATACAAAGCAAAACTATAAGTTTACAATTGTCCCCCATGACCAGAGTTTCGCTTAGAATTTGAAAAACAAAATTAACATCCTGCTATGGTGTGAGAGTTCCTTTTGGCACCAAGTGAACTGCGTAGCACCTGTGCTACTGTGCTAGAGTACACAACAAAGCAGAAAATCGCACCAGATTGGAATGGCAGTGGTAAGTTCAGAACAGATGTTTTATTTCACACACCATTATCATCTGCTTATCATCTGCTCCTGTTTTGTTTTGTGGGAACGCATACATTGGGAAGACAATTTTTTGCGCCAATCTTACCTTAGCGGGACACCAGAGAAAGGTAGAACAGGTATTCACACTTTGTTGCCCACAGTGTATTATCTGGATGTGTTTCATTCTACAAAAGACTACTGTGGTAGATAATCATAAAGACAAAGACAAAATAATTAAAAGAGGTATGTGTCAGTCATCCTTCCATGACCTCCAGTGTTTATAGAAACACTTCTTTCTGTATATGTTCCAAGCCGTAGGGAGGCTTTACGTAAATCAGTCATGCTTTGCAAGTTAAAAATCGGAATAAGGACAGTCACAAGAACATTGTATCAGTGATTTGTAGATGTGGCACCTAAGGTAACTTATTTACGTATGTACTGAGGGTAGATTACAGCCAGTGCATAATCTGCTCTTACAGGATAACTTTTGATGAGTAAAAGAAACTTTCCTCACATCTTCCTCCTTGTTACTTTTGGATCTTGGTGCACCAAGTACATTGTTACAGCTGCGTGCATGCAGCTGGGTATAGTTTATTTGTTCTGCTTCCTCCCTTGTCCTCATTATTCATGTGCTATCTTTGCCTAACTAAATACAGCTACCTGTGCTACATATTTTGTCAGCGTGTTTGCATTATGGCAAGTTTTGTATTAGTGGTTATTTCAATCTGTGAAATTGTCTGTGTCAGCTATTATCCTTCGTCTTGGAAAAGTATGTTTGTCAACATAAATAAACAGTTAGTATAAATGTTGCTGTATTTATTTTTGTAATATCTGTTGTGAAGCTTTTATACACTGTTGCAAGTTGGATGACAGAATGAAATTGATGCACAACTTTTTAATGTGGTATTTTTCAGATCAATTTTGAACTGACGCTAACACGTGCAAGTTGTGGGGGAGAAGTGCCAACAAGAGTACCATAAAGTAAGACAGCTGTTTTTAGTGTTAGATTGGATTATCAATTGCCAACCAGTTGTTTTCAGCAAGCATAGTATAACGCATAGATTATGTAATCTAAGTTGGAATACTGTTTTTATTGCACTTGATTATCTGGGTCTCCTTTGTACATAAGTGCAGTCTTTTTTTATTTATGTGTAGCGTGCTAAAAATGTTAAATCGTCAGTTCTAAATAAAAACATGTCTTGAAGAACAGTGAAATAGGCTTAACTTATAAATATTTTGACATTAGAGACTTGTGCAGCGCTGAATTGAACTTCTACATGAATTACACAATATTTTGGGGTCTCATTAGGGTTCCGAGTTGCATTGCCGTGTCATGCATATGCACCTGCAGGCTACATATATTTAAGACTGTTTTGCTTGGTTGGCTATTGATTCCAGTTTAATAGTAATGAGAACTGTCTTGCTTTCATGGTGATTCTGTGCTGACTAATACATTTCAATTTTCCAGAAGGCAACAAAGGGTGATGAAATGTTAACTTTTTGTTGCTAACCTGCCATGTCCTTTTTGGCAAGCTTGCTATGGGTTCTTTCATATATGTTGTCTTTTCATAGTAGTCATCTTGAGAACTAGGCATAGTTGTGTGTACTTACAGCAAAAGTTGGTGACACATCTTGAAAAGCGGCTCGACACTGCCATCCGAGAGTCAAACGACTTACTTGGATTAGTTGTTTTACTCTATTTACAAGAGTCCTGCACCACGCACTAAGGGTAACTTGACACACACTGCTGGAGTCATCAGACTCATGAAGAATAGTTACCCGAATCCTTCCGCAGTGGCCATGTGACCCTTTATCTTCAGTCGTCTGACTCATGCAGAATAGTTAACGGACTCCATCAGCACTAGTCGTGTAACTCTTGAGAGGGTTAGGAGACTACTACAAGAGGGTTGCATGACTATTGTGTGTGGAGTCACGTAACCACCTTGTATCGAGCACAGATAGTCTCGGGACTCTCTGCCGAAAGAGAGTTCGGGTGTCTCCCACAAAGTGTGTCGTATACGGGGCGAGTCCAGACTCTTCGAAAAGAGTAAGAGGTACTCTTTTTTTTCTTAGTGTGTATACGATGAGCCACTACGGATTGAAAAAAATAATAATGATGTCCTACGTGCGAAACCAACGATCTGATTATGAGGCAGGTCGTAGTTGGGGCCTCCGTATTAATTTTGACTTCCTGGAGATTTTTACGTGCATACAATGCACAATGCACGAGCGTTTTTGCATTCTGCTCCTTTGGAATGCGGCCGCTGCAGGGATCGTATCCACAACCTCAAGCCCCAAATTGCCACGGTGGCCGCCATAGTTACGAAATGCGTAAGCGTGACTTGCAACACTGCCTTCCGGTACGAGTGTGGTACAAGCGTAGCACAGCTGCACACCTGCTGCACAATTATTTGTCGCAGTTCTCCTAAGCTCCGTAGTGCCTGCCTAAATACCTTCAAAGGCAGCGCGCCTCTCACGTATCGAAACGCGATAACAAGCGCTTAGACGGTCCACGTGAGCCCCTATGAAAGATGACGGGCCACTGCACAAAATTATCCCTGCGCAGAGAAGCCGATCCTTATGTTCCAATTGTGTTCTCTCATACAAATTAAGGAAACGTTATTAGATATGAACAAATGAAGCAATGCAATTTTACGCACGCGGGGTGCCGCAGCCGCTTCGCCTATACCATTGTTTCAATCGAAGTGACGGCGGCAGCGCGAGTTAGTATCGCGCGCATTTGCTCCGGGGCATGCGGTTTGCTTGAAGAAAGTGAACGGTGTGCTTAACATCTCCCGCTCGTCAATGTCAAAATATAAAAAAAAGGCTACGTGCCCAAGAAAACGAGATTACTTACCTATATTCAGAAGTGCGGCTGCGACTGTTTCGGGGTGCCTTCTCTCCAACAGGCATCATGACCTCTGCCGCGCAAATCATCAAAACAACCAGGCTCGCACATCAGAAGAAGACTAGTAGCTGGGTGAGCCAACCACTTCAACGGATAAACGTCCCACTTGTCGTCGTTAAAGCATTTCACTAAAATGTGCGTCACGATGTCCGGAAAAAAAAAATACTTTCTTCAAGAAGCACGAGGCGTGAACCACCGCACAACTGCAACCGAATAACAGTCCGAAAGCCGTTCACAGCTTCACCATACAGAAATTTTAACAAGAGCGGACACTCCCACAGAGCCCAGCGGCCGAATTGACTGTAGCACACCAAGCGGATGTTGACTCCTTCCGGTTTCGGTATGGGCGCGCGCATTTTGAACACCAGTTGGTACACGCCACGCATTTTTTTTGCGCTTCTGTTGAACCTCGCGTGGCCTTGGCGTGGAATCGTTTCATTATTAAGTAGAAATCATTGCGATTGACCTTTACAAGACTGCGCCGAATCTGTCAGGTGCAATTTCATAAAGACCACGAAAGAAGTCTTCTCAAATGATGAAATGTTTATTTTACTCTATATAAATGCTCGTTCCGGGCTTCTTGTGCATTCATCCAAAGTTGTGGCACCAGGTAAGCAGCAGTCGTTGCCGTACGATGCTCCACCCGATGTCATCAGCTGAAAGAAAGTAATTACAAGCATGTATCATTTCGGTATATTGACCTAACAGGAGTATTGCGTGTAGAGGCGAAACGTGCATAAGTGGTGAATGTGCGGCATTACAGATAAATTCACTTTTACGTACATTTCGCAGCAAAGACTCCTTCCAAACAATGCCATAAAATCTGGACATCCGATTTTCAAGCACCCCTCCTTTCCCGGGCATTATTCCCTGCACTGTATGTGCACAAATACACGGGTGACTGAGCGTTTCCAAAACAACTTGGCCTCAGCCGACACGATGGTACGCCATGTACACAAAGGTGGCTACAACACAGGCTCAGCCAGACCACGTTACACGCTCGCAGAATGCCTTCTAATCGCACTCAAGCCAGACTCGTGGGTGCAAAGCCTGTTTTCAGTCCCTCAGAATACATAAATGTCATGTTCTTGAGTTTCTCCGTGTTATCTTTTACGCATCCTGTCGGCGCATGCAACACTCCCGTGTTATCACTCTCTGCAATCGCTCGTCGCGTTTTCGAGAAGCGTGAGTACCGAAATAAGGTATATGTTGTTGCAGGGCTCTAAAATGCGTCACAAACTTGTCCCACTAAAATTCAGTACACGCAAAACTAACTCACTACACTCTTAGGCAAAGTTACACCCTTTGGATTGCCCCTTCTGCCACACAACAATAATCGTTATCTGCCTTGATGCGTTTCCTTTCTTTAACGCTGCGAGCCCGGTACTTTCCAGTAACGAACGGCACGCGCGTTATCAGCATAGAACAGTTTACACCCTTTCGAGTGCCCCTTCTGATAACGTGCGTGCCGTTCGTTACTGGAAAGTTCCGGGCCCGCAGCGTTAAAGAAAGGAAACGCATCAAGGCAGATAACGATTATTGTTGTGTGGCAGAAGGGGCAAGCCAAAGGGTGTAACTTTGCCTAAGAGTGTATGGCCGGCTTGCTTTTTTTGCTATCAGCTTCACAACCCCAGGCGCGGCGAGCAAACCTCAAGATATCCCAAAAAGTTACCGAATAAATTACAATACTTTATCGGCTCAGAGAATGCGTCAAGAACTTCTACCAGTAAGATTCAGTACACGCGAAACTAACTGCGGCCCAGCCGAGCTGCTTTTCGCTAACTGCGTCAATAAGCCGGGCGCGGCAACCGTGCTTCTAAACTACCCCAAATATAACGACGTTAGTTACAATAATGTTGGGGGCCACAGAATGCGCGAAAACTTGTCTGTCTTAGGCGCTACGACGTAGTACACGCATGCAGTACGTACACGCGCAAATGCGTCACACGGCCGAGCCGGTTTTCGCTTACTGCGTCAATAAGCCGGGCCTGGCAAGCGTGCCCGAAAACTACTGAAATAAGTTACAGTAATGTTGATGCTCATAGAAAGCGTCGCAAACATCTCCCAGGACGAGGCATTAACTGCGCCAGGACGGCGGAGCTGTTTTTCGCTAACTGCGCCACTCGAACTAAGCCTAAATGTGCTTAAAATGCGTCGTACACTGTCAAACAGAATTTCTCACCTTGCCGTAGTCCAGTAGTGCAGTGGTGCCGGGTCGAAATGCAGACGACACGCAAGCGAAGCATAGAGAAAGCGGGGAGCCCCCCAAAAAAATGGGCTATATACAAAACAGACGGGTCGCCGAACACGCGAGCTTCGCACGTACAGTCGCGATCAATTTGAAGGTGATCGCGCGAGCATCGACCGGCGGGCCTTCCAAGCAGCATAGCGGCCGATTTCGGAACTGCGAAGATAAAAATTGCGCGGCCTTCTTCCACTATTATGCTCTTCCAGGCTGCAACCACCACCCCCAAGACCAACTCGCCACATTTTTGTGTGTGTTTCCCTTTCATGGCAATGATCTGTGTGCGTCGCTTCCTCATGCATATTTTAGCTAACAATAACGCCTCTGCGCAAAAGCTCATAACGCAATCGAAATGAATTCGCAGGTTATGCCGTGAACGGTGGCGGGAGTGACAGCTTTTCAGGGAACACCAAAAGAGAGAGAGGGGAGCTATCTGATGTTTCCCTCTCGACCAACGGTGATGACGTAACGTGGCGCTGCTCATAGTTTTGGTCGCCGATCGAGCTATCACCTTCAAATTGATCGCGACTGTACGACCGCCCTCGCTCACTCCTGCGGCTTGTCTGGCGCATGACGTATGCACGCGCGTCTGGCGTGCCGCTAGCTTGTTGCTAGGCAACGCAAGAAAAAGTTGTAAAGTATAAGTTCATTTACACGCAAGTCTTTTTGACTTTTAGTGGGAAGGAATAAAAAAATAAAACGTTTTCTGTAAGTTTATATCACATTTTTTTTTCTGATGCTCGCGTCAACTAACGGATGTTGTTGAAACTAGGCGTGACGCGTTTCCTGTTGCCAGTTTTTGAAGAGTGTCCCCTCTTGTTGAATTTCTTTCTCTATGGCTTCACTATCTTATTCAGTCATAAAAACCTTTCAAACGCAAAATAACGGCACTTAAAAACCGCTAATTAATTAGCAATAATTTTTCGTCCACTAACCTTTATAAATTTTTAAAAACAACCTAATTTGTAGCGTAAACAATATATACTATGACCAAAAAAATGCGACTACGAAACTAGCGGAAACCGTGTGTACTGTTGCAAAAGTTTGCACAAAACGAAGCTCGGTTGCACCCGCTTGCGCGCAAACGTACGCACCCGAACGCTACCTTGACGTTTTTCGTGCCACCTAAAAATGAAAATTATTACGAGTTTTGCTATTTTTACAAAAATGAAGCTTCTAAAATAGTTTGCAGCACCTTTGCAGATGACGAGGTGACAAGTAAGGTATGATAAGAGTCCGTTACCTGTATTTCTTTCATTTCCCTTTGGTGTTTTTCACTGAACATACGAGACCTGCAGGCGTGGGAGATGAGATGACGACCGTTCGGCGAGGCTCAAATAAATCGCGTGCTTCTTGCAAGGCGAGAGACAGGAGCAACCGCAGATACAGCGGTTAGCTGTGATACGGTTGCGGCCGTTGCTGAATCCGAAGCTCTTTGAAGTCAATGGTTATAGCGGCTGCGCGCTGCGATCTCAAAGCGCGTTCGTTCTTCGATCTCTGGTACCACGCACATTGGATAAAAAAACTATATTTGCTTTGCGCACAGAGGGTACGTCGTAGGAAATTCGAAGACCTCACCCGTGTATGTTTGTAGCGTGTGCGCGCTTGCATCCTACGGTTCCCACAGCGCGTCCGATGCTCGAAGGTAGCGTCGTCGCCTGTCGGCACCTGTCTTATCGCCGGCCGCGCTGCCGCCGTGTCTACTTTTGGGGAACTCCACATGCGCATAGTCACCGTGTTTGCAAGCAAATTTCGCATTCTTCTTCTCCCCGAAACGTGCTCATTTCGGATAGTACCAATGGTTATGTCATCTAGTGTATGTTAAAACGACGATGGCATTTGTACAACGGCGAAGAAATAAAGCATTATGAATTTTAGGCGGTCATGTATCTAGTCTAACGTTGCAGTATTTACGTAGCGAAAATGGCTACGAAAGTGAGGCGGTCCCGGAGACAGGCGCTTCAAAGCGCCAGCTGTAGCGACAGCACCAGGAAGTGGCACGCGGCGCACGCGCCAAGCAGTTCAGAGCTTACTGGCTTTCGAATGAGTATGCGCGCGCTCGTGGTTAGAGTACCGGGCTCGACGACCCACGTTCGATTCCACACCAGTGGTTACATATTATTTTCTTTTAATGAAAGCGAGGTGAAAGAAGAACCTACCTGCCGCAAAGTGGCAGGAATGAGGTTGGAACGCAACACATTAAATGTTTGCAATATCTTCATATGCGAGTCCTAATTATTGTATAGTGGACTCAACTGCTACACAGCAAAAAACAACTAGGTAAATCAACACAAATTACCCAATAAATTGTTTCTTGAGAACGCTCAACGGTAATATTGTTGTGCAAGGGTTGAGTGAACTCAGTGGCTCTTGAAAATTTGTTGAAGTCCGTTGTTTCAACAACTGCCCAACAATATATCAATGGTTAATCAACAGTCATTTTTCTACGGGAGATTCCTGTATATTTCATGTATGCTCCTGTACTGCCTTGTAGAGGGGACCGTGGGCTCTAGTCAAGCTGTTCTGCAGTTTTTACCCACGGCCCCTCCATCGTCTCGATGGAAATAAAGCTCATTATTGTCATTATTCTAACACGTTATCTTTGTGTTCGCGTCTCTGTCTTGGAGGGACGTGCACCGTAACATGCTGCAATGGTGCTTGCGTTGAGCGTATGTATGGCAAAAAACGCAGTTCTAAAATGTCTGTTCACTAACATGTGCAGTAAACCCATGTTTATATATAGTATTCGCGCAGTATAGTAGTAGTATAGTAAGAGTCACGAGTATGGCATCCGCAACCGCAAGCGTTACGTTATGGTCGTAACCTGTCGCGACAGCGTAGTGCTAATCCACAGACCCTGCCACTAAGGAATACGTGGCAAGGCATGGCTGATGAATAAGTAATTGCGAGGATTGGTTTTCAGTAAAGGTTTGTTACCAAGAACGGCGGGGGCTTATACTGCCGCAAATGACGGATGCTGGGCGGTGACTCCAATCATTTACTAGGCACATCACATATCTACACTGGAATTCAACTGGTTTCGCCAACTCTTGCTTATATTCTCTCGCCCCTAAGCTGCGACTTCGCCTGCCACCCGGGCCCCAGCTTTTCCTCTTTGTCCCCCGCTTCTTTTCCAATCTGCTGAGGCGCGCTTCCGCTGATGCTTGCTCCTCCTTTTTCTCAATAAATGAAGTCATTCATTCATGCATTCCTAAGTTACTGCAGAAAATAGCGTGTGTTTATCTCCATAACCACCCTGTACCTCACCTGGACTCTCCCATCGCAAAACAAAGTTGCTTTGTTACTATGGCTGGGCGTCACATATACAGTTTTCTACGAATGGCCAGTAGCACGGCGGGATATTTTCTGTGGGTGACGAGACACTACATAGAACACGTTCTCTGCGATTATCCACACTCAGTGCTTTGCTTCGTGAGCTACTATTAGCCGCTACGACGAAATAAGAAAAGAAGGAAACCTAGCTGGGCTGGTCGCGGGCAGCCCTTTTTGGATTCGTGATGCGTCGATTTAAAGTATATATATTTCTTATCTAAGCCTAAATGACTGTGATATAGGCGAGGTGAGTTACGGTAGCTCGTTGGTTTGGAGTAACGGCGCTCTTCACGCAGCACTTTCGTCTTATGCGTGTTTGCGAACGGGAATGAAAGACAGGAGGGTAACAAGCCTTCCTGAAATGAAACATTCGGAATAACCCTTTGTTTGGTGGTTGGACATATGTCGGGAGTCCCCGATACGAACCACCTGCAAGTCTGTATCACCTTGCAAAGGGGAACTCAGATGAAACGTTGTCAAACGGATAGGCTTTTAATTATCATAAGTATATATTTATTAATATTCCTTACCATGAGGTGAAAGCCGACTAATAAGCATTTTAATTTTCTGTGTTATTAAAGCATCTTGTTAATAAAAGGTTGCTGTGCTTTATAGCCCCCTAAATCAAAAAGTGAGTTATGAAAAATAAATTGGTGCGGTAATTGTGTAAACGCAGACGCAATAAAAGGCCTAGTCCGTTTCCCCGTATTCAATCAATGAAGGTGGAGTACCTATACTCTCACGTTGTATTAATGTCAAGAACAAAACAATTACAAAAGAGTCAGCCACGAATGTTATTGTAAGATGAGCGTGCGCTGGAAAAAAAAAACTAACACTCAAACATGACGATGGCGGCGCGCAAATTGCTTGCTCGGATTCCGATCTACGGATCAAGACGTCGGTTCGTCAGATGCGAATGCTCGTACATTGCAGCGCAATCTCGGGTCGTCAATTGTGATGGACAATGTAAGCCAGTATTCGCTTCACGCGCGCAATCTGATAAGATTGCGCGCGTGAACGCGTCAACGCTCTTTCGCTGTTGAATCCGTGACAACATACTGGATATTAGAAACACATGCAGGCGCATCTTGGGCTAACTGATAACTTTGGAACTGTGGTTAGACACTAAAAAAAGCCCCCCCCCCCCTAAAAGAAAAGAATATAGTTGCTTTCAATATTAGCTGAAACATAGTGCTTGTAGTTTAAAAAAGGCCCCCAACACTTTATAGCGGCGCCGACACACAGGAAATTCAAGAGCGAACCACTTTCCAATTACTGGTATTTATCAAACCAGCATATGGTGGTCCAATGTAGCCCTGTAGTCCAGGGGCCATTTCCACCACGGGTACTGTGTCGAAGCTCATATTTCATGTCAACTATAATTGTCACAAAATCACAGTGTTTTGTCTTTAGATCTTATCATTAGACAGCTAAAATACATCCAGCGAAACCCTCACTTTAATATTTCAGTACTTTTCGTTCTAACGTACATATCGGCGCTGATCCATATGTTACAAAATACTGAAAATGTGCCAAATGCTTCCCTCCAGGTAGCTGTTTTTATTCTTTGTGATGCCAGGAAACCGAGCCTGATGCCACCAACGCCCAGAAACCTAATCGGGAGCGCGCACAATGTTCTCGCAAACTTTTGTGGGATGTACCGTAGCGCTGAGGTGCTTTTTGTATAATGTATGAGAATCGGTTGTAAAGACAGACGTGTAAGGTTGGGCCAAGTGCTTAAGCTCTTGAAGTTGATTTGTGCCAAGATAACCTGTCCAAGCTTTCACACTTACTTTATAATAATTCTACAGCACCATCAATATGCCAGCTGCTTTTAACTGCACGAAACCAAACTATTGAAACGATACAAACAATGTTAACATCATTTTATCATTCGAGTGTTCAGATAGGTAACCTCTACATGCGGAGAAAGTTGAGAAGTTGTTTGCGTAATTAACAAAGCTACGTTAATTAAATTTTCAGTAATCGTTCTTACGTGGCTAAAGAAGAAGAGCAGTTGGGAGCCCGTCCTCGAGATAATGCAGCCAACCGGAAAAATTTCGACTAAACATGCTTCTGTAAGGGCCATGCGAACAAACATTTTCAAGTAAACACTCTTGGAAGACGTAACTGACGCAGAAAAAGAACATCAGTAAAGTCCCAGAAAGAACAGCACTTCACGACGGGACACAAAGGAGGAACCACACACAAACTGCGCTAACTTTAAGCGCTGTTCTTTACGTGATAATGACGCGACTAGCCCATCAGTCATTCCTTCCAGACCTGTAAAGTAAACCTGACCACATCTGACCTTTTATGATGCTGCCATTAATAGTATGGCCCCGTGAACATGTTCCCCATGGCCACATAGTCGCGTTCCATTTTTATTCATGCTGCTTTCTCAAAGGCAAGCATTTTAATGTTTTAGTGTCAATACGGCAGTGAACGTGTGCCTCCGACAGCTTGCTTGGTGGCAGAAGCGATGCATGACGGAATGATGGTGCAGATTTAGCGCGTCGCTGGCCGCCGAGGGAAGGAAGATAACGAAAGTCAACAGCTTGGTAGCTGAGCCGTGTCTATGGTGGCGGTGCAATCATGGAGAAATCTGAGGCGGCGATATTGACGGCTGAGGCGTTTTTTTTTTCTTTTATTCTTTTATTCCTTTTTTTCACAACGAAGTCGTTAAGAGTAAGCTTTAACTCGGGCCCAACTCCGACGCGGCATATTCAAATAGATGCGAAATGCCGAAACGCTTTTCTGAGATAATCCCTGGGCCGATGTTAATGAAATTTGGTGGATTCAGGAGAGAAAGGTAAATTCTAGTGACTATTGGAAGCGCAATTTCTATTTAGGGCTTGAATTCTGGTAAAAATTTTTCAAAAAATTTGTAAGTGCGGAAAATACAGAAGCACGAAGTTTACAAATTAATAACTCCAAATTAAGAACTGATATCGCGGTTTTATGAACAGCATCCTTTAGACAATTCAAAGCGGACAAATCCAATATGCCGATTTATATCTTATGTGAAGTCGTTACGTTGTGAACAAGGGTTGTGGAAAAGCTGTATTTCCACGTTACTAAATTTTTTTAGACTCATGCGTAATATAGCAATTTTTGCCGGCTTAGATGTACTGTTAGATGCAATGTACAGAATTGTGATATTAGTTTTCATTGCCGAAAGACAGAGTTGTAAACTTGATGGTTTCGTTTTCTGAAAATTTGCGATTTTTGGGAATTTTCAATAACCAAATGATGACCTAAATAAAAAATTCTAAACCAACCGTCACTATATTTTAAGTTCTTCTTTAAAGTGCAACAATTAAACCTCGTAAAATTTGATGCAGTGATTGTGGTGAAAAACGAATTCTCCTTTTACATGTATTTAGATAGGACCACCAGACCTAAAGGTTGTTCTTAAGGGCTACTTTCCCCACTATCGCGTCCGCGTGTAGAGCAAAATCCCGAAGATAGCGTAATGCCGGCCTGACCCGCAGCGGAGGTGAAGCAAGCGTTCAGCTCTCCCCATACGTGGGCTGATCCCAAATGTAACGCCATGCTAGGCCGACCTGCGGCGGAGGTGAAGCAGACATTAAGCACTCCCCATACGTGGGCCCATCCCGAAGACAGCGCAATGCAGGGCAGGCGTACTGCGGAGAAGCAGCTCGCCATTAAGGGGCCCACATACACAGCATTTCTGGTCATCTTTCCTAACATTGTGGGAGCTCACTGAGATTTTTTACTTATCAAACATCAGGTTATCGACGGCGAAAACAGGGACATCAAAGTCGTCCTCGGGCTCGACCTAGAAAGCGCCTTCGACGAAGTGACAACTCTGCCATCCTCGCGCAGGTATGCCATCTAAACCTAAGCGAGAGGTCGTACGAATTTTTCAAAGAATTCCTCACCGGCAGAACGGCGGAGCTCAGAGCCGGCGACCTGAAGACGGACGAGAAGACATAAGGGAGCCAGGGCACTTCCCAAGGCTCCGTCATCTCACCCATGCTATTCAACCTTGTTATGATTCAAGCTACGAAAAGACTATGCCAGCTTGAAGGACTGAAGCACAAGATATACGCGGACGACATTACGCTGTGCGTGGACGGGGGCAGTGATGCCCGCATAAAATCCACACTACAGACGGCCGTCGACACGATCGAAGAAAGCCTGGAAGGTATGGGACTGCATTGATCCCCAAGTAAGTCGGAGCTCCTGCTTAACCAACCGATCAAAACGCACAGAATCAAGAAGCAAAGGAAACACGAGAAGATCAAGATACGCACCAGGGATGGTAACACAATACCGACGGTCAGCAAGATCCGAGTCCTGGGCATGACAATCGAAGCGCTCGGCAGGAAAGGAGACACCATCACTCGCATCATCGGTAAGGCGGCCAACGCCACCAGACTGCTCAAGCGCGTTACCACCCAGAAGGGAGTCATGAAGGAGGAAAACTTCGTCAGACTTATACACTCCTTCGTACTCTGCCACATAGGGTACGTGGCAGCCTTCCACAAGTGGGTGAAAAGCGAAAAGTACAAGCTAGACATCCTAATCCGGAGGGCTTACAGGACACCCCTCACTCTACCCAAAACTACCAACACGAAACGTCTCCTCCAGCTGGGCATACACAACACGATCGACGAGATCGCCGAAGCGCAAAGAGGCGCTCAATTGGAAAGACTGTCATCAACAAAGGGTGGCAGAAAAATCATGTGCAGTCTAGGCATCGTTTATCACGAACAGCAGGAACCAAAATGCCCCATCCCCGACAACGTACGACGAAACGTGCGGGTTGACCCCTTGCCGAGAAACATGCACCCGGAATTCAACGGAGGCAGAAGACGCGCTAGACCCAAAGCACTGACGGACCTGCAAGCGGAAGACACCAGCGCGTGGATGCAGCCGAATATGCCGGCCGCAACGGCTTCGCGATCGCGGCGCTCGACTCCGGAGGCAAAGTGCAAGCGACCACCAGCACATCGAGCAAGCAAGCGGAGGGAGCAGAAGAAATAGCCATCGCCCTGGCCATCTTAGACCGAGAATGCTACATGATCCTCGGCGACTCCAGACAGGTGGTGAGGAACTACGCCAAAGGAAGAATTGCCCCAACGACGGCATGCGTTCTCCTCCGAAAGGCAGACCGCGACAAGAGGACTCGAATCAAGTGGTTTCCGGCGCACGCAGGACAAGCTTCGGAGAAGCACGCCAATCGCAACGAAACGGCACACGTACAAGTGCGAGGACTAACCGACCGCACCCAAAGCGACGGCTGCCCGCTGTGGTTCAGCGCCAAAGACCGGACGACCAGCTATAACGAACTTACCAAGGCTTTCGGCTGGCCCGCAGACTTCTGCCGCCGCCCTGCAAAGGGCTGAGCAGGTCGCAGGCCGTGCTGTTCAGGTACCGCAAACGAAAACGCTTCCAAGCCCGGCGCCATTGTATTGGATGTACCCAGAATCTCATCCCCGTGATTAGTGCCGAGCGTGCTGCAGGCACACGGCCACAGTCGAGCAGATGTTATGGGACGGCTCCAAACATCCAAGCGAAGCTAACTCAGGGCGTATACCGCCGCAGCTTGAGGAAGCAACGCGGGGCGACGACCAAATAAAACAACTGCAGGACGTCCAGCAGGTCATCGAGGCGTTGGCTAGGCAGGAGCCGGCAACGGCGAGCGGGGTCCTTGCAGAGCACCCGCCACGATGACGACGTAGGCAATGTCCGAAGCGCGCCTTCGCGCTTTACTGCAGGCTCAATAAACCTTTTCCCAATCGAATCCAATTACTTATCCGCGTTTGTCCTGTATGCGTCTGCGATGTAAACAAGGAGCAAGTATGCGTAGAAAATCTGAGGTGGCGGTGGCAGGTGGTAGCGCAGAAGTTAGCATGCCCAGCCCCTGCACGTACTTATATCTGCATTCGCATGGGTTTGTGATATTGATAGCGACCAAAGCTCTACTTTTTCTGCGCGCTCTAGCCATTGTGAAACTAAGGATGTAGTTAGCATGCCCAGCCACTGAATGCAAATTGCAGCAGTTAACGAGTGGTGGAATGCCGCTGGGGCTGATTGTGAAGAAAGCTTTCTTTCTCTGACGACTTTCGCGATGGTGAAGCTAAAATGAAGAGGGGGGCCTGACGGAGACAACGTTGATGGTCATAATAACAGAATGGATGGACGACCTGCGGAAAGGACAAAGCGCACCAAGCTTTTAGCACTTGTCCTAGAGTAACGTGCTACAATGGCCAGGATGCCCTCATGGGGATGGTAGACCGAACAGCTTCTCACTGCTAACACTGGACTGATACTAAGAAAATACTCCGTTCACTGACACCACGCTACACTGAAATTAGCAAAACAATATAAGTTTATAAACTGATAGGGTCAATTATCTGGTGTCCTTCTTGTGTGTGTGGAGGGCATACAGGTCCTGGTAATGAAATGGTGGTATCTTTGTTTTTGCTGTAGCTGGACACAAACGAAATTCGTTGAAGTAATCGGACAGCGATCTACCAGCGGAGAAGACGAAACCACAAATTAAAAATAATTGCTGGTTTCAGATCTTCCAATGTACTTTGCGTTTAGATACTATCTGTAATATTTTTTTTCTTTTTGTGCTCTTATGAAGAGGAAAACTCCACGTTAGTACAATATCAACACCAGTACAGAAAATAGACTGGCTATGAAGCTGTGACCACGCACCACACTTTTGTACATTCAGCACATGTGGTATTAGGGCGACACGTTTGAGCAAAATGATTAGGTTTTCGGTCAAAGCACTGTGACAGGCGGGAATAAATCGTTGTCATGCCCGGTCAAAATAACACCATCTGAAATCTTATTTACTTATACATATTTTTTTGAAAAATCACTATGACCCTTTATAAATTTGCTTCGTATGAGTTATATACTAGCTTGCCTCGTCAATCTCAAAAAAATGTATTCTCTTTGCGGGAGAAGGCTTTCGTGAAAAATGACGCAACATAACAGTAAAATATCCAGTAAGATTCCTGTCCAGATGACTGACGAAATGGCGCACTGAGAACGTGTCGACTAGCGTGCGATTTAAAGTAGAAATATGATCCTTGTAAGCTTGTGTTGCGTCTAGCAAGAGGGAGTAGTGTTAGCGATGACATTGGGCTGAAAATGGACTGCTTGGTCGGCGATTTGTTCTTGTGGATCTCCACATTGAACGTCGCAGTCATCACGATGAGAGCGCTCCTGTGACATTATTAGCTGAGTGGGCTGGGAAGGCTCGAGTGGTAGCTCACCTTGAGGAGTATTGGGTAACAATTATTACTATACATACTTTGCGATGATGAAAAATATGCAGAAACACCACTGGTGTTGTCTAACTATTCGTAAACAGGCCCCGAAATTTCAATTGGTCCACCCCAAACATTAAGTAGGCCCACCCTCATATATCAAGTTGGCACACCCTAAAATTTAAATTGGCCCACCCCCAAATTTCAACTTGGTCACGCCCGATTTTCTTTTCGCCCAGCTTTAAACTTCAAGTTCGCCCGATGCCCAATTTCAATTGGGCCACCCCTAATTCTGAAGTTGGTCCACGCACGAATTTCCATAAATCGTCCTCCAAATGTCGAGTCGACGCACTCCAAAATTTAGGTTGGCCCTCCCCCATATCGCCCCCAAATTCAGATTGGCCAACCCCGAGATTACCCCCACATTTAGGTACGACCAACCCCATATCACCCCCCAATACAGATTGGCCCGCCTCCACAATACCACCAAATTTACGTTGGCCCACTCCAATACCACCAGCAAATCGAGGTTGGCACAACCCCCATATCCGCCCCAAACTAACGCTGGTCCACCCCTCGATCACCTCAAATTTAGGATGGCACACCGCAAATCACCCACCAATTAAGGTTAGTCCACCCATATATTGCTACGGCACAATATGTGCGATCACGAAAGGCGAGCAGTGTGAAGACGACGACGACGACGATTAGAAGCTAGCGCGGGCTGTTGCCTCTTGGCCAAGCGCAGCGTATTGCCTTGTAAATATACTTGTAAATAGCTTTTCGTCGGTGTCTTCCTACGTAACGTTTCACCCCCCAATTGAGATTGGCCCAGCCGCACATCCCCCCGTGGTTCCCATGTCAACCTGCTCGTCCCCATGTCACCTCCAAATTTAGGTTGGCCCACCCCCATATCATCCCGAAATTTAAGTTGGCCCACCCCCATATCAGCTCCAAACAGCCTGGCCCACCCCTCTATCACCTGAAATTTAGGATGGTCTACCGCAAGCCACTCCCACATTTTGGTTAGCCCAACCCCATATCACCCCCGATTCAGCTTCGGGGGTGATATAGGAATATATCGGTCTTTCTATAAAGACCTATATATTCCTATGGGAGATGCGTTAAGTTTTTTGGCATTATAGACACGATTTTGCACGATTTTGATACCAAATTGCTGGGGTACTCGCCAAAGAATGGGGCGCATTGAAAGGAACTGCACCGAATGAGTGACGCCATATGTTGATCCTAAATACTGACGGCTAGCCAAGCTAGCTTCTCTGTAGAGCGACCGGGGAGACACAGCACGGGACATTTATTCATATGGTTTTTTTACGGCCACACCTACGGATTCATACCACTTGGTTGTAGGGAACACATTAACAGTAGCTATTAATCCACCCACTGCACATCTTCTCCTAGTTGGTGCATTTCATATTTAGATGAATATTTAGAAGTAATTAACGTTTGGGCAGCGACTCAGCTTAGCAGACCCTTTGTTCCGCATGAATGTTGCATAGGAATGGCACTGGCCACCGGGTGGCATTGTGGCCCAGGTGGACCTGATTCGTTCGGAGTATGTGCCATTAAGGACAGGCGAAAGTCGAAGAAAACGGACCTTCCAGAAGAACGTAATAAGAATAGCCATATTGTTCTCCCAGGTTCCCCGCTACAAAGCACGAAAGTTTTTTTTTTGCATAACACAAAGCTATGCGCAAGCTTCCAGTTATGATGTCCAATGAATAAAACCTTCATAAATGCGATGACCTAACAAATGAACACGACACTGCTATGTTTTAGGAAGGAAAAATATGAAACCTAATATTTCAAGAGAACCACTGGAAAACCAGAACCGAAAGCAAATCTTAAGTTTTGTGTTTCTGCCGTCTGGTGGGAGACTATAAAACTAAGTTCTATGCGGCTTTTAAGAAATGCGCCGCTGAAAGCCAGAACCGAAAGCAAATGTTGGGTTTTGTGTTTCTGCCATCTAGTGAGAGACTACAAAACTAGGTCCTATGCGGCTTTAAAGAAAGTGCGAAGCAGGAATCGAACCGCGGCCACTGCAACGCGGTACCAAAGGTGCCCAAGATTCTACCACTCGACCATGGCTTCCGAGGCTCCGTGCAACGGTGCGCTCATGCCATTTTGTAGGTACCACGTGAAATTTTACGGCAGTTTTACAAAAAACGCTTTTGGGAACAGTGTTATGCCATGTGCGAAGAGTCGAGACATGCATCAATCGAAAGCTGAGTCTCCAGACTACATACGCTGCACTCGGTATTACGATAGACGCCGCAGTTTAATTACAGGTACCGTTCTCGCCTCGAAAATGGAGTACAAATTTTCGTCGTTTCCATAGGCTTTCATTGCTAAATCTTCAACCACTGTGGGAACAAAATTCTTACGTGCCATAGCGTGATCACTACATTTGGCTCGTGTGAATTGTCTTCCAGAACCCGTCTCTCACCTGCCTTTTTCGATAATCGACCAGCAGCTCTTGTTATTCGCGAAAAACCCGGTCGTTCCATTGAAAACGCGCTAGCTTCGTGCCGGGGCCGCTTGGGGCGCTAGTTGGTCCGTGTCGACTAAAGCTGAATATGCAGTGTTGCCCTTATTTTATTGTAGTTTATCTTGGTGCATATTTTAAATAATAATGGAAGTAAACCAATGGGCCTATAATTTTCAATTCTTTAACGTCTCCCTTTTTTGGGATTAGTATACTGTTGGGAATTCTTGCAGTTCTCTGCGACCCTTGAAGTCGAAAGGCAGTTCGTATAAAGGGCCGCTAGTTCTTCAAGCATTCTGTCTCCACTATTTTTGATTAACTCAACTGTCATTCCATATTCTCCTGCCGCTTTCTCCCGTTTCATGCCTTGCAAGGCGCTTCTGACCTCATCGCTATATATGGCAGGAGTCTCTGCAAACTGTTGTTTATTACTGCTTCGAATGGAGGTATCGTGACTCATCCAGGTGCTGCACATGTCAGTATAGAATTCTTCCACTGCTTTTACTATACCTTCGAGATTGCTGATGATATTACCCCGCTCATCTTTCAGTGCATACATCTTTGCTTGTCCTATGCCGTTTTCTACCCACTGATGTGAGGCTGCGTCCATTTTTACGGCTTCCTCAGTCTTTCTGTAGTTATAGTTTGGAATATTCCATCTTTCGCCGTTTTGACGGGTTTTGAAAGTTCCTCGAATTCCATCTTATCTCTTGATTGGGGCACCTTTATTCTTTGTCGCTTCTTTATTAGGACATTTGTTACTAGGGAGAGCTTGCCTACTGATTGCCTTGGTGCCTGGCCTCCCACTTCAGTTGCTGCCTCTGAAGTTAGCATAGTTAGGGTTTCATGAATTACATCTATGTCACCTTCACTTCTCTGTTCTAAGGCTGCGTATTTGTTTGCAAGTACCAGCCTGAATTTACCTGCTCGTACTCTTACTGCATGTGGGTGGGACGGTTTCTACTTGACCAATTTTACTCTTTCTCCAAATTGA
The DNA here is from genome assembly GCF_050947875.1 of Dermacentor variabilis. Lineage (NCBI taxonomy): Eukaryota > Metazoa > Arthropoda > Arachnida > Ixodida > Ixodidae > Dermacentor > Dermacentor variabilis. Next base: position 126,884,751 of record NC_134577.1, on the reverse strand, counting down.
GGTAAATCCTACTTGCTATCATATGGTCACTGCACTATACCCTACCTAACACTTCTACATCCTGCACTATGCTCGTATCGGCAGAAAGTATGAAATCAATTTCATTTCTTCTTTCACCATTAGGGCTTTTCCAGGTCCACATTCTGTCGCTACGCTTCCTGAAGAAGGTGCTCGTTATTCGAAGCTTACTCCTTTTGCGAATTCTAACAGCATCTCTCATGTAGCATTCCTAGAACCCACGCCGTTGCTGCCAATTGCTTGTTCATAAGCCTGCTTTTCCCCCACTTTTGAATTAATGTCGCCCATTACTACAATATTGTGGGTTTGCACTTTTCTCGTTGCTAATTCAGCATCTTCATAAAACTGATCTACTTCATCCTCATCGTGTGTGGATGCTGGATCGTACGTAGGCTTATAAAACATTTAATCTGTAGCGCTTGTTAAGTTTGATTACGAGTAGTGCCACCATCTGACTAATGCTGTCGAATTCATCAATGTTGCCCGCTATGTCCTTATGGATTTGGAATCCAACCCCGTATTGGTTATCTGGGCGACCTTTATAGCAGAGGACATGGCCGTTAGCCAGCACTGTATAAGCTTCTGGAGTTCTACCTCCCTAAGCCTGATGATATTGACACGTGTACTTGTCTTTATCGGGCGACACGTTTCCCCGCCTAACAAATGTTATCGTGCAGCGCAGGACGCGCCTGCATGTATCGGAAGTTTCTGGAATGTTATCGATAGTTCCACCCACTGTCTGTGACTGAACGTTGTGTAATCTGATTGCATGTGTGCGCGACGCGAATAATGTAGAACTTTGTGGAAGGCACGCAGGTCCCGGCGATTACTCTGGAACATTCGACGACTGATGTATGAAAGCCTACGCGCTTGAACCGCTCATTAGATTTTCGACGATCGCCGACCCTGTTCGCCGCTACCGTTGTGCTGTAAGTGTAGCTTGTTTTTGTGGGCACAGGTTCGCCCAATAAAAGTCAGTTTTGCCTTTCACAGTATTGCTACTGTGTTCTTCAACGTCACCAACACGTGACAATATGCTAAACAATGCCTCATGGTTCCTCAAGGAGTCCTCTTAAGCTAGCCTCAATCCACCAAGTTCGGGAGATAAAGGTTCACAGGGTCAGTTTCCATTGGCGGCCTGTCTGGGTCTAGACATTCTTAGCACCCTCTGCTGCGTTAGAGGTCTCACCGCCACCTTGGTCAGATGCACCGTAGCTGCTGGCGACTGAGGGCCATGGGTTAATTGTAGAAATCATGAAGGACGTATATTGACTACCTGATACAAAAAGCCAACAGACCACCTTCATTTCAAAAATAGCCATCCACAACAACGGAAGAAAATCATCCCGTATTCTCAAGCTCACCTATACCGCCACATCTGCTCTGACAAGACAGATTTTCGAAAGTCACGCAAAGAAACTCATAACGGCCCTGGTGGCGAAGGGCTACCCGGAAATAGTTGTTAATGATGCTATAAACAGAGCACATACATTAGAGAGAAATAAAATTTTGACGGGCTCAAAGCAGTGCGATCCTAAAAATCAAATCAACCTTGTCCTCACTTAGTCGTTTACATGGCGGCACTTCAACAACATCCTAGCCAAACATTTTAATATTATTTAGAAGAGCGCATGTTTGTCATGAATTTTCACAGTCACCCTGAGTTGTCTACCGCCGGGGAAGGAACCTAAGAGATATCCTCTAAGAACGTAAGACAACTGCGGTTCAAAACATGGATTCAGGCTGCAAACCTTGCGGTAAACAATGCAGCGATGTCAGGAATAATTTGAATCCAACTGCATTGCTAAGGCTACTTCCTCTGACTTTAAATTCAAAATTGAGGAACCTCACAATTGTGACAGTAGCACTATGGTCTACATTGTTCATTGTAACGTCTGCGACCAACAGTATATAGTACAGACTGGGACCGCCTTGAGACTTCGTCTAGATAACCGCAGAGTTCACCGGCGGCGCACTACCACACCTTCCAGTTTCAAAATATCTCAGTCTGCCAGAGAATTCACGGGACAAAATACCTGTCACCCTGCTCCAGTATGAGTTCTGCTCTTCTCGTGGACGGGAGCAAAGATAACCATATTTTATCCACAAGTCTAGAACAATCACGCAGGTCCTAACTGAACCCACACAAAACCTCTCGTTAGTCATATGTTAGAGCAAGGAAATACTGCAATACAGAACTTTACGTGAACCTGTTTTGGACAATATTTCCAGTGTGCTGTTTTATGCATTGTGTAACAAATGTTATAATCGGATGTTGTCAGTATTGGATGTGTTGTCTTTCTTTACTAATTACGATAATTGTATTTTTAATCCTACAAATGATATGACGCCATTGTTCCCGAAGATGTGCGCAGTCGCGCGAAACCGCGTGACTGCGCACACCTTCCCACCGGACATTGTAATCTACGATCAACAGCAGCCATGACGCTCACTACGAGCAGCTCGGGATAAAAGGGGATGCTGGCGCCTTGAAGCTTCACTGGCAGCGGCGGCAGCATTGGAGACACACGGCTTACGCATGCGTGTCGTATTTCGTTCCTTACAGGTTAGAAATAGCACAAGTGTCTACTTTTTATGACTTCTGTAAATATTGCTGTTGCCGCTGCCATACCTTGACTTGTTGTTCTTGTTTCTTTCACCCTGTTCTCTAATTCCAAGCATGACACCTGATCCTGAAATGTTAAAAATGTTGAAAGAAATGAAGCAGGAAATTCGTGACATGCGCGCTTCTCTGGAACTAGAATTGAGAAAGGAAAACAGAGAAGTAAAAGCTAGCATGAAACTGATTAACCAATGTTTCGAAGAAATGAAAGTTAGCATGATAGCCATCCAAAGGAAAACGCAGGTATTAAGGCTGAGTATGCTTGTCTTCTGTCTGAGTGTGCACTCCTTAAAGAGCAGGTGCAAGCGAATGAACCAAGAATGGTACAACTAGAACAGCACTCACGAAAGAAAAACCTAGAAATCAAAGGTATTCCAGTTTCGCATGATGAAAATCTCCCGAAAAGTTTGCAAAACATTGGCGATGCTGTCGGTAAATCAATTATGCAGGGCGATGCTGAAGTATGCCACAGGATTCCAACAAAAGGGTCATCGCAGCCAAACATTCTTGCACAGTTTTACAACTGATCGAAACGCGATGCAGTTTTAGAAAATGCAAGAAAAGATTTTCAACGGCTGATATTGGTTTCGCACAGTCTGCCCCTGTATATATGAACGAGTATGTATGTTTCGAATTAAAGAAGCTGCTGGGCATGATAATCGCGACAACGACAGACAAAAATTGGCGTTTTGCGTGGACAAGGGACGGAAATGTTTTCACAGAAAAACTGAGTGTTCCCAAGTAATGCGTATTGCTTGCATCTCGGATCTTGATAACATCGACTAGTAAAAGGATGTTTTCTTTCGACGACATCATACCTACAAACACCCCTTCTCCTACTTTTCTCTCGCCTTGCGAAGCAGGTAACTTATATACAAAAAAAATTACCGACGATTACGTTACTTCCTAATGCGAAATTTGAGCGCAGCAAATAAGCTGTTTCACCTTTTCGATAGATTGAGGCAAAGAAATCGAGCAACACATGCATGCACTATCACAGAATTTTTTTTATTTTTCACACGTATTCCTTTAACAAAGACTCCACTAACAGTTCTTGACAGTCATGAAGGAAGCTTTGTGGTCGGAGAAATAGACTGATATATGTTCGACTTGGTACACCAATGCTTGATTCTCAAAGACGAGATCTATACAAGTGCCTCGCGAGGTTGTCACAGCCGTGGGACGCGTTACGAGCGAGAGGAACGGGATGTTCTCCCGCATAAGTGTTAGGAAATTGCTGTTTGTCTTTATGTCAAGCCGCCACCGATCTGGCTCTCTGATTGCCACCGCACAGGGCGAACGGGAGCGGCAATTTCGGCTCGGGCGGTGCACATATACAGATCCGCCGCCACCGATGTGGCTCTCTGATTGCCACCGCACAGGGGTTGCATTGGAGGAGGAGCGAAGCAAGGAATTAAGTTCGAGCCGGCGCTTTGACAACCGGAGACTCGCAGGAAGAGGGGGGAGGGGGGCGGCGTGTACACCCAGCGGCAAACGATGGGGGCAGAAGCGCGCGCAGCAAGCGGACAACACGATAAAGGGAGGAGGGAAGAGATAGCAGCGACTGACTGATGCCGCTGACGCCGATAGTGAGTCAACCCCAGCTGCGGAGTTGGTTTCAGGGACAACGAATAACCGGCGCGTCGGCAACTGAAGAGCACCCTATCCGCCACCCAAGAACAGGGGGGGGACCCTTTCCTCCTCTTTCTGCATGGCGGCGACGGTGTTCTATGCAGTCACGTTATCTTGACTCTCTAGCGGCGTCAGCGGCATCCAGCGGTATCAGTCGGTCGCTGCTAGCGCTGGGGGGATGAAAGGGGGGCGGAGCTGGTTACGAGGCCGACGACGACGCGAAACCCAGGAACGGACGCCAAAGAGCTGCGCTCTAAAACAAGAATTCATTATCTTTCATTCACATTAACGCACAATCAGCCAGAAATAAGGAAGACCAAATTGTTGCGTTTACTGCCTCGTTTGGTTTCATCCCAGATGTGCTCATGATAAGTGAAACCTGGTATAAAAATGAAATAGATGTGCTTAGGTTGCCCGGTTATAAATCATTCTTTGTAAATCGACCCTGTCGAAGAGGAGGAGGTGTTATGTTGATGGTAAAGAACACGCTGCAGTGCCAACTGATTGAGTAGTTTTCCTTTGTTACTATTGATTATGAAGTGCTTTCAATTAAATGTAATGATAATGTATATTGTGTTGTATAGAGACCTCCAGGTACAAAAATATCAAGCTCTCTGTCGTTTATAGATGAGTACCTAAGCTGCATTAACGATAATGCTTTCAAGATCATTATGGCAGGGTATATAAACATTGGCTTGTTGAAGACTTCTAAACCGCGTGATGAATGTTATAGGTGACTTGAATCTAATGGTTTTGCAAATGTAGTAAAATCTCCCACTCATATTTCAGCTGACTCAAGTACGGTAATACACGTCTTCATAACAAACATTGACGATACAAATCTCTCATCCGGTGTTGTAGGCACTAACATCAGCGATCACCTCCCAACTTTTTCGTTTTTTAAACATAACACATCTATTGGAACCACGATCGACATTCCTTTGACTGTACGGGACATTAATGCACGTATTTTAAACAATTTTCGCAATGAAATATTGCTCGTTGACTGGTCACTTCTACTGCTTATTACAGACCCCGAGACAGCTTACGAGTATTTTTATGAAAAGTTTAAATCTGCTTACGAGAAATGTTTCAGGTACAAGGTATTGAAACCTGCGCGTAAATGTAGAAAGCCATGGGTTACGAAACAGTGTTTAAAAGAAATACACGCAAAAATATCTTATTTCATAACTTTATTTCAACGCGGTCTGAAGAAACCTTGCGTCAATTTAGGGTTCAAAGGAATAAAGTAAACAGTCTGCTGCGTGGCGAGAAAAGGATGTACTCACAAGATTTTTTTAATGTTGACGTTATGAAAAAGACAGATACTGTTTGGAAGCGTATATTAACACAGTTCTTGGGCGAAGCAGTTCTAATAAGACTATTAGAGAAATTACAATTAATGGCAATGCGATATTGTAAAAGGAACCAGCCCAATCTTTCAACAAGTATTTTACCAATTTAGCAAAGAGTTCTCACGATCCAAATTGTTCGCAATATCTAACTACAAGGACCAGCCAATCTGCATTTTTGACTCCTACGACAGATAGGGAAGTAATCGACACTTTCTTATCTATCAGAAATAGTAAATGTTGCGATGCCGATGGTTTTGAAATTGGGCCAGCTAAGTTCGCACTAGATGCAATCACTCCGGCGTTGGCACACATTTATAACCTTGTTTTATTTGATGGTACTTTTCCAAAACGCCTCCAGGTTGCTAAAATTATAGCGTTACACAAAGGCGGCGATAAAAACGATTCAAATAACTATAGCCCTATATCCGTCTTGCAGATCTTTTTCGAAACCTCCGGAAAAACTAATTCACAGCCGCATTACATCCTTTACAACTAAGCATAAATTAATAACAAACATGCAATTTGGACTTACGAGAGGTCAATCTACTGAAACTGCCCTACTAACACAAAAGCAAATTATATTAGATTCTTTCGAACGTCAGCTACGTACATTGGGTATTTTTGTCAACTACTCAAAGGCGTTCGACTGCATAAATCATGCTACCCTACTAGAAAAATTTAACTATTATGGTTTTCGAGGTGTTTTCTTTTTGAGGTCAATAGAATCATAGAATCATATCTCCAACACCGCAAGCAACACGTAGTTATAAACAGTTACGCGTCCGATTTGAAACCACTTATCGCCGGGGTACCACAGGGCAGCATTTTGGGCCCCTTGTTTTTTTGTATCTATATGATTGATCTAGTGACTATTGACAAAGACGTAAAATTTATTGCATATGCAGATGACATTACAATTCTTGTAACGGAAAAAAATGCTGAAGATATCATAATGAAAGCCAACGAGGTGCTGTCAAAATTATCATCTTGGAGTTTCGCGAACTCGTTAACAATAAATGTTAAGAAAACGAAGGCTGTAATTTTTAGGCAGAAAAATTGAAATATTGACAGTAGTACCCTTTTACAGCTTAACAACTCCATTGTGCCTATTGTTCCTTCTATTAAGTGTCTTGGAGTTATATTTGAGCAACATTTGTCGTGGAATGCTCACCTGGAAATGGTAATTGATAAGCTCTCTCGAGTGACTGGAATACTATGCAAGTTGCGTTTTTTTTCTTCCAGAAAGTATTAAACTTATTTTGTACAAATCACTCTAATTGCCAAATACAAACTATTTCTATCTTGTCTGGGGCACTACAACGCTGTCTAATATCAATGTACTGAATAGAATACAGAAAAAGGCTGTACGTTGTATACTCGATGTCCCTTACTTAGCACATACTAGTCCTCTATTTGAAAAGCTCAATTTGCTGTCAATGCCTAACATTTATGAAAATATGTTACTACGAAATTATATGACCAGTATTATAAGAAACAACGACACCGTAAAACGTATTTCCAACTTATTAGCAAATCATATGGCGGTCAGTACAAGGAGTTCTCAAATATGGAAACTACCAAGGCCTAGAACAAATTATACTTATCAAATGCTAGGTTTTTCACCACCCTACCATTCAAACAAGGCAAACATAAAGTAATGCCTATTTCTGTTCTAGGATAAACATATATCTAGATGCAAATATTTATATAGACGTATGAATGTTCTTTGAACAGGTTCAATTCTTGTTTAATCATGTTTAGTTTTTTTTTAGATTGTGCGAATCGAATGCTTCTGTATATCTTACTGTATGAAATATTTTTACATATTGTGTCGTAATAGCGATGTACATAGTGCTGCATTAGTTTTATTATCTCTTGTGTAGTTTCTGATGTATTTCATGACTAGCTGTATTTATGAGGATTACTCATCATGTGCGCTTTACTTTTTTGTAATGCTTGCTCATAGTTATCATGATTAATGTTTCGCAGTTATTAGTGCGGAAATCCTATTTTTCCAATTACAATAGTATTTAACCGTGCTAATCCTTTGTTGCATTTGTTGCTGGCTGTAAAACGGGGTCATGGACCACGTCAAGCCTTCAGGCTTTTGTCCACGGTCCTTAGCATCAGTTGTATGTTGAAAGAAACTTGATTTGACTTGATTTGAAGTGGACCTTTATGTTTGTAATTAACCCCCTACGATAATGCTCAACTCGGGCGCTGTATCTATTTGTAATAAACAAATAAATGAATAAATAAATACTCGCTCTATCACCGCATATGCAAACTGAATGCGTAAGTGAGGCTCAAGGAATGCCCACTTTTCAACTGGGGGAGCGGACCTATCGACGTTACTGCACCTTGTGCGTGTTTTTATTTCATTCTTATTTGGCAACAATATTATTATTTTATTATTATTATTATTATTTTCTTTTTGCTTTTCCTACACTGATTTTTCTAGCGTACTTCCTGCTTTTCCCTTTTTCTTTTATGCCGTGATCAGTTATTAGAACTCCTCTGAACGGACCCCAGATTTTTTTGTTTTTGTATTTTATTATTTCAAAGGGCAAAATGAAAATCGTATTTCTTATTACTCTTTTACTCATTCTACTGATATTGCAATGCCCTTGTTTGATTAGAACACCACAAAAGGGCTTGCATGTTTGTCTACCATGTAAAAGAATGCGTAACGAATTCAGTTTCTTACTGCAGAAGGGCTGCTTGCTTGGCTGGTTGGTTTATTGCAACTTAGTTTCTTACCTTTCTTACGCCGGTATTTATAGTTTCATGTTGTAAAGATTGCTCGTTTACCGTAAGTGCGCATTGATTTGTACTCAAGAGTCGAATAAGGCCCTAAGGAACAGTGATTGACGCATCGTGAGCGAAGAACAGAAGCGACAGATGGTTACGCTGCTTGAGTCTCGGTACGTTCGAATTGGCAAAGTTGCGAATTCGTCGATGTGTAGCGTACGCTTGTGTGCTTGTCATGGCGGGGATATTTGTACTGAATATGTTTCACTTCGTCTTCGGCATCGAAGAACTTGTCCTGTGTTCGGATGCACGTATGCGCTTGGACACACAATAGCCTGCTCTCAATGGTTTCTCAACAGTCTACGCGTGCTCGAAACTTGGTCATGAGGTAAGACTTATTAGGTAAAGTTTATTTAGTTTGCATAAAGTAGGTGTTAAAACGATGTGTGGTAAGCCGGCGTCGCAAACAGAAATATTGTTTTAAAAGGTCAGTAACCAGCGTCTTAAGGCGAAAATGACACATGAATGGGGAAAGGGATCGCCTATCATTCAGATTGATTTCAATTGTAGCGCGATCGGCTCAATCGCGATTTCCCGAGTGACACTGATAACCTCTTGCTCATTGGCGTTAGAAGCATAGAATAAAACTGCATTCAGTTGCGCACTTTTATTGATGCTTGTACAGGCTGCTTTCGATCATACTGTATTCGATACGGCAAGAACTACAGGGAGTCTACCAACCGGAAAAACTGGGAATTCTCTGGGATTTCGACTAGACTGGAAGTACTCAGGAAAGACTCTGGGAATTTGTGCTTCTATCAGGGAAAATTTGCCGTCATTTTATGGAAAGGGGACAGAAGTTGAGCTAATGCTGGCTCGATTAACAGAGAGGAACCATAACAAATAGTCTCTTGACGCCATGTCGCCGGCTGGAGGAGTTGGCAGTGTTCAGTGAACGACCGATTTTCCGGACGTCCGATTTTTGGGACATTCCCGATAATTCGGATGTTTTCGGGACACCACAACGTACTCCATAGAGTCAATGCAGATGAACGTATGCAATTTCGGATGCAAGAACCCTCCGTCGTCTAATTTTCGGGTCTCTTTGCCGTGATCGCTGTCGTGAACGGTATTAATCAGAGCCACTACCGCCGCCATGTACATTATCTCGCCACCTCAAACCGGCACTCTCCCGCGCCGATCCACTGGCAGCCGTAGCCACCACCGCGGGTACGCCAGACCTAGCTACTTCGACGTTCGCTACTGTTAGCGATTCGCCGTTGTTAGCAATGGCGCAAACTCTGCCTTTGTAATCCTCACCAATGTCTTCGAAGCTCGGAAAGCACAGCGCGTTCCATTATGCCAGTTTCTGAAAGTAAGCTGCGCCGCAATACAGAAATGTTACACCCAGAAGCTTAACAAGTGTGGGTGCTACGCGTGCACTCACCGTCTCCTGTCATAGAACGAGCATCGTTATGTGAAATTAGTGAACTGGCAGGCCTTGGGAGCTTTTTAGGACGTGCCTGTGGCGATTTGAGCCCTTGAGGACATAAAAACGCATGCATTCGCTTTTTCGGACTGCCCGATTTTCGCATGTTTTCGCGGGCCCTAGTGAGTCCGAGAAATCGGACGTTGAATTTACAACTGCCCAAGAGTATGCTTCACATGGTCCGTGGGGCGAACGCACGGCAGAAAGAGGACGAGAAGAGAAAGGACCGATGCATTGAGGAATGAACGGGAAAAGAATTGTGCCGCCGCTTCTTTGAAGGACATTCAGCTGAAAAAACGAAGTGTTGGCTGACGCCGAGATTCAGGTCTCTCTCATACTGTGAGTGACGTGATGGTGCCAGTTTGGTGTGGGCTGCTACAGATGGCGCAACGTGACCTGCGCAGCAAGTAGCCGCACTGACATCGTCACCTACCTTGGCCTGCTTCCGTTTCCGGGAGCCTCGCTTGTTTTTGCTGTTTGCCCGCGATGGGCGAGCCAGTCAAGCCATTGCAGCTGGAGTGATAAGTCGGTGTGTTAAATGTAACCTTAACCGCATTAAACCGTTACCCTACTATGCGAGTCTTCCTGCGTTCAGTCCAAGCCTCACATCTGGCACAGTCGACCCTGAACCTCTGCCAAGCCATTCAGCCACGGCAGCGCAAGAACGACGGTCAGTACGCCTCTTCAGCCGCATTCGTCATTGTAGTCGCGCCCTCACACCGCCGAAGACTCACGCCTGAAGATACTTCTGCCATTTTACCGCTCGCCTGTGTTCACTCCGCATCAGAAGAAAAGCACGGCCGTCAGGCGAAGAGCGCCGTGAATGTTCACAACTAGCCCGGAGCTAAATTGAATCTCGCGCATAACCTGTGGCTTAGCGCTCACTCGCCTAGTCTCCCGTGCGCCCAGCCTCGCTTTGCGGTGCATCACGCCAGGAATTATTTGGGAGGAGCTTGACTCGACGACCATGTCGTGGCTTGGAGTCGACCTTATCCGCGATGAATTGGTCCGACGCGAGTTAGAGAACACCGGCTCTAAGGAAGAGCTCATTCAGTGCCTCGAAGCCGTCATTCACCAAGGTCGCGAGGCAACGCCATGGTCAAGCGTGGAGAGGGCGGGTACCGCCGGCAACTCAGGTTTGACCCCTGATCTCGCGACGCTCGAAAGTCTGGCACTTCTGTTTCAACAGCTGCCACGCCCCTCGAGTAGAGTACAGTTACCGTACTGCCAGACCTGTCGTCATCGATTACTTACTTTGATCAGTCTCCCGCACAAAATGTTAATGTCTGGCTCTATGAAGTCCGCCGGGAACAGCAGCTTGCCGCATGGGACGACGCCACAACCCGTCTCATTGCCGCAAGTAAACTGAAAGGCACAGCTCGTAATTGGCACCTCGCTTTTGGAAATCACCATTCAACCTGGGAAACGTGGAGCGCCGCCCTCAAGGAAACATTTTCATTGGAGCTGACCCTCATCGAATGGCAGCAACGCGTCATAAAAATCAGACAGGGCCCACGCGAGATCCTGCAAGAGTACGCTTACGCAAAGCTGCGTGTGATTGAAAGCTGCCCCGCCACCCTTACCGAGGCCCAGAAGGTTGATTACCTACTACAACGTCTTCCAGAAGCACATGTCATTGCAGCCATCGCGGCTAATAGGCCGTTGACACTGCGTGCCTTCATGTACACGTGCACAAGCCTAGACAAGTGCAGTCAACGTGCGCACGACAGGGCAAGCGTAAGGCAACCGGTGCTTCCACAGAAGCCACCCCCTCGTTCATCTGAAAGTGGCAATTCAGGACGTCATCAGTATAACTTCCAGTCACCAGCTCCGCCAACAGCTACAACAGCACAGCCAAGGCAACGCATTTCCTAGTTGCCCAAGGAAGAACAGGAACGAAGATACGAAGCCATTTCTGCACAGTATGGGGCCCCAGCATTCCGGCGCGGCCAAGACATCACACAAGCAACCTGTTCCAAGTGTAAAGAGTTAGGGCATTTGGCGTCGGCATGTCCCTCGCGTAGCAACAGGGCACCACCGTCCACCATCCCTGATGCCCAACAGCCACTCCCCTTTCATAGTATGCCTGACAAACTTGAAGGCTCTCAACATCAATGTCCATTTTTCACGGCGGCCATTGCAGGAATCGGAGAACATGAAACATATCCGGACTAGCATAGCATAGCATAGCATAGCATAGCCGATCCCTGACACTAGACGAACGCAAGCTTCACAGTAACGTGTGGGAAGGCATCGTAGTACATTGGGCAATAACAGTAAAATTACGTCAGTATCTAACTGGAATCAAGTTCATCCTAGTTATAGATCAATGGACTGTTGCTTGCTTGACCAAGTGTGTGAAACCATCTCGCAGATTTACGTCCATGCTCATGGTCTTGGTTGAATTCGACTTCTGTCAGACAATTGCCTGGACGGCAGAATGTTGTAGCTGACTATTTGTTTACACTTTCGTGTGCAGTCACACACTCCGCTCAAGCGCTGGTTACCGCTCAAGAAAAAGACCCGGAATGCAGTGCGATTCTTCAAAGCCTTGCTAATGGAGAAGCCCCGGCTGAGTTCAACCTAATCGACAACGTTCTATACCATCGGACACCTTCAGGAACCTGTGCTGTTGTAGCGACATCGTCATTGCGTCCCGCCATTCTCCAGGCACTACATGATGGTGCAGGTCACTTCGACGTTAAGCGGACTTTGCACAAAGTGCAAGACCGCTACTGGTGGCCAGATATGGAAAAGGCAGTCAAGAGCTACGTGTCATCCTGCCAGTGCTGCCAGCAGTCATCATCATCAGCCTGGTTACGCCCACTGCAGAGCCAAAGGCCTCTCCCATACTTCTCCAACAACCCCGGCCATGTACTAATTGTGGCCATGTCGTCCCTGCAAACTTCTTAATCTCATCAGCCTACCTAACTTTCTGCCGCCCCCTGCTACGCCTCCCTTCCCTTGGAATCCAGTCCGTAACCCTTAATGACCATCGGTAATCTTCCCTCCTCATTACAAGTCCTGCCCATGCCCATTTCTTTTTCTTCATTTCGACTAAGATGTCATTAACTCGCGTTTGTTCCCTCACCCAATCAGCTCTTTTCTGATCCGTTAACGTTACACTCATCATTCTTGTTTCCATAGCTCGTTGCGTCGTCCTAAATTTGAGTAGAACCCTTTTCGTAAGCCTCCAGGTTTTTGCCCCGTAGGTGAGTACTGGTAAGACACAGCTATTATACACTTTTCTCTTGAGGGATAATCGCAACCTGCTGTTCATGATCTGAGAATGCCTGCCAAACGCAGCGCAGCCCATTCTTATTCTTCCGATTATTTCCGTCTCATGATCCGGATCCGCCGTCACTACCTGCCCTAAGTAGATGTATTCTCTTACCAATTCCAGTGCCTCGCTACCTATCGTAAACTGCTCTTCTCTTCCGAGACTGTTAAACATTACTTTAGTTTTCTGCAGATTAACTTTTAGACCCACTCTTCTGCTTTGCCTCTCCAGGTCAGTGAGCATGCATTGCAATATGTCCGCTGAGTTACTAAGCAAGACAATATCACCAGCGAATCGCAAGTTACTAAGGTATTCTCCATTAACTTTCATCCCCATTTCTTCCCAATCCAGGTCTCTGAATACCTCCTGTAAACACGCTGTGAATAGCATCGGAGAGATCGTACCTCCCTGGGTGACGCCTTTCTTTAGTGGGATTTGGTTGCTTTCTTTATAGAGAACTGCGGTGGATGTGGAGCCGCTATAGATATCTTTCAGTATTTTTACATACGGCTCGTCTACACCCTGATTCTGTAATGCCTCCATGACTGTTGAGGTTTCGACAGAATCAAACGCTTTCTCGTACTCACTGAAAGCTATATATAAGGGTTCGTTATATGCCGCACATTTCTCTATCACCTGATTGATAGTGTGAATATGGTCTATTGTTGAGTAGCCTTTACGGAATCCAGCCTGGTCCTTTGCTTGACAGTAGTCTAAGGTGTTCCGGATTCTATTTGCGATTACCTAAGTAAACAGTTTTAACAGTTTACCTAAGTAAAGAAAGGCGTCAGGCAGGGAGATACGATATCTCCAATGCTATTCACAGCGTGTTTACAGGAGGTATTCAGAGACCTGGATTGGGAAGAATTGGGGATAAAAGCTAATGGAGAATACCTTAGTAACTTGCGATTCGCTGATGATATTGCCTTGCTTAGTAACTCAGGGGACCAATTGCAATGCATGCTCACTCACCTGGAGAGGCAAAGCAGAAGAGTGGGTCTAAAAATTAATATGCAGAAAACTAAAGTAATGCTTAACAGTCTCGGGAGAGAACAGCAATTTACAATAGGCAGCGAGACACTGGAAGTCGCAAGGGAATACATCTACTTAGGGCAGGTAGTGACGGCGGATCCGGATCATGAGACGGAAATAATCAGAAGAATAAGAATGGGCTGGAGTGCGTTTGGCAGGCATTCCCAAATCATGAACAGCAGGTTGCCGTTATCCCTCAAGAGAAAAGTATATAATAGCTGTGTCTTACCAGTACTCACCTACGGGGCAGAAACCTGGAGGCTTACGAAAAAGGTTCTACTCAAATTGAGGACGACACAACGAGCTATGGAAAGAAGAATGATAGGTGTAACGTTAAGGGATAAGAAAAGAGCAGATTGGGTGAGGGAACAAACGCGAGTTAATGACATCTTAGTTGAAATCAAGAAAAAGAAATGGGCATGGGCAGGACATGTAATGAGGAGGGAAGATAACCGATGGTCATTAAGGGTTACGGACTGGATCCCAAGGGAAGGGAAGCGTAGCAGGGGGCGGCAGGAAGTTAGGTGGGCGGATGAGATTAAGAAGTTTGCAGGGACGGCATGGCCACAATTAGTACATGACCGGGGTTGTTGGAGAAGTATGGGAGAGGCCTTTGCCCTGCAGTGGGCGTAACCAGGCTGATGATGATGATGATGAAGTAAACAGTTTATAGGCAACTGACAGTAAGCTGATCGGTCTATAATTTTTCAAGTCTTTTGCGTCCCCTTTCTTATGAATTAGGATTATGTTAGCGTTCTTCCAAGATTCTGGTACGCTCGAGGTCAAGACGTCTACGCTACGGCTGCCCCTCAGTATAACCGTCCAACCTCAAGAAGTGAAGGTTTTCTTGGCAAAATGTCCACTTCAGATGTTCCATTCTCAAGCATTGCTATCGACCAATAACTATGCCTCCCAGCAACTCATCACGGTACATAGTGAACGTGATAGATTTTGCGACTGGCTTTATTGCTCCAGGAGCCGTACCATCAACCTCGGCACGCGAAGTTATTCAGACTTTGCATAAAGTGTTTGATTGCTATGGTGCACCTGACCACTGCCTCTGGGACCATGGGTTGCCCTTTGATTCGACAGAGTTCAAGCGGTTCATGCATTTACATAACGTTGAGCTGCACTTTTCAACAGCCTACCGACCTGAAGGGAATGACGTCGTTGAACAAAGCAATGGGACATTACTTACAGTATTACGGAAAATATGTGCTTTGGAACCTTTATCATCGCCTGCAAAGCTCCATGAAGGAGCCTTTGAGGTCAAGATTTCGGTGAATTCTAGCACCAGCTTTTCACCATTCCAGTTACTCTTAGCTACGTGGGTAAGGTTCCTCTCCAGCAACAACGGTCGCTCCAACAAACCGGCCTTGTTGAGCGCGTCCTCGACGTAACTGCGCAACGTTCAGAGGCATCTGCCAATTCAGAAGCAGCTGAAGTATCCCGCAAACGCCACTATGATAGTACCCATCGCTCTCATAGCTTCACAGTAGGTGACCTAGTATGGATCAAACGTCAAGCCCCAGCGCCTCACGAGAAAATGGCACCGCGCTTCAGAGGGCTCTACCGTCTCACTGAGCAGTTGACTGCATCCACATTCAAGGCTTTGCGTGTGTCAGGAATGACAGCTCGCCTGCTTAACCAGCAATGAACTGTGCATGTTTCGCAAATTAAGTTGTATGTGCCTCCGTCATCTCCTGTGGCACACTTTTCGTCCAGCCTTGAAGGGGAAACATCCTCCACTACAGTCCCTGATGATGAAATTGCCATCCACCAAACACAGCCTCAGCGCCAACAGCGTGTGCGCCACCTTCTCCGTCACTTGCGAGACTTCGTGCTTGAGTGACTGTATGGACGCCGAGTTAGACCAAGGGAATTGGTCATCTGGACGGGGTGGAGTGTGAGTGACGTGGTGGTGCTTGGCCCAGTTGGTGTGGGCTGCTACAGATGGTGCAACGTGACCTGCGCAGCAAGTAGCCGCACCGACGTCGTCACCTACCTTGTCCTGCTTTCGTTTCCGGGAGCCTCGCTTGTTTTGGCTGTTTGCTCGCGATGGGCGAGTCAGTGAAGCCATTGCCGCTGGAGTGATCAGTCGGTGTGTTAAATGTAACCTTAACCCGCATTAAACCGTTACCCTACTATGCGCGTTTTTCTGCGTTCAGCGCAAGCATCACAATACAAACCAAAATAAACTCCTCAGAACATTGAACTGCAACACTGAGGGGTTGTGCGTAGGCTGAGAATGTGTCAGGACAGTTGAAACTGACTTTCCAGCTGCTGAGAGAGAATTTCACATGTGGAAAAATCCGGGCCTCATACCATTGAGCTCGCTGTCAGTTGATAGAAATAGCTGATATTGGAAAATATTTGTTTCTGCAAGTATCTGCTTTTTTATTCGTATTTGAAAATGGCCGACGGAATTTGAAATCTGTTTTACTATGTTTTTCGAAGATACTTTATTCGATGTGCATTCTGCTAACCGCTGCCTTCTGTTTTCTTTTTTGAATGAAATAAACGCTACTGCTTACTATTCAAACTGGATTAGGTAGTTTTTTAAATTTTGTAACATGCTTACCAGGGAATGACAGCATAAAGTGACATGGTGTCTGCACGTCTTGACATAGAACAGAGTTCTGTGTCATTCAGGAAATTTTGCAAAGGCACTCAGGGAAAGCCTGGAGAACTGAGGGAATTTGGAAATGCCAGCTTGGTAGACACCCCGGTTAGAATAGGGAACTTAACGTTCAAGGTAACAGCAGTGACTCACTATGCACGATTGTTACTTTCTTTCTTGCATGCACGTGTTCATTGTAGTGAGTGAAAAAAAATTCTCTAGGCGGGCTGCTCGGCTGTGTCTTTCCTTGGCGCAACTGCTTGTGGTGCAGCCAGACGTTTTGCTTTGAATGATATCTGGGCAGTCAAGAGGTTCCTGTCAGCTGTTAGAAATTATTCAAGGATCCTGGTGTCAGTAAGAAAGCTGTAAATGTTGTATCAGTTAAAAAAAATGGACATACAAGAGAAGCTAATGCAATTATAATAGACTGTATTTTACGGCTAATTCAGTAGTATTACAAAATCGGAGTGAATATTGGCAGGAAGATCACATTGTATTGATATTTAGCAGGAACCAGGTAACTTATTACTAATTAATCATTTTCTTTTGCTGAAGCACTAGTTGCTGTTGTCCTCTTGGAACTGAGAAAGACTGCAGCATGCAATGGGCCCATGTCCCTCAAGTTTTCGCGGTATTGTTTCTCTCAAGTGAGTGTTTTTTTCTCAGCATTTGACTACCTGCTTCCACTGTAGCTTCCTCTTCTGCTTTCCTCCTCGCGCGTTCCTCGCTATCGCCGCCTTTCATCCCCCGCTCACTGCATTCTGCATTCGCGCTTTTCACCTTCGCTGTTCGCTCGACGATGTCGACGCTCAACGCAGGAACGCGCGCCGAAGAGCTGCGCTCTAAAAAATAGGAACGCTCGCGAGTTCTATATGATGCGACAACGAGAGTGTGTCGCTTTCGTCTCGTACGATGGATTCCACTGGGCTGAGTGGCCACATTGCTCTTTTTGTTTGGCCCCATGTAACCATGCAGCTATTTCCACCTGCATGCGGTGACGCCTGCTTCAGCCAATGGTAAAAGCCATGCAATATACATTACCGGTAGCTTAAAACTTCGTCGAGGGTGCTGAATCAGTCGCATCACGGCAACTGCGATCCGAATGTTAACAGCGCTGGTGTCACATTGTTACCAGAACGCAAGCTTGCCTTACTCGGAAAGAAACACACAATGGCTGATTGAAAACATGGCGTGTTCTGTTGTGATTTGACCATGTATTTTTTCTAA
Organism: Dermacentor variabilis; assembly: GCF_050947875.1. Taxonomy (NCBI): domain Eukaryota; kingdom Metazoa; phylum Arthropoda; class Arachnida; order Ixodida; family Ixodidae; genus Dermacentor; species Dermacentor variabilis. The sequence goes on along the minus strand of NC_134577.1, from coordinate 126,866,724 downwards.
ATTAACCAATAATGTCGACCAGAACATCTGTAAAATTATTGTGCTGTCCCTCAAGGTGAGAAAATGGTCGCGGATAACGCAAGCGATCACGCATTCGCTTCGAACACCAGCCCTGCGTTGATTGCAGTGCCGCTTGCATGCAGCTGGGGCTAGCGGCCGCGCGTGTGCATAGCGGAAGTGGAAAAAGGTCCGTTACAGTGACCTATCCGGCTAGCTTGCAGGAACAAATGAAAAAAAAAGCATAAGATCAAAATTACCAGAGTGCCTCGTCAGCAGTGATGGCCTTTTCATTCTGCTTGAGTGAGCGTTCCAAGTCGGCGTAGACTGGAAATCCGTTGCGTGCAAGTGCTTCTGCGTCCTTGAACAGTTCAGCCCATGGAACACGCGAGCCAATAGTGTCCAGCATACTTCGGTAGCCCATCAGCTCTCCTGGCACCGCTGCTGCAAGAAAGCCTGCGTTCACAGCTACGCGTAAGTGCGACAGATGCATAAAGAG